>NC_092560.1:62134381-62467159 GCF_037038585.1 Patagioenas fasciata | reverse complement strand
TGAACAAATGCAAACATTATAAGAACATGACAGAAAGGTTTTTCAACTTAATTTAAGTTGGTATTACTCTAATGCTCTACCTGCTGAATCTGCTTAGTTCCCCCCCGCCCCCCCCCCCCCCCCCCCCCCCCCGGTTAACACTTATCACTATGCTTACAACACATTTTAAAGGAGTGGTGCCTCACTTTACAATGTCTACTCAGAAAGACAAACTCAGTGACAGCTTATGTAGCTAAGGAACCACAAATGACACACGTGGAAGTGATGTTAGCCTATTAGCATCAGGGGAAAAAAGTCTCAACTGCTAAAATGCGGAATAAGGAGCACTTGACAGAAGCCCATTTTTTAGAAACATGTTAGAAAACGGAATTAATTCTCAAAGATTAATTCCTTTAGAAAAGTAGATAGATTCACGAAAATTGACCTATTATCTGGTCTCATAACACTTTGCGATGTCCTTTTTAAATATTCTACTGGAAAAGCCAAGGGATAAAATGTTATTAATCAGTCCAATTTACTCACGAAATCGTAGAATCACAGAATCGTAGAATCACAGAACTGCAGAATCATTTGGGTTGGAATGGACCTTCAAAGGTCACCTCATCCAACCCCTGCAATGAGCAGGGACATCTTCAACTAGATCAGGTTGCTCAGAGCCCCATCCAGCCTGGCCTGGAATGTTCCCAGGGAGGGGGCATCTGCCACATCAAGTGATATCAAGTGATGCAACCATTTATTTTAACGTAGGTTAATCTCTACAAGCTCAGACAAAACATGCATGTACCAGCTGAAAACACAATCTTCCCAGACCTGTACCAGCTTTAGAGACAGAGATATTTTTAGTGTAACCATGGAATCATAAATTAATATCACCAGACGCGAGAAGTAGTAATAAGCTCTATTTAGCAAAACTGAAAAATTAAATGCAAATCAATAAGAATTTAAAACCAAGAGTGTCTCTTCGCAAAACGAAGTATTTAGATGAACAGTTTTTGCACTCTTCAGGGTACATTGCAAAGAGCTCTATCTCCACCTACTGGACCAGCTACAAAAATGATCGTAGTTTGAAAACAGGATTGCAACTCAGTTATACTGAAGATACTAGTCTGACAGAAGTTTTTCTTCTCTTTGCTGTTAATCTCTCTACATGCCATATGTTTGAGGACATTACATCTTGTCTAAACCTGTTCTTAAGCTTGCGTCCACAGCCAAAGACTACGTACCTACCATGCAAAACACACTGTAACTACAAACCACTGTGTTCAAGATACTAAGGCTGACCACATGAACTTTTACCCTTTTGGATTGCACTGGATTTAAAACAGTGTAGGACTATAAACATACAAAAACAAACAAACAAACAAACAAACAAAAATGCACACACAAAAAAACCCCACAAAACAAAACAAAAACAACACCCACCCTAATCTGCATTATGATTGTTGGCTTTGTTCTGTTTTTCATGCCAGTGTATATGGGCACAGCCATACCGGTCTTTCAAGTTGAATAATCAGCCAGCATTATAAATTTCATATAAGCAAAACCAATTTATCCTCTGGAATATTCTTCATTCTTTCCACCAACAGACAATATTCTGATACCCAAAAGACTGTGTGTATATTTGTACATTTGTTTAATTGCTCCTTCCCACACATTGAAAGAGCACACAAATGTGACACTTCTCCCACATACCTGCCTTTTCTTTCTGTTCTAACAGTGAGATCACTCATTCACAAGTCATCTTCATAACTGCCTACTGATCAGGTTTCTAGGTCAGAATTTCCTAAGCCACATCTTCCACGATAACAGACCCATTTGCATAATCAATCTAGTTCAACACCTGTTTCTGGTAGTCTCACCATCTTTCTTCCCATCTCACAAAAGACTACAACATGGATCAGAAACTTTCCTTCAGCACTGTTGTTCTTCTCTGTGTGTGTGTGTCTCAGCCTCAGCTTAACAGATTAATGCACACACAGCAGGTACAAACACTCATCAAGCAGCTCCCACAAAAGCTGAAAACCCACAGAGGGCTGCCACCTCCAAAACAATTCACTCATGCCACTCGAGCACCAACGGGCAAAGAAAGCAGGCTATACAAATTCTGACCCCCAAGAACTCCATTATTCCTTCCCCTGAGAAGCACTAAGACTCACTTTACAAACACAAGTCAAAGAGACCTCACTCATTCACAGACTTCCTGCATACACAGAGACAAAACCATCACTTGCCTTCCCCTTAACAAAAAATAAGCTAATGGACTAACCAAGCATAAAGGAGGTAATCACTATTCTACCTAAGTAATAGTGTATCCACTTACAAAATTCACCTTTCATCACTGAATTTTAGCATGCACATTACCTCAAAGTCTCCTTTCCATAAGAAGTGTAGTTGAATTTATTACTATCCATTCTTCCTTTTATTTAGACTCCTGCTTCTTCCCAAGTCTGGTTGTTTTTTGGTTTTTTTTGTTTTTTTTTTTTTTTTTTTTCCTCAGGATCCCTTTTTCTCCACTCCACAAGTGATATCAGCTAAGGTACCACCTTAGTTACCCTCTAGTGCTCAGTCTTTGCTTTTTCTTCTGAGTTTATTCAATGGAAAAGATACCATCTTTTTACCTAAATGCTACACAACCCAACCCGGATCTTTCTTTACTTAGATATTTCAGGAAATGATCTAAGTATTTAATTATTTACATGAGTCCGCTTATATTGTACAAATGCATATTCAAAAAATAGAGTATATATATCTGAAACACACTTACAGCAACCACTTTCAACCAGAGAGAATAAACAATCCTTTCAGTCTGCTTTCTCAAGTTCCCCATAATGGCACATCAACCATCCACCTGCTTAAGTAATAAAATCCTCCCATTGTGAGCTTACCCTGTAATGTATGCAAAATCTTTTCTCAAGACAAAGATTTTTATGAAAGTTATGTGCGCAGACAGCACCATACTACCGTAAATGTTCAAACTGTACAGAGTGTGCTAGAGTAATTGATGGAATGTACCATTTCAAGTTAGAACTTCTGTTAAGCCTCAGATACAAGAGCATTAACACAAAAGAGCGTGATAAGCCTCCCAAAACCTGCATTTTATTATAATATGTTGCTACTTGTTTCTCATACTTGTTATAAGCCATTCCGTGCTTCTCAGTAGCTCTCATAAGCACTTCTGATGAGATTCAGCTCTCACTAAATTCACAAAAAAACCTTCTGTTGCTGCTTCTGGATGGGCTAAGCTTTTATATTGTTTTCTAACTGACAGATAAAGGAAAACTCAGTCTCTAAAACCAACTTCAGATATTAAAAGCAAAAAAAATTAAAATAAATAAATGCAGCAGTCTGTATCTCCCTGTATTAAACAACATATACAGGTTATTTGCTGCTGTTCAAGAGATTTATTGCACTTTACATAATAGATAAAAACAACAAAAAAAACAAACAAACAAACAAGAAACAAAAAGCACCAAAATCCACAGAGAAAATATAAACAACATCCAATGCAAAATACAAGGAAGACAGAGGTAGAATTAAAGACAGAAATAAAAATATTTGGTCTGAAGCAATGAATGAAGTGAAGTTGTTCATGTAAGTACGGTAAGGATACAGATTTAGATGTAAAGCATTCTGAAGATTTTAAGGGGACTATTCCTGAAACTGTTTTTTCCCCTTTCAGAGGAGATCTAACCAATTATGTAGTTAATATGCAACTCATAGTCCCTCTTTCCCTCTTCTTACCTTCCCCTGCTCCAAAGGTACTTGCTGCTTGAAACATTACAAGACAATGGAACCATCTTTGCAATAACCTTCCAAAATTGCTAAAGTCTCAAGCCAGGCTCAATACTGCCATCAGAAGATGTTCATAGCAGCTATCTGAACCTGTATATTAGACAGATTAAGACTTCACTAGCAGTATTTGCCTCAGGAGTGTACACATGCAAATAAGCTTACTCTTAGTAAGATAAAAGACACATTTACAAGAGAGGAGACAGCTACCAGAGTAGCTAAAGCATCACTTACAGTGCGGCTTATCTCACTGTATCTTAACTAATCTTTCAACTTTCACAACTCATCAGTTTCTCAGCTCCCTCTATCATTTTTTGTTTATGTGAACACACAAAAATGAGACAGAATACAGACTTCGCTTCACAGCTGTCAACACCACAAAAGGAAACAACTTATTTAGCACCAGACAGCAAAGACAGAATGAAAAGAATTATCATTTTTCCAGATATGAAAAATGGGAATGTAGAAGCTAGCAAACTACCTAGTGTTTATAGAGACAGGATTAAAACACCATTCAGCACTTAAACAGTCAACGAAAAAGAGTAAGATAACAATAGTACCTCCTATTTTCAGCCAAACTTGCACCTTCATCCTTCAGCTGCTTACTTTTCTTTACACAGTCTTCTAAAAGAGCTTCCTTTCTTCTTTTAGTTGCATGCACCCAGTTACCATCATCATCATCAGCCACATCCTTATCATCCGCAGCTTCTGCTTCAAATTGCTGAGAAGTAGCTTTTGACACTTTCTCACCAATCTTTCTCTTCCACCCAAAAGAAGCCATTTGGAAAACTACAGAAAAACACATTTTCAGTAGTTAGCTAATTCAATTTTAAAGTACATGTAAGAAAGAATACACCTCGCTCTTCTCAGTTCCAAAACAACAACATGTAACAGGCTGCCACTCCTCCACACAAATTGTCTGTCAGCTTCACAGAGATGTTAGTCAGGCAACTACAGTTTCCAGCCCAGCTGGCAGAAAAAGACAGAAAGACAGACAGAAAGACAGACAGAAAGACAGACAGAAAGACAGACAGAAAGACAGACAGAAAGACAGACAGAAAGACAGACAGAAAGACAGACAGAAAGACAGACAGAAAGACAGACAGAAAGACAGACAGAAAGACAGAAAGACAGACAGAAAGACAGACAGAAAGACAGAAAGACAGAAAGACAGAAAGAAAGGCCAGAGCTCTGACACACCAGAAAGCCTTAAAAAGTTGAAGCCAACACACCAGAAACCAGACAACAGCAGAGCAAAGAACTGGGTCCCAGGTGAGTGACACCCCCGGCACGGCCGCTCGCCGCTACGAGCCGTGCAGAGCCGCACGGCACAGCCCGAGCTGCCTCCGGCCCGGCCGCTCCTCAGCCAGCGCGGCAGCCCCGGGACGGGCTGCCCCGGCGGAGCACGGCCCGGCGGAACCCGCGGCCAGGCGGCGGAAACCGAACAGCCGGGATGGCTGAGGGAGGGCCGCGTCCGCCCCGCCCCGCGCCGCGCCCTCCGCGGAGGAAGCCACGGCACCGCCCCGCATCGCCCCGAGGTTCGGAGCCCCCCACCTGCCTGCCCGCGCTCCTCTTCCGGCTAGAAGTCCCGAGCGACCCTTGACCTCCCGCCGGCAGGAAAAGGATAGGGAAAGGCGGGGCGGCAGGGGCGGGAGGCGAACAAGGACGCCTCTCGCCCTGGCGGCACCGACTCGCGGGGCATGCCGGGAGCTGAAGGCTGATCCGCGGGGCATGCCGGGGGCTGTAGTCCGAGACGCGAGGCATGCCGGGAGCTGTAGTCCGAGACGCGAGGCATGCCGGGAGCTGTAGTCCGAGGCGCGGAGCATGCCGGGAGATGTAGTTCCCAGGAGCGGCTCCGTCCCGGCAGAGCGCGGGGTGTGTGTGGCTGCCGGGGGGCGCAGCTTTCGGGAGCCGAGCGGGAGGCGTCCGGGCACCGCAGGGGAGCAGCAGCTCTGGGGGAGAGACCAGGGCCAACTGCATGGCGGGAGGTGCAGGATGGGTGAAGCACAAGAGATTCCAATTAAACACGTGGAGAAACTTCTTTACTCTGAGGGTGCCAGAGCACTGGAACAGGCTGCCCAGAGAGCCTGTGGAGTCTCCTTCTCTGGAGACGTTCAAAACCCGCCTGAACACATTCCTGTGCAGTCTGCTCTGGGTTTACTTGCTTTAGCAGGTGGGTTGGACTAGGTGATCTCCAGAAGTCCCTTCCAACCCCAACCATTCTGTGACTCTGATATGGCTCTGGAGATTTCAGTAACATCTGCCATGTGCACATGATGCAATTAAGTACAGAAGTACCACTGGTGCAAGCAGCTCTGCAGTCGCCACCTGCCAGTAATGCTCAGGTCCCAGAGGGACAGGTGAAGGATGGTGGCAATACCACCAGTGTGTCACCTACAGCCCTACAGCATTGACTGCTCTGTGTGACAACCATTGCCTCCCCACGGGGGACATGGCTCCAAGTAGTAAAAGCTACAGGGAAGAACAACCAAAACTGAAAACGAGGGGATTTTCCTCAAGGGAAGAAAAATACACAGACTACAGGGTTTAAAATCACTCCCTGGTTAAAGAAGCAAACACCAAGACAAAAGAGCCACCCACAGTGTACTGAAAGAGCGGACTGGAAGATGCCAGGCAAGGCCAGTCACCGCAGGGTGAGGCAAAGGGGACGTCTGCACCAAGTATTCACTGCTCCTTCCATCTGCAGCTCTCTTCTGCAGTGAGACAGTTTACAGGATCTGTGGGAAAAGGGTCAGGCAGGGGCCAGGCTGGTGCAGTTGGTGGCCCAGCCTGCTGTCCTGGGTTATTTTCTTCCTCCTAGTGTGTCTAGTGCTGTGTTTTAGGGTTACAACAATGTGGTAACACAATGATGTTTTAGTTGTTGCTAAGTAATCAAGGACTTTTCAGCTTCTCACGCCCCCAGCCAGGTGCACAAGACATTGGGAGGCACCAGGACAGCTGACGCAAGAGATATTACATATCACGTGACATCATGGCCAGTATATATCTTGGGGGAAGCCGACCAGGAGAGCTGCGGCTCAGGGACAGACTGGGCACCAGCCACAAGGTGTTGAGAAATTGCATCATTGTGCATCACTCATTTCATATATTCTATTCACTTTCCCTTCATGTTCTATTAAACTTCACCTACAAGGTTTACCTTTCTCCCCCCCCCCACCCTCCACCCCCAGTTCTCCTCCATCCCACTGGCAAGAGCTTGTGAGCAAAAAGCTGTGTAGTGTTTAGCTGCCTGTCAGATTAAACCACAACACTGCCTTGCTGTTGAGAATTCTGCAGTAATTTGTTTAGTGCTCAAATTGCTGCTTATTCTAAAAATCATAATTGCTGTTGTTTTTAAAACAAGTGTAACAGTCCTTATCTGTTAATTTATAACATATATAACTCTAGAAGACAGCATGCACACAGTTGCAGACAAGATGGTTCAGTATTTCATGTTTACTTAAAGTTTTGAAAGTTTAAAAAGTTATACAGTTATAAACAAGCATTTTTGCCATTCAGCTTTGACAAAAAAAATTAACAGAGGAAGTAGGCACATCTTTGTTAAGTACAGGACTTCATATTTTACAATGGTAATCAACTGGTAAAATAAAATTTATTTCAGAGTTTGTAATAAACACTCAAGACAAACATGACAGATTTTGTTTTAATATTGCACCACCAAAATTAATTTTTATCCATTACCTAGTGAGTCATATTGCACATGGACAATCAGATTCATCCATGGTTTTGAAAAAATTACAATTCAAAGGCAAAGTAATTCAACATACTCCAACTGGAGTAAGCTTGGGAATACAGAGTAACATACTTGACCAATCTGTGTATTTGCATAAGCTGCCTCCTTACAACCCTGGCAGCTTTCCTAGTGAAGTTGTGTCCACAGCCTATTGGCAGATACTAGTGCGATGCTAAAAAAGGGTCCACAAGATCAGTAGGAACATGTGAAGAAAGCAGTTTCAACAGCAAGAACTACAAAGCATAGGAAAGTCACACAAAAGACAAATGCTCGGGGTTCAGCTAGGCTGTCACAGTCCCCATTTTGCCCTTGCCTGCCCAATATAAAAATCTCAGTTCAATCAGAAAACTTTTGGCCATGAAAACTGATTTCTCACACCAATATATTTTACTTTATTTAAAACTACACATACAGTACACTTCTGCCAGAAACTTAACTTAACCTCCAGATAACCAAGACAAAGTAAAAAACATGGTCGTCTTAATGCACAAGAGGGCTGAAAAAGTGTATAAAAATTAAGAGCTATTTGCACCTTGACATCTTGCATTTGTGGTCAGCATTCCAAGTTCGCAAACCAAGAGCAGATATCATTTGTAAATATTAAGTTTAATATATGCAAGAGTGATCCCAAACCAATTCCAGATGAGGAATTACTACAATAAAAAAAAAACTGTGTGTTTGTTGTATTTGTACAAGTGCAATGCTTAATTTCAAAATGAAAGGGTAGCAAAAGTGAACACACGGATTTATTCAATACATCAGAACCAATTTTTACAAGACTAAAAACAGGATGTAAAAGCATGTTTTGCAGCTGGTCCCTCATGTTGACATCACAATCTCAGGAGTTTAAGCCCAAAGCTTTATCTAAGGGAAATCTACTCTGGGATACAGCAATACAACCTTGTAGTACAGGGACCATGTGTGACACTTGAGGGTAAACAACTGAAGTTGTAACCTGTACCCACACACTCAGCAGACCACACCATTGCCCAGTTCAGAACACAGTTACAGTAGTTCCAGGGCTTAAAACAGCTTTATGTTTCTTCAAATTCTGTGCATGTTCATAACAGACAAATTTATGGACTGAAGCCAGTTGGCCTGAATTAAACTGTTCTATCTGTAGCTAGTGGGTTTTTGTGCATGGTCTCAGACTCACTGGTGATTGGCAAGAATTCCCATCTGTTTTAAGAGTCCAGGTTTCACTGTGCATAGTAATGCCCTGATTTCCAGTCTGGCCCTGGGAGAGCAGCCCTTGAAACTGAGTAGGTCATGAAGTTTATTCTGAAGAGAACATTATTTAACACAAAACGAAACATTTTATAACACACAGTTTACTGTTTATGTCTATTAGTGCTAGATGAAAATGGAACTGTGTCTAATTATATCCAATTTACAAGAGATTACATGTTTTTGTGCAAGTACTAGTTGTGATTTTAACATATAAGTTTCAATTTTCTTCCTCAAACATTACAAAAACCATAAATGCAAAAGAATTTTTTACTAGTAATTGCAATATACTGTTGAAAACTTGAATATTAGCACTAAGTTGTCATGATCACTTTTCAATGTTCAACTGAAAAGCTGGAATATCTAATTTCACAATTAATTTGAACAGCAAAGCTACAAACAGGGCCTGGGAAAACCTAAGCTATATATGTAGTTTCAACTGCAAAGTGAATTCTATATAGTATATGCAAAGTTAACTTGTGTTTAACAGCTGTATCAAAGTACTAACATAAATTTTTAAAAACTGTCCACTTCAGATTCTGGAATAGCATGCAATAGCCCCTGGGCTGTGCCATTAATCACATGCACATTTCTAAGGAAAAGGATTATCAGCCTGGAGTAGCAGCAGGGAGCTGCTGTGCTGTTACAACACCAAGGTATATGCATGGATCAGGAGCTCACTGTCAGTTCTCCTTCAAAGAGCAACATTTTGGTTTAGCCCATGGGATGCCAAGTCTTCTCAGCATTAAGCCTCTTGCCCTCATTGTAGACTCCATTATTCTACTCACAGGCCACAGAATTTCACCCTTAGTGCACTGCAGAGCACCTACATGCACTTCCAACTGCTTGGATTTGCATGCATTTAATCAAATTTATCAGTTGTAAGAAGCAGTACATAATAACACATTAAACTATTCTTTATAATTTACTATCAAATAAGGGGGAAGAAACACAGCAGTTTTAACACATTACTGTTAGAATATGTTGCTAATTCTGATCCAATGAGGCACAATTGTAGATGGTGACCAACAAGTCATACTTAGGTCACTGAACTAGTAAGTATATATTTACTGACAGTACATCAGATCTATGTATTACCAGTGAAAAGAAAAAAAAAAACACACAAGTCCATCTAACTTAGAAGTTATATACAGTCTGATGTGCATTCAACGAAAATTGTTACAGACACTGCCCCAAGGGCATGTGGTTTCCTGTACCTGTGTTACACTATCGGACAGCAGACAATCAGAATTCACTCTGGCTTCAAATTAATATATGTAACTCCCCATAACCATTTCAATACCTGTGCAAATTGCATTCTGTGGCTAGCTTTTTCAGCGCCTTAGTTAATTTGACTATAATTGGAAGCATCTGACACTATGGTTTAGGCATGCTTATTGCTGTAAAAGAAATAAGCCCATCTTCAAAATTATTGTGCAAGTATTTTAATAAGATTTGCACACATCTCAAAAAATTCTATTGTATGACTCCCTGGTCTTGGAGTTAAGTCAGCTGTAGAAGACTCAAGCAAAGAGCTCACTGATGAGGTAAGGGATGTATCTGCAGATTTTCCTTGTGCATCAGGATCCGAATCTTTTTGACAGGATCTATAGTTGCTCACAGAGCCTGACCGCTGTGGAGTTGCAGTCCCAGACTTTGCTTCAGTAATTTCATCTGTGAGGGGAAGGGGAGAGAGGAAGAAAATTAGTTATCAGTATCACATCAGTTTTAGGAACAGCACACATCTTCCCCTTCTCTTAGTTCTAAATCCCATTGTGTTTTGGTTGGGGTTTTGTTGTTGTTGTTTTTGTTTTGTTTGTTTGTTTTTTAATCTTGACTAATACATAAACAGCTTTTGCAAACTGTATATATTTGATACAAAAATCAAAGCTCATATGTATAGCAACACAGAAGCAAGTGTCCTTATGCAAATTACTCCTGTACTCTGAACTGTGCTCCAGAACCATTTACATCTAGTTTAGGTCAGCATGCATCATTTTTTTCGTGAATTAATTTCTGCGCCTAATAGTTCAATTTAGATTCCTTACAACAAAAACAGGATAGGATCATAAGACGAAGTCAACAGTTCAAACATTTTGTAGATGCTTTTTGCTAGCACCTACTTATTCTATTTTGCTTTCTATTTGGTTATTTATGCTTTGTTATTATTTGTATTTTTAAGTAATTGATACTGTATATTTGGGCTGCAGCAGCTTAAGTTAACCTTCAGTATGAGAATGAAATACTGTCATCTGAGAAGTAATGTTCTACTGAAGTATCTCTATTCTTACTTTAAATACTGAACATTAGTTTGACTCTCCCCTGACACTAGCTAAGTTATTTCCAGGAGAAATCAGTCAACATAGGAGAGACTGCCTTTTCCCATAAAACCTAATTTAAACTACAGTTTGGTAGGAGAAACACAGAACAGTTAACTGTGGTGGAGAGAAAGGAAAGTCAAATCAGCCTCACTATTGGAAGAGAGATGGTAAATCCACACCCTGGGCTTGTGTTTCCTCAAGCACTGAAGCCAGGATTGCAGCAGGCTGCCATCCCGCAGGCATCTCCCCTCCAACAGGGATGGCATTTGTCCTACACTGCTACAGGTCAGTACAGGAGAGTGGTTAGTTGCCCATATCAAGTACAGCTGGATCTAAGCAAGCACCTGTATTGTTGGAAGGAATGAGGTAAGAACTGCACTGCCAAGCCAGATCAGATTAAACTGTCATGCAGCACAGCCACACTCCAGTAAATCCTTTTTCCATGCCACATGTTCTACTCTCGACATGTCACCTACATCACTGGCTGTAGGTAATTTGCTTTAGCCTATTATGCCATAAATAAGCATTATGTCTAGTCTCTATTGGCTCCTCCATTTGTTTTCCGAAAGGTATCCAACCAGGATTTGTATGCAGTGTTACTGTTACATTGCAGAAGAAATCTTTGCACAGGTTAGACCAACTGCTTTCAAGAGTTCATTTACTGCAAGCATACAATTCCTATCTCAAATTTTGTCACTGGTAGGTTGACTCTGCCTGGCACCTAATACCTTAGCATAATGGGGATGAGAACTGGAAGGGCAAAAGTGAGAATATCCATGGGTAGAAATAAGCATAGTTTAATAAGAGGACGAAAGAAAAAAAAAATGATGCCAACGCCACCTCTTTAAAGAAGACTGATGACCAACCAGTCTCAAAGCAACCTTCCCCAAGATCGCACCCACTCAGTTTCTTCACTAAGCATAACATTTTATATCGTGGAATATCCCTTCGGTCAAACTTGCTCAGCTCTCCAGACTGCATCCCATCCCAACTTCTTGCTTCCCCCACCAGCCTACTCATTGGGTGCAACAGAGTAGGAAAAAAAACAAGTCAACACTGCAAGTACTGCTCAGCAACAATCAGGACACTGCTATGTCATCAACAATGTTTTAGTCACAGATCAAAAACACACCACCATATAGGCTGCTGTGAAGAAAATTAACTCCATCTCAGCCAGACCAAGTACAGCAACGTACAGTCCAAGTCAAATTTAAATGCCCAGATGTCAAGCTTTATCTTCACTAGGAAATGTTATTCACATGCTTACTTCAGATCTAAATTATTATTTAAATTTGGGGATGAGGCTCCAAAGACAGTTCACTTCCAGCTCTGTCCCCTTTTGTGCTAGTGGTAGTAGTGCTGGTGCAGACAAAATGGAGCAGTTCAGGACCACTAAATAGCTATTATTTAGGTGATGAAACAGCTCACTATCTGATCAAATGAACACAAGAGCAGAAAGGAATAAAGGAACACTAATGCAGATCTAGATTGGCTTAAGCTAATACATGGCAACGCTTACATCACTTCTAAACAAATTAATTAAGATATGCCTGCACTACTTAGAATTATTTCTATTAACTTAAGTAAGTCTTCACGTACCATCAATGCTACGAAAGTCCAGTAAGTATGTCCTGCTGTCCACCTGATACAACTGTAGACTCATTTTGGAATATGCACTTGTTACTGGATTCTTCCTTCGAACACGCAGATAGTAAGGATTTACAACCTAGTACAAAAGACATCTGAATTAGTTACCAGAACTGCTTTAGAGCACTGCATATCACTACTGTAATTTCAACCCACTGGTATTACATGATATCAGGCTTACCTGATGGGGTTTTGTGGTAATTGTTAGGTTCATTTTTTATTTTAGCCAACAGAAAAACATTCATAGAGCTCCAACAGTAAAGTTACACGTTTGCATGACTTTCTTTTCCTGTCAGCCTGAATAGCCTCCCCCAAACCCCTTCCTGCACAGCAAGCCAAAGTAGTCAGCGCAGGCACACAAGAGTATTTTCCAGCACAGGAGAATGTAAGTTTCAGACTTCTAGGCTATGTAACTACACAGATCAAACAAAAGTTTACTGTTATCTGCTGTAAAGATTCTTTATTCTTTTACCTTCCATTCATAATCCAGCTGTTTAATTGCTCTACAAACTTCAGCCATGATATCATTTGGTCGACTCTGACTCCGTATTCCCAAGTGCCACTTAGCTCTTCTTACACCTTGGTGTTTTGACTTCTGTGGATTCAGCTCATCAAGAGTATGGCGAGGACGTGGTGCTTCAGCTACTAAAAATGGCACTCTTTCAGGATGAGGGCGAGACAGATGGTGATCATCAAGAAAAGAATCTGGTGGGCTTGTAGCCAAGTAGAAGTCTTTGGCCTCATTCATTATTCTTCTATTATCTATAATGAGGTGATAAGCAACCGCTAAAGGGTCTTGATGATTTCGGCTGTATAGACAACTTAGCACTTCTTCTTCAGTACATTCAAACTTCTCACAAACTTCTTTTAAGGCTTCATCATCAATCATGGTAGAGCTATATGATGGGTCTTCAGGAAACAAGTATTTGGGAAGGTCCTGCTTAAACCATTCATGTTCCCTAGATTTAAAAATCAACAAAGCAGAAGTTTTTAATATTAAATTACTTAAAAATAACATCATGTTTAGTCTGTACAAAAGAATAACAGTTGCCAGTCCAAGTTCCCTTCTGTGCAGCCTGACAATGACCAGTACCTAATGGAAAGTAATCCCTCCCTTCACAAGACTTAGTTAGAAATTTTGCAAAAGACTGAGAAAAATCCTATTTCCTGTAAGTGTTTCAACTACCTGAGCTCCAAAAATATCTTTGTATAATTCAAACAGCTTTTTATAAAATTGGTGGGGTTGTTACTGCCACTATGTTCGTTTTGAGATATTTTCAACTAAAATTCTTATACATCCCGCTTGAGTTGTCCCTCCCCAAGTACACAGATTAAAATGTGTAACAAAACTAAGAAATGTTGATGCTGAATCTACTTTGGTAGATGTTTCGACATGGATTTTTGAACATTAAAGTCACATGGCATGACATTAATTTTTATATTATTCTAGTCTATTCTAGCATAAAGACTTGCTAGAAGTCTAAGAGTAGTTATATGGATGTTGTGGTTTAACCCTGTTTGGCAACTAAGCACTACACAGATACTTGCTCATCTTTCCCCATTAGGATGGGGGTGGAGAATCAGAGATAACAGCCAGAAAGAAACTTCTCAGCTTCTTGACAGCTGAGGTGCAGGCCCATATGGAAGAATGAGATTCAGTTTGAATTCTCAGAGTTGACTGGCCAATTCACCCACAGCTGGTGCCTCCATGTCTGTCCAGCTCACTGCTGCCAGAGTGTTGGTGTATGATGTCAGTGGACTCCACAGAAACTTTTGCCACATGGACTGTGTGCACTAGATTTTATCCAGGTCTTTGGATACCTGGTTGTCATCCAGGTTGCTACAGATCACCTCTGCCACATCTGATTCCCTAAGATACCACATTCTTCCCAGAGAAGTCAATAGAGTGTAGTTTTTCCAAACCATTCTGCAGGTGAATAATTTTGCTATAGCATTCTTAAACCCGGAGTTTCATTTTTTTTAATGTAATATATATAATTTGTTTTACTGTGACCTCCTATAGATACTTCATTAGCCAGGGAAGATCAGAACCACAGCTAAAGCCAAACCAGAAGCAGAATATTCCATCTTGGTCTATAAAACACAGCCAAGTTCTATGAATGATTCCTTTGTTCTGCGTATTCACACTGAGATTATCATTCTATTTGCACTGAGATTATCATTCCAGCATCCTGTGATTAGACATCAGCTAGTGTCTTACCTAATGTCTCTGATTGTTGCTCTCTTCATTGGATCCACTTGCAGCATGTGCTTCAAAAGACTAATTACAGATGGATTCAGGTACTGAGGGGTGTAAAAGATACCATCACATATCTTCTTAAAAAGGGTTGGCACATGATCATCATCAAATGGAAGCGTTCCACATAACAAAGCATAGAGAATAACCCCACTGCTCCAAATGTCTACTTCTGGACCTGCATACAATCTGTGAAAAAGTTAAATATATTAAACACAAATCACTAATAGTTATTTTTTCCCCTCTACTTTCTTACATCGTATCACACTGATTAAAAGTGTCTGAACTTGGGACAACTAATCCACAAGTACTGTTAACGTTCTAGCCCTCTGTCATGCCTCCCTTGAACCTCAGCGTCCTTCCGCCTCAAATACATAACAGGGCACGAGTTCATAGTTTTCTTCTCTATTGTATAACAATAACCCACAAATGCAATAAAAGACAATGGCAAACTGAAACTTGTACCTACTACTACTAAGAAACCCATGTTACACATTGTTATTGCTGTTTTAGCAGAATCTGTGAAAAGTCATCTATCCCCCAAATCTGAGAGGCTGAAAGTTTAAGACAAGTCCACATGGCAGAACTTGTCACATATTCTGTGCTGCTGCCTGAATAAAACAGACATTTGGCCTCCAATCAGCAAGAGGCAATATTAGGGTGGGTAGCTGAAAGCCGCAGATTTGACAGTCATGAAGTTCAAAAAAGTAGAAGTTACCTTCAGACTAAGTATCTACTCTGCAGCAGATACCACCAACTTCACAGTAGACTTTGCCTGTAATTCTATCCGTACCTCTACTTCCAAGATTTGAGCTGTAAGTAAGATTTGTAAACCAATTCAGGCACGCTGAACACAATGGATTTGGGGAATTAGACATCATATCCACCACAGAGGAGCTATTTAAAGCTAGTTCATAGAAACATTAAAAACTCAAGAAAAATTATCACAATAATTAAAAGTTCAGCCCACAGTTTCTCAGCATCAAGCTTCTTAATTGCGCGAGTTCTGTAGCCTTCAGAATCAAGCAGCAAAATGACGGAAGTACATGCACACATGTATCCAATATAAAAGAAACTACCTTCCTGAAATTACTTCTGGTGCAGCATAGTTAGGGGAACCACAGCTTGTTCTTAAAAATTCTCCATCTGACATCATATTTGATAGACCTGAAAGTGTATAAGAGTAACTACTAAAAATTCAGAGACCAAAATGATTTCACACTGCATATGCCACCTAGAACAAATCACCAGTTAACTCAAATTAGAAAATTACCAAATTTATCTCAGCAAGTAGTAACGTTGTTTGGAATTACTGACATTTTTACGTGAGCATGCCACATAATCCTCCATTAAGTTTACAAGAAATTTGAGTAACATCAATCCTGTATTGCACAACCTAAAACTGTTTGAGAACATACTCATTCCAAGAGTCCAAAAAACAGTCCCATTTGGATAACATAAGCATGACAGAGAACAAAGTTGCTCTAAGGGAGATAGAGCAGTATAGCAAGGGAGGGTTTTGGTCATTAACAATAAGGTCTTAAAAAACACATTTGCTCCTAAATGCTCAAGTGAAAGATGTTACAACAGAATTGCCAACAATTCTGTAAGAGGTTATACAGAATAAGGGAACTGAAGAGTACACATGACTTCTCCACAATGTACACATCTACACAGCTCAATTGGTTCCTGAATCACTGCAGTTCAGTAGTTTGATTTCAGATATTCTGTTGGTAATTGAAGCGTACTTTAGAACCAGGCCATCTTCACTCACCAGCCCTCAGTATATTCTAATATCAGTAAGAACTACCACTTCTAGAATAGCTGTGGAAAATATAATCTAGTCTCCTCAGTGAAGGCTGCATGATCAAAACCACCATAAGCCTGATAATTCAGAAGGAATTATGCCTTTTTACGGTGTGTGTGGCAGGGAGTGGAGGAGGGGAGATAAGGGTACAACAGCTTTCATATTCTAATACATAAAAGCTTTTATTAAGCTCTTGTTTAATACACTAGTCACAATTAACTGAGTGTTAAGTTTTGCTGATACTTCAGTTACAGGAAGTTACTGCACTGCATTTCCTGACCACTTAAGACATTTCACCCAAAGCATTTTCTGCACACAAGAAATCAACATGATTCCCAGTGCCCACACACTTTAACACCATACTTTTAATACTCAGAATACTCAGTGTCACCTAGCACATTTCATCAGAAACTTCAAGCGCTTTACAAGGGCAGGTATTATACACTATGTCTACAAGAGATATATCACGATGATATAGGTAGTATGGATACTTTATTGTGCTTATATGGTGAGGTTTCCTGATTCAGCTAATTGTATGAATTAGCTGGCAGTCTTTTCAGCAGCTGTGTTACAAACAGCTAGTATAAACAATTAAGCTTTCTGATTAATTAGACAGGTATACAGAAAAAAAAGCTAAGAATTTGCAAGATTAACTGTTCTTATTCTAGTTTTTATGCATCAATTCAATTTTTTCAATCACATCTTTAGAGTTTTTAAAGTTAGAGTAGTTTAATAGGAGGATTAGTGTATTTTACTATAGCAATGTGGTTCTTAAACATGAACGTCCCTTGCACTTCGTTTCCAGGAGAGCTAAACATCTACATTTTACAGATGGTAAAATAGGCAATAGGAGTGAATTTTGAAATGGAAAGGTCAGGAACCAAGTCTACTCAGCACTTCAGAGAAAATGCTGTTAAGCAAAACCAAACAAGTCATTCCAGAGTTTCACCCAGTAGCAGAATATACCGGAAAAGAAAACCTGAGACATACAGTTTTGCATTACATTCATACTCTTCAGGTTCTCGTATTGTGTCCCACCACCAGGATATTCAGGTATACACATTTTATTAAATGTTTCCCATAGTAATTAACAGGGTCTAAATAGCACCAGAAATGCAATCAGATATAAAATAGCAATGCTTACCAAAGTCAGCTATCTTGGCATTCATGTGTGCATCGAGCAGTACATTTTCAGGCTTCAGATCTCTGTGTACTACCATATGCCTGTGACAGTAATCCACGCCAGAAAGGATTTGCTGGAACAGACGTCTACTTTCCTTCTCATCAAGCTGAGACAGACAAAGGTTTTAAACAACCATGAGACAGTGGAAGATAACTTGTTTTTCATTTATATGAATTAAACGAATTTTTCCCATAACCTAAAGTTATAATTTGCAGGTTTTACATTTTACACAGCAGATTATCAGAACCTGTAGCAGAAAGCTTCATACCCTACACCATTTTGTTTGTAACACAGCTCTAAAGTGACTAAAACAAAACATATCCACTAACCCAGAAAGTCACCGAAATTCATCAATCACTTTTGAAATTTCTTGGTGAGATGTTACATACTCAGTAGCTAGAAACATTGGCACTCAAACATTGTAACCTCATCCAGGTGCTCCTGCTCGGGCAGGGGGATTGGACTAGATGATCTTTCGGGGTCCCTTTCAATTCCTAACATTCTGTGATTAACTCTGTCTAATTGGAATATAAATAAACTTTGACATTTAAGCACAGCATAAGATTTAATTTGACAAAAGCTGCTGACATACAGCAAAGAAGTGATACATTTTAGATGCTATTTATGATATTAGCAGCTAGCCCTAAACAGCAGACCTAGCTGGGCATTTCCTATAAACATGCCCTAATCCATGTCAAAGCTTTTTCTAACTACTAACTAAAAGTATCCCAGCTATCTAGATAGTTTGTCAAAAGAGACTTCAGATCTTCACAGAAATACTTCTACTAATAGAAGAGAGTAACAAGGGTACAATGGTAGCTTTTTAATAATAGGTTATACTGAAGAAATAGTTTTCAGCTACTCCAGTTGGATACATATCCATCCAGTTTGTATGTAGTACATACATACGTATCAGTATCAGTAGAGAGGAAAAATGCCATGACAATGATCTGAAACACGTTAACATATAACCATTTTTACTTTCAGAACCAGATGCAGTCATAAAGTTTATTTTAAGTGCTAACAGCAAACTTAATGCCGAATACATAAAACCAAACCTTAATTGATGTGATTGGTACCCCTGCTCCCAGTCCCTGGTAATGTGGTTAGCATAAATAACACCAATTTATGAGCAAGCAGCCATTCTGTGACTGAGCAAGTAATGTATTCGCGCCCTTTCCCTCATTATCAGGCTGTGAAAGTCTTGTGAACCAAGCAGACAAACCAGACACGTTTCTTCTTCCTCTCTCTACTGGCTCCAAGGTGCCTGGGAAGCAGGTAGGTCACCCTCTTCCTTACCAGCCTTGAAGGTCCCTGACACCCAGTCAAGCGCTGGTGATGACTCCATCACAGAACAGGGAAGCATAACAGCACTCAGAGCACTGTCTGTAAAATCAATTACAAGTCCTAAGTGGGAAACCTGGACCAGAACTGCTCCTGGACAGTGAGACCTGGGAACCCCTGTAGCCAGCGCTGCCTCCACAGTCATCTGCATCCTCCAAGGACTGAGTGATTTGTTGTCTTCGATATGATTTTTGACTCTGGACTGTGTGTGTTCTATTGATTCAGCACACCATGTATTAAGATTTGAGCCGATATATAGGGAGTCCAGGTGATTAGAAATCATAGGTTTAGTTGTATTATAAATTCTGTAATAGGCTACTTATAAATTGTACTAATTTGATTCTGCTTGCAGAAATCCTGCCACTCTAATCATAAACTATCTGCTACACTAATCATAATACCCTGCTAAGAAAATAAAGCTTTGATTATATCATTCTGCCAAGGATCCTCAAAAAGAACTCCTCTGACCCTCAGTGTCAGGTGAGGCAGGAATGTTGCAAAAGCAGTAACAGAACGCAAGTCATTGATTTTTAGATTCAGACCACTTCTTACCCTTCCATTTTTACAGATATAATCAAACAGCTCTCCTCCTGAAACATATTCCATCACCATGAAAATGTCAGTGGGTGTACTGATGACCTGGTACCTGATAAGACAAGGTATCTGTTAGTTTATGCACTCAGTAAAAGATGCTATTTACATTTAGTTAAAATCAAAGTTGTGCAAAGAGTCAGATAAAAGTATATTTTGAAATATTTATCAGACCATTTACAGCTACTGTAATGACAATATTTTTCAGAAGTTATTTCCTTTTTTTTCACCGCGTGATGCCACCATTGCCAAGACTAGCAAGAAAATTGTATTCCCCACCAGCAGTATCAGTCTTTGCACTTTTAAGAGAACCACACTTAGTCCAAATGACTTCTATGAAACTATTCACAGTGCTCCCCCATAGATAGCTTGGTGCAGGAAGGAAGGCATTCAAAAGGCCTTTGCTAGTGTCTCAAAAACATACACTTTTCAACCTTAGCATGCAAAAAACCTGACTTGTTATAAATGAAAAGTGTACTTCAAGACTAGAAAAAGAATCTTCTTAATAACCATTAATATAATTTTTTACAAAGAGATTCAAATGTGTCATTTGTGATTAAAAGTATCGACACTCTGGTTATTATATTTTTATCATTCTATATCAATTAAGTTAAAAAAACCAAAACTTTGATGCTTTAACATAACTAGTTTATGGCCAAATCCATGTTTAAGAACTTTTGATTTTGTTCTACATATCATGCCCTAAAAGTTGTTTTATTTCTTCCACTTACAGCATATTATTTTGAGAAGATAAGAAGAAGCAACTGGATGAAAATTAATGTTTCAAGGTACCACATCTAAACATTCAAACATTTGAATTGTAACAAATAACTGAACTCACACATACAGAACTGCAACATTCTCCAAAATGCCAATTACAAGACAAAGGGGAAAACAGATGTGCTTCAGTTTACTCAGGCAAATTATTCATGAACTACATAGACAGTAGTGAGTTCAGACTACCCAGGTGAATGTGTATGTGCACACATTGTATATCTATTTTAACAGCTTAGTATTATAGTGTAACATTTCAATAATCTCAATACCCTTCTGAGGCAGTTATCAACATGAGATCTTCTAAGTTAGTTCTACATGAAATCCTACAGTCCAAGGTACTTTACCTTCTCTAATTTTCTAATACTTTTGTTGAAAATATCTCACGTACTTACACATCAACAACATTCTGAAGCCATGGCTAACATACTGCTACAGAAATAGTATTTTAACCCTTTCAATCCAAAAGTTACAGGAGTGCTTCTGTATAGTTAGTTCCCATTTCTGGTTACGGAAAAGGAGGCTGCGGAATAGTAACACACCTATAATATAAATAAGTTTATCAAGCCAAATGGCATAAATGACCAGAATATAAAAAGAGCCAATTTTATGTAGGAAAACAAGATGCATTCTATTGTTAGCAGTCAAAAATAAGAGAAGATGCTACACAGTTTCATATTTAAAGCATGGTATAGAAAGAAAATCTTATTGCCACAGGCTCGCAATGCATATATTGTTAGTGCCATGTATAAAGTCCTTCATAAAGCACGGCAGTGTTCCAAATTAGAAACTGTCTAATTTGTAATATTAAACTGAAGAGATCAGTTTACCTTTATCCCAGCTATCTTGAGCTGCTATCTAGCAGTTCCCTAATCCAGTTCCTAATAGCACAAGCATCGTGATCCTAAATTACCAGCAAGTCTACCTGCACAATTGTATCAATTATGTCTCAAATGCTATTTACACACAGGTTAGTAATATTTCTGCTTCAGAAATGCAGGATGACTAACTGAAAAGTTTGGGTTCATCAGTTTTTCCATCACCTCTGACATCTTGCCCTGTCTCTCCACATACAGGAGAAAAAAATCGTCGCCATTAATTCCCTAAGAAAGAAACTGTCATCTGAAACCTATTAAGCTGACTTAACAGTTTAACAACACCAGAAGTACACATTCCTGTTCAACCTCCCTACCTAAACCGGTACACTGACACTTTGTATTTGTTTTGGCTACACCTATGTCTTTTGGACTCATTAGTGAACTCTGACTGGCAGCATTAGCAACTTTGTAGCTAAATCAGCTCAACAGTCTTCCAAAAACCAACATACTGAAGAAGTTAGTGACTTAATTTTACAGAATCCAATTTAGCTTCAGTGTAAGAGCTGTTGCTAAATTAAAGGGAATGTACTGAGATGGCAGCTGTCAGTGGCAGCGGGGTTTTAAGACTGACAATAAAAAAACCCTAACAACAATACCATGACTAAGACAGTGAGAGTCACCCACACTCTACAAGTGCAGGTTAACTTTACAGGAAATGAAAGCAAAAATCAATGGCATTTATAATTTATTTCCTCATACCAGGCACAAGGGGTCTACTCTGGGACGTATTTAATTGTACTCTGAACTCCACTGATGACCTACTGATCACCAAACAGATGTAAAGAGGCATATTCTAAATACCACATTTGGACAAGTGGCAGCAGCCATACTGAAGAATTCTTAAATATCAGTACCATTTAACAACCATACATCCTTAATTCATAAAAATCTCACAGAACACCATCTACATTGGAAAGCCATAGATCACTGACCAGCAGATCATTAAAAACATATTTCGAGTAAAAAAACACAATAAGCTTAGTAGAGAAATGCCATTTACAATATTGTTTCTAATAACTCATTTTCAAAGCAGAAAAATGATCAAATGTAACAAGGAGAAGAAAACTGACGTAGCAGCTAAAAATAGAGATAGATGCTAGTAGAAGCCTCTATCATGTCGTTACTTTTTATATGTTTGTCCAAAGAATTTGTAAACAAAGATCTAATGGAAGCTCCCTGGCTTGAAGAGATCAATTTTGCAAAAACACATTAGAGAGGCCACTGAAAAGGGTTGCATACCTGAAAGATGGTTAATTTCCTGACAAGTTACAGCTAGTAGCATTGCCCTTTAAACATTTCAGATCCGTGAGAGCAAAAAGAGATTGGTGATCAAATACGTTTGATTACAGAAAGCAAAACTTACAGCTTAATTATATGAGGATGCCTGAAGAGTTTGAGGTTCTGAATTTCCCTGCGTATTTTTCCTACAACATCCAGGCTGCGAATCTTCTGTCGATTCAGGATCTTCACTGCAACTTTATGCCCAGTTAACTCATGCTTGCCAACTGCAAGGAACAAGGAAGTATTTAGTCAGGGTTTTCAATTGCTCCGTAAAGACATCAATTTGCTCATTTCAGCTGTAACCAAGAAATACTAGTTAAGATGTTAGGATTCCACATCTCCCCATTATATTTGGGGATATTGGAAACCAGATAGCACACTATTTCTTCTGCCCTACTCCAATTTCTCCCACAATTCTATCATTAGAAGATGAATGGGAAACGTAAGAAAAAAAGTAAACCTAACCCTTGGAAGTCTTGCAGCACGGCTACATTTTTGCACCATTGCAAAGCAAGCATATACCAAAACATTGACAACCTTGCTAATTAAGGAGACCATTTTCTTTCCCCGTTTAAGTCACTCCAAGTTGTTGGATTACTTGGTAACCCACTCAGACATGTTCTACAGCTCTTCTACTTGATCTGCAAAGATCACGTCTACTAAAGAAATCAGGGCTGTCCTTCCCCCAAGAAGCCTGTTTCAGCAATTAGTCTGAATTACCACTACGACTATCTGATCAGTTTACTTGAAAAATATTTATCTGTCCTTTATGCAGTCTGACCCTATAAAACTTCACATTCTCTGCAGTAAACACCAGAGCTTTATCATGAAAAATAAATGGCAAAAGCTACAATAAATGCACAAAATTAAATCCAATAGTAACTATGAGAAGCAGTGCAAACATACAACCTCATACATCCCTCTGTTTCTTTCCTGCTTCTAGGAGTTACATTATTTTTTCAACAGAGGAACTCAAAAGTGTAAAATATTTCCTAGACAATTATCCCTCTTTAAGTCCTCAATTTTGCAGATGCTGTTGGAAGCAGCCACAACAGAGTTGCTAAGAATATCTTCTTAAACCCAACACTGGATCACAAAAACTACCAAATATAAAAATATCTTCCACTAGAGATGCTATCTGCATAGGTTTCTGCATACAGTGATTTAACACTGCTAATATCATAAGTATATCACCTTCATTTGCCACCCTGGTTCCTACCTGTTTAAGATAAGTCAGATTTCAGTGACACCTACACGGTTCATACTTGTCCACTTGAGTAGACACTGCTAACAGACCTGTAGTGAACATGTTACTCATTTATCTGGGTGTCTCTCCTCAGTTGAGGACTTAGTTCTAAGTCCCAAGCTTCAAGCTTTATTCAAATATATCCATGGGAAGCTGTGATAAACACAAGTGAGCTACAAAAATATTTCTGCATTCAACAGCTAATTTGGATAGAATTAGCAAATACTTATTTATTTGTAAACCTCATTCCCAGCACAAGACCTTCCTGCTGCCTTCTTGACTTAAAAAACAATGCAAGGTGAGAAAAAATTCTTAGCAGAGAGACAAAGGCAAGATAAGCAGATGAGTAATAAGTCTTACAACAAAACAGTCACTGTGTAAAACAAAGCAGTATGTCTAAATTCCTGTAGGGAAGTAACTAAGTAGTAGATTACCCAGACCCTGGACTATCAACAATGCAGTGGTGAGATGTCTTTTGTACCCAAGAATACAGAAAGGCTCCAATTACAAGGTGAAGAAACACAACCCCTCATGCTGAGGAGGCATTACCCAAAAACAGTCACCATAATCAAAATACTGTACAGGCACATTTGCATGCTGATCAATGCAGGACAAAGCCCACATCCACCACAAGTTCTAGACAGACCGCAGAGCACTGGTAAGCGAGTGTCTAGAACTGTAGAATCATGTCACCTGTGAGAATTATTTGCTGTCAACCAGATCTACAATTAATCACATCCCCTTTGCTTTCTTCAGCTCAAATGTAGCTGGACTTTTAAAGGAACCCACCAAATCATATCACATATGTTCAAACCCTAATAAGTAACGAATCAATAACATCTAATATTAGGAAATCAACTAATACATTTGACAAGCCTTTGATAAGCCTTTGTCTATCAATAACGCAAACCAAAGTAACTCAGAAGTATTTGAAAACAAAATTCTTAATAAGCAAGTTAAAATTTAACATTAATTTTGGTTAGTAAAAAACAGCTTCTTAGAAACTGACAAAAGATCAGGTAAGACACATGAATTTGCATCTCCCTTTGCTTTACAAAGTACATTTGAGGTGTTTCATTTAGTAAACAGCAATTCAAGCGGTTCTACAGCTAGTATATAGATATTTAGTTCTGACACATATTGTGTTACAAAATCTCTTTTATCAGCGAATTTGTTTCGTTTCCGATTTGTCAGTCTAACTTACACAAAAACTGGAATTTCATTAGAACTCAGAAAAACATTAGAAAGTAATTTATTAGCTACAGCAATCCACATTCAATATGCAAGGCACATAGAAGAGTTTTTCAAGACACATTTTTTCTTTAAAAGTAATTTAACAGTAACACAGTTGACTGAAATCAATTCTAGTTGTCACAGTCTACGAACTTGTGTGCCTTGATTTTATTCATTGACTGGGAGATAACAAGATTTTCCACTTCTTCAACTCTGCTTGCCAACTTCGAATAAATTACTGTAACAAAAACATACTGTAGTTTTGTGCCAGTGCAAAAAGATGTCAAAGAGGCTGCACACTTGCTTCAGACACTACAAATTGAAATGCTCTTCAGTAATTTTTATCTCCCTTTTAAAATTCCATTTAAGTCTATAACATATATAGCTTTTCCAGACACAATTTTCCAATGACCATCTACTTCATGAAATAAAACAGTTTTCTTCGATATGGTTCAAGGTATCTTATCTGCGAAACAGCAGACACTAACTGGTAACAGACTGCTGACTACTTTTGAATTTGGCGGAAGGACAGAACTGAAGGCAAGACCTCAGGTGACAGTATCACATAGAAAATTAAGAAGGCAGTGTTATCTTTCCAAAAGCTACTTTGTATTACCACTTGACAGAAGTTTTACCTATAAAAGGGAAGGATCACAAATTAGAAGTAAGCAAAATATTTATGTTATTCACACTAATCCTCAACCAGCTATCAGTCCTTCAAAAGAATCACTGCAAGAAGTTCATTCCACAGACCTAGTATTTCCCTATATTTCAATACCAACTGCCTTCAAGCTTCACTATGGCTATGCACAGCACCAAGATTCCCAAGACAGTGATAGTCTCAAAGCAGCAGTGACTTCTTTGAACTGCTTAAGTGCAGGCACAACAGCCTCTGAACTTCATTCAGCAGGCCTTCAATTGGAAAAGAAAACTGATTCCAAGTCCATCCAGAGTAAATACAACATTCTTATGGAATACAGGTACCAGTCATGAAGTTCGTAGGGAAAAAAAAAATGAAAAGGCATATGTTGTATTTAATGAAACATTTTTGCAATAGGCCAAAAAAAAAAAAACCAGCCTGACGGTCACAGGAAAGTAGTCTTTAAAAGTATGAGCTAAACAAATGTCTCCACTAAGACAAAAAAATACATGAGTTAATGCTTTGCAAAGGCATATTGCTGTATAACAACGTTACAGAGCAAACTGATCATCACTGTCCATTTCCAGGTCTCTTATCATTGCCTTGACTAGGACGACCTATTTACTTCAGTTTTGAAGTCTATACAGACCAGGGTTTTTAACTTACTTCCATAGACTGGAACAAATACCATATATTTACAAACTTAAGCAGTATCCCTCATTTCCTCAGCCCAAATCACTGGAAACTTGACTACTTCTTTTCATGAAAGTTAACTTTATTTAAAAAAAAAAATCTGGAAATAAAAGTTTGTATTTGGCTTCAGCAGAAAACATCAGCAGTGTCTTCTGGAGTTCTGGTTTGGGTTTCTTGTGTGCATGTTGAGGGCTTTTTTGTTGTTTGTTTTGGTTGCTGATATTGGTGGTGGTTGTTCGTTGGCTATTAAAAAAACCCAAAACAATAAAATTGACAAAAATAGGGATAGATGTTTTACACTGAAACCTGGTGAAATTTAACTAAGAATGTGTCTCACACAGTTGATTTAGCTTCAGTACTCTCTTTCACCTCACAGCTTTTCACTTCTGTGTCATTTCAGCTCTGCCTGGATATTGGCTAGAAACAGCTGCCTCCTCCATAGCTGCCCATATGAGGCACAGCCAAGTGCACTAAGTCAGTCAGTAGTTAATTCAGTCCAGTAGAACAAAATGAACAGTTAAACTGGAGAAAAATAAAAAAAAAAAAAATAAAAAAAAAATATCACACCACTAACAGTTCTCTGTGAAGGTAAAAGGGTAAGCAGCAGGGGGAACTCATCGGACAGCTACCTTGACAGCAAGAGACCTTTAATAACTACCACGTAAAGCACTGGTTTTCCCCTTCAATCTTCTCAGGCTGCCACCAGTGTAAAATTAAGGACCCACTTTCAATAAGCCATATGCTTGACATCCTACATCACACGAGTGCAAAGAAAACCATAACTGAATTTAAAAAAAAGAACATATTCACTACAGTTTTTCACTTTATTGTCAAGTGATAAAACCATATCAGATTCACCAGACAAGGAAAGTTATGGTGACTACAGGAAAACAATCACAGAGCTAGCATTAAACTGTGTGCTCGGGAGGAAAACCAGTGCATCGCTGATAAAATACATCCTTCATTATGTACAGCTAAAGCAAGACAAAATTAACACAGCACATCATCTAGGGACAACAATAACAAAAAACTTGTAACAACTAGTATATGAAAACAAAGTATTAGTCCATGAAGACTAATGCTTGCAGATCCTAAATAAATTCCAAGGCCACTTAAAGACGACATATAGTATATAGAATGATACTGCATTTCGTCACAAGGTGATTTCTCCTACATACTTGGCAAAAAATATTTTCATACATGCATGTGTGTACTCTTCACACAATCAACAGCTACAAAGCAGTCTAAAAGAACACCTAACATCAATCAAATAATGCAGACAGACATGTATAATGGAAACAGAACAATAAAACTGGCAAATTATTTTTTTTCAATTGTTTCAAGCTAAATGTATTTTATTTATTGTATTTATTCATAGGAGTGATGTTCAATAATATACTAAAACCATAACAGTAGCTCCACAACTGAGCATCTTTCAAGGTTTCAACTTAAGATGCATTTTTGCCGATACGGGTAAGAACAGCAGCAGTAGAGCAAAAGCACTCTCTGAAATTGAAAAGCAGATTAGAACATTTACGAGTATACCAACTTCAATTCTGTGCAGTCCACTGAGGAAATACAACACATCTTAGATTCCTCTTCTCCCCTCTCACCAAGTAGTCCCTCCAAGATGAAAGAGAATTTGATGCCTTGTCTTCTGCCTCACCTCATTTCCTCTCTCTTTAAGGCAGTGCTCGGTTCCCAAGGAAAGAAACGGTACTCCAGCTGCCAGCTGGGGGTCACGGCCCCCCAGTGGTTGGGGGTGACACTTCATAAGCCTGCCTTGAAAAAAGGAGGCTCAAAGGACTCTACTCTCAAAATATTTTCCACCGTTTTCCTAGATATTCTCATGGACAAATATACTCCTGTTTTCTATATATTAGTAATTTGTTCAGAACGTGCCAATAGCTGAAAGAGCTTGTGCAGAAAACATACATTAGGAACATCTACACTGAAAAAAGGTATAATGTTAAAATACAGCTAGCACATTAGATACAACAGGATAACCTGTGTTTTTTTACTGCTTGTAGTCATGAGCAATTCATGAGATTAAGGATTAAAAAAAAAACTTACTAAGAGTAAAACCTGAGTCTAGTCTAACTTATCTGTGAAAGGATGTTTTCAAGTTGCATACCTCAATATTTGAACCATTCTCACAAACAACACAGCAGAAACAGTATAATCTATTTTATTTCCACTAGGCTTCGAATCTGTAGCATTACATCTGCACCCCTTTTTTAGTTTTTTCAGTTCGAGCTGAAAAAAAGCTTTGATAATCACTGGTCAATGAGATTTAGCATAAAGTATTTCCATGTTTGTGTCAGCTGTGATGCCAGTTAATTCAATAATCCCAGACTCAACTTCTTATGCTTATTCCTCCCTTTGTAGAGGGAGAAATCTTCCCTTCCTTACAAGAACACCAAGTGTTAGTATTTGTGCAGCTAAATGCAATGTACAGACCAAGACTGCCCACTTTCACTACATAGCCGGTGCAATTTGAAATAAATGCAGCATCATTAACTTCCAGGAGTTATTTCCGCCGATACAGAGCTGAAAGCTGTTCCTGCCCCAGCCATTACTTCCCGCTGCGGGGCCAAAAGTTCCACCCCCGCCGCTCACCGCAGGCAACTCCGCTTCCCCGGCGCGCCGGTCGCTGTTCCAGCAACACCGGGATCGGCCCGGGGCCCGCACCCCGCAGTCGCCGAGGCTCCCGCTACCTGCCCTTCTGGCGCTGTCTCCCCCCGGCCGGACCGCGGCGCCAGTGCCGCCGCAGCCCCGGTGACTCATCCGGCCCGGAGGGAACGGTGGGGCAGTGCCCAGCAGGCTCAGGTTTCCCGGCGTCTCCCCCGGCCGCCTCAGAGCTGAGGCCGGGAGGCGCACCGGGGCCAAGCCCGAGCTGAGGCAGCAGCGGCTCGGACCCCCCCCACTCCCTTGGGCCTCCACACACTGCTCGGCCAGGCCTCGGCGGCCACCCAGCCCCACCGGACCGGCCGCCGTGAGGTGACGGCAGCAGCAGAAGAGACCCCGCTGCTCAGCGTCACACGTCCGCCAGCGTGCCCCCACTCCCGGCAGGCCGGCCGGGCCGGGCCGTACAGCTCCGCTCACCCTTGACTTTGCCGAAGGTGCCGACGCCAAGCGTGTCACCCAGAATGTAATGCCCTATCTTCACCCGCCCGTGCTCGTGCTTCTGTTTATCCGCCGCCGCCATCTTGAGCCAAGGGCCGAGTCTGCGCATTGTGCCCGCCCGCGCCGAGACGGGCCTGAGCGCCGGCGGGGGAGGAGCAACCACACAGCGCCCGCCCACACCGAAAGCGCGAAGTGAGCGCTGCGCTTGCCGCCTTCCCGCCTTCCCGCCGTCCCCGGGGACAAACCATTGCGGTTTGGGAGAGGGGGCGGGTCGGCCCAGCGGCGCCACGGGGGGTGCGGCTGCTGCTGGCGGGCTGAGAAAAGCAGTCCCACAGACCGGAGTGAGGGGCCGAGAGGGGTTCCCGTTTCTACATACACTGAGGAGCGGAGAGGATTCACGCGGATTTCATGACCAGGGGAAGGCGGGCGCGGTGCTCGCTCCCCACCGGCCTTGGCCGCTCGCCTCGGCACTGGCAAGCTGCGAGGGGCTGGCGTGGGCCCCCGGTGTCGGAGGAGTCACCCCCGCGTTGTGGCACCGCCGCGGCAGCAGGCAGCGGGGAGCTGGGGCCAAGCGCTCCCCACAGCGCCAGTTGTCCCTCGCGGCGCCCAAGTGAGGAGAGACAGGGAATGTAGGCGTCCTTCTAATTAAGAAATCTCGCTCTCGCAAGGAGGCGGCTTGGCTGTCCACATTGCCACCGCGGCTTCTGGGGCCGTTCGGGTTGTTCGCTGACACCTGCTGTGCCAGCCGAGGGGCTGATGGCCAGCAGACCACAGGGAGCAGGCTTTGCTACCACACCACCTGTGGTCGGCTGTGAAGAGAGGTCTGTGGCAGTTGCAGATAAAGGGAGATGATATGGTCGTGTTTCTTCCTGCTTCTCACCACGACTCTGACACAGGCAAACACCCACTAGGCCTGCATTACAGTTATGTCAGGAGGGTAAACTGTCAGAAGATCAATTTACAAAAAGTGAGTACCGGGATCCAAAGACAGAAAATACGGGCACACAAAAAAATAGAACTCTCAAGTTCCTCTATTTCAAATCAACCTTCCAAATTAAATCTGTTAGCTCTCCCGCTTCCTTTTGTCGAAATCCACGCAACTCCCATCCCTTCAACTCCTTTCCCCAGAACTAGCTGAGTGATGTCAATTAAAGTGCTTTTTGTTGCTTACTGTAAGCACAGCTCCAAATGTGTCAGCGAATAAATAAATCCAGACCCTATTCTGCGTACACAAAGAGAGCTAGGATCTTTCTAATTCCTACCTTCACCAGATTACTTGTCCTCCAGGAGTCATCCTGGGGAGACACGGCCGACTGCTCAGTGACTGGAGTGAAACACCGATGCCAAGCAGAAGACAAGAAATGCCTACACCCGGGCTGGGCGTTCATCTTCCGTCTCCACGCCGCTGTCCTCCAGCCCCTGCTGTCCCGGCTGCATCAGGAGCCGGGGCAGCTCTTGGAGGATGCCCAGGAGGCAGCAGGAGCGCAGAGACTCGTCATCTCCAGCCTGCGCTACTTCGGCCTGGATGAGGAGAGTCTGACCCGGATGCTGCAGGCCTCCCTGGGCAGGCGCACGGGGAGCTTCGTCCAGCAGCTTATCGACACCATCGTGCGCCGGTGCAGCGGGGAGGTCCGACGTCAGCTGGGCCCTGAGGACACCCGCGCTGCCGGAGAGAGGGCCAGCAGCCCTGATCCTGCTCCTGTGCCGTCTCTTTGTGTGACATCCCTGCAGCCCCACCACTGCTCATGTTTCCAGCCACGGAGAGTGAGAACACCTGCAGGAGGACCCCGAGGAGGCTGTGCCCAGGCCCTCCGCTTACAGCCAGGGCAGCCAATGGGAGGAACGGCTGAGCCCCGAGAGGAAGGCCGGCTGCACTTAGGACCCCTCCCAGCCCCACAAGAATCCAACCCACCGTCAGTGATGATGGGAGGGTGCTACAAGGGCTGCTAAACCATGGCCGGGCTGGCAGCTGGGGCTCAGGCTACTCCCCAAGAGATCCTGGGCCCCTACATCTAGTCACTATGCAATAAAAGAACGGAAAGGCACAGGATTTGCAGAAAAAGTCTCAGGATTACTGTCAATGCAGGTGGTGTTGCTGTCCCCACCCATGTTGCTTTCTCTCCCTTTTCCTGATGCATGACTCTTCTGCAGACACCAGATCCTGTGTCCACATTCCCTTTGCTGCCCTCACAAGCATTTTTCGCACAGCTCCAGGCCTGTGCCTGTGCTGCTGTTTCTAGCTTCGGCGTTGAGGACACTGCAAAAATTATAGGACCACAGATTTGGGTTGCAAGGAACTTTGAAAGTCATCTAGTCCAACCCTGCCGCAATCAGAAGTGACGTCTTCAACTAGACCAGTTTGCTCGGAGCCCTGTCCATGCTTTACATGTAGTCCAGGTGACTTCTGTATCACGCTGCCTACCATTTATTGTTAGCACCCAGCATAGTTAACCTTTTTTTTTTTTTTTTTTTGTGCACCAGCTTTCTGTATTGACATTCCCAGAACACCTGGGCTACTTTTCTCCCAGCTACAGCACATCTCCAGCGTGTCTGGCAGTGTGCGTGCTCCAGACTTGGGAGTTTGTGCCCAAGAAGCAACGATACAATGAATAAGCAATACTTTCACAGGCCTTTCAGAGCAGTGAAAAATGGCAATGACAGAGCAAACCTCTAACTGTTCCCTCTCAGAACAGCATATAGAGCCATTCTTCGTGTTACTATCTTTGAGATGATTTCTAACTCGCCATGCTAAGGCACAATGAAAACTCAGAGGCAAGTAGGGCAAGTTCATAGTGCCACTAATTCATTTCTCTTGCAGGCCAGTTCTTTTACATAACACATACAAGCCTTTTTTTTAAGTTTAGCGCAGATATAGTGGTCCTTTTCAAGGCAGAGGTGCTACCAACTGAAACGGCAGTTAAAGGATTATTTTTAAGTAATTGCTTCAGTGGATAACATGAGGAAACTGTGTGTGTAAATACATATATTTTCAGAAATCTTGAATTTCAGTGGAGTAAAACACTTACGAAAGGTTACAGATTTTCTCGATAAGACCATTTATTTTAACAAATGGATGAGTCTTTACGATGAACTGGAGGCTGCAACAGCTGCTCTCTTGGGTTTTGGTGTCGTTCCCTCACGGAATCCATTCCTACAAGAAGAAATACGATTACCACTTTTTGAAAGGACAATTCCTGCTCCAGGTTATTTTCTGACAAGTAATGTCTAAGATCAAGTGCACCAGCTCCTTTGGGCTTATCTCAGTAATACAGTAAAATCACTACAGAGTTCTTATGTTCATACATTTTTAGTAAGAAACATCAAGAAGTGTTTGGAATAAGCAGTATGGCTGTCACTCTCTCTTGCTGAAATAAATTTGACTTCTTCCAGCAGGAAGATTTCAGTAACTGAGTGAAAACTGCAAGACTGTCTCAGATACAGCACATCTGCTGAAGGCACACCTTTATGCTCCTGCTAAGCAACTCAGTGTAAGTCAACTTCTTACAGAAATCCTCTATGCCTCCAACCAGAGATTAAGACAGGCATGACAAGACAAGACTCAGCAACAAGCTCACATTTTGATGCCAGTAAAACCCAGCGGAAAGCAGGCTACAGATGCACACTACAGGGTGTTTTGTGGCCAGTGTTGGGAAAGACTGTTCACCAAAACAAACAGCTGAATGGATCCCTCAACTAGACCCAGGTCTGGGACTTAAAAGACTCCCACTTTTCACTATTAAATCAAATCTATGTTTTTACAAGATTCTTCAATTCCTTGGTATTTTCATCCAGCTTTCTTGTATATTAGGCCAGAAGCTGCAGAACTCGATTTCAGAACATGAAGGTCATACAAAAGAAATTCTTAATAAGTTTAATAGTAAAATACCCCTGCTATTATCTTGTAAGTACAACTCAAAGCTTTGTGGTAAGTTTTAAAAACCTGTAACTCAGAATATGTTATAGCTACTTACTGCTAACAGAGCTCCTAATAAAAGAATGACTACTGAAGTTATTCCATTCCTGATGTTGCTGTTTTTTGGGGGGCAGAACAGGATTGGAATGCATTTCAACACTTTTCTCTTACAAAAACTCAAACTTCAGTGCAAATGGCAATTTAATTGACTCACCCAAGAAAAAAAACAAGCAGTACTATACAAAGTATTATTACAACAACCTGTGTTCTATACTAGTTACACTTAATAGCAACATCAGAGCTTGTTTTACACCCTGTGTATTAACAGCCAGTTTTTATCCTCAAAGAAATATGCAGCTGATTATATAAGGCATTATTTATTTTCTAATATATTTAAGAATAAAGATCACACCACATTTACTGTACTAAATAAATAAAAATATGAACTTTGAATGATTAATTTTGCAATTAAGTGATATCTATGCAGGATTTCACACAACACTAATTTGCAGTACAACATTATACCTGAATCGACGGTAGACCTTTTTCAGGTGCCTCATGCGACCAGTACCAGTGGTGTTGCGTCTCTTAGCCTTCGCACTCCAGTTATCTACAACATACAAATCATTGTTACTCACCTACACCAAATAACTAGGTTGCACATTACATTTGTTTAGCACAATTATTCAACCTGACAGAAATAAAGTTTCAAATTAAGTGAATTATTATGCAGTAATACCGCATGTTAGCTAAATATAGTTATATCAGTATTCATTTGAAAGAAGCTCCAAACAGTGCAAGATGACACAGTTGCAGAAAGAAACACAAATTTTTAAACTCAAGTCAGTTAAAAGTTTGTTACTTACACTTTCTCTTGCGCTTAGCAGGGTAACCACATTTCCCACAGGTAGATTTCTGCAGGTGGTACGCCTTGGACCCACATCGACGACACAGGGTGTGCGTCTTGTTTCGCCGCTTACCAAATGACGATGTACCCTTGGTCTAGAAAGCATTTTAAGGCATGGCATGTTACAAATGCCAAAGAAGAGTAAGCTACTCTAAAAACCATGCACAAATCTAAAAATTCCAATAAACACGCTAGAAGCAAACTAAACTCTGAAATACCAACTCAGTTTCGCCTATAGGTAACCCCCATTTTCAGAAATCGTGTGCTTAGCATCTCTCGTCGCCACTTCTCATCCCCCCACCGCCTTGTGCTGCGATGAAGCCACTAAGTGGTTATCTCCAGCTCCTTTCCCATCTCACCCAGACTCACCACTGAAAAAGTACAAACGACTCTTTGGTGAAAAAAGGTTATCTCCTTCAGGCAGACTTGCTGCACGATCACAACAGGCTCTGGTGACCGAAGCCCCTCTTGCTACGTTACTCGCCGGGCCACCTCGGCCCCAGCGCACACCAGGCACAGAGACCCCCAAGGAAACCCCTGAGGCGCCCGAGCGGCAGCGCGGCCCCCCGCCCCAGCACAGCAGCAGCGCCCGCCGCCAGGCCCTCAGGCCTCGGCCCCGCAGCGGCGGCCCCGCAGCGGCCGCCCCGCAGCGCCGTCCCGCCGCCGAGCTCGGCCACAGCAGGTCAGGGGGCCGCCCGGCTCCTCAGACGCAGCTCGCGGCCCCGCAGGGCCCGGTCTGGCGGCGGATGGCGGCGGATGACCCGCGCCCACACCCCAGCACTCACCATCTTGCCCGGCCGCCAGCACCAAAGAGACCGAGCCCCGCCCCGCTTCCGCTATGGCCCGGCAAGCACTTCCGGGGGCGCCACGGCAGCGTCTGGCCCCGCCCGGAGTGGTTGTGCCGCACCGCGGTCGCTCAATTCGGGCCGGAGGCATGTGTCCTGGCTGAGACTCGCGGGTACCCGGGCTCTGGAACCTTGGTTGTCTCTGGTGACACCTCCCCAGAGCTGGTGTGTCCTGCTGTGTTCTGGCCCGCGGTGCGCCTGGCTCTGGAAATGGCGGCTGGGGGGTGTCTGTGTGTAAGTGTCTCTGGTAAAGGGGATGGTTAATGCCGTGAAGCGGCCACGCTGGCACGTTGTGTTTGGCGCTGCTGCTCTGCAGAACTGCCCACAGCTGCAGCTCGGGCTGCGGAGGCGAGTCCGGGCCCTGCTGGGCCCTCAGTGAGAATTATTTTAATGAATGAAATGGAGGGACAGGGTGCTCTTGGCTGTAACACGCACTTTAAAGGTGAGCTGGTGTGAAAAACAGGCAGCTCCTCCTGTGCTTTCTGCTTGTCTGCATCCTCCTCCTCGCCCTCCACACGCCATGGGGCAGCCGAAAGTGTCGCAATAGACATTATTAACACAAAATAGTGTTTTTAGTCAGAGGCAGCATTTAAATTCTTGCATACCGGCCTACCACGTGTCTTCGGTGGATTCTACATGCAATTTTATCTTAGAAGAGTGGATTTGGGTAAAATAACATGTACAGGGAGAAACTGAAGAAATTTGTCTTTATCTTATTTGGGAATATAATGGAACGTTGTCAAAGAGAGGAATTGTAAATACACTCAAGCAACTGCAGATGTGTAGAAAAACATATCTGTCACACTGGTTTTTGGCCTTGTGTGCTTGACAAGTAGAACCTCTGTTTAGATAATACAGGCCAACCAGAAACTCAAAAGCACCTTATTGAATATGCTTGAGATTCTCACTTTTAATGAGAGAAGTCAAAGCACAGTGGAAAACTGCGCCTACTTGAATCCTTGAAATACAGGTGAAACCAGGAGCTTGTTAATCTAGTGAGGACTGAGCTCTGCAGTGCCTGCATTCCAGTTTCTGTGCCTCTGCCTGAGTGCTTGGGTGCATTTTCAGAGAACCCTGGTTAGTGAGCTGATGAAAATAAATTTACTCTTTGCATTTCATCTGCGGTTTGTGGGTGTTCCTGTGACCTGCCTGTGCTGGCTGACACATCACAAGTTCAGCACCCTGTCATCTTGAAGTCAGAAACTGATGATAAAGCCAGTTTATTTATCCTTGGTTGTAGAAGTATATAACCTTGTCTAACAGCTTTTGATTATGTATTTATCTGGCAGGCTAGATCTCACTCCTTACACTTCTGGTTTACTGACTAAAAATGCACTTGTTCCGTAACACAAATGTCTGGCCCTGCCACCAGCCAGCAAATGGTGAGGAGCCCTCCCACAATGGACAGTTGAACCCCCATGACATGGAGCTTGCTGTCCAGAAGAAAGCATCATCCCATGGCACAACATCCAAAGCAATGAAACTGTGTCAAACTCCGGCATTTTCGCTCCTGGACAAACTAGCCCTGTACAGCTGTCTCAGTGTTAATTTATCCTCACTTGTTTCCTGAGTGTGGCCTCTAGCTGAATTCCTTTGGCACTTATTTATGTGCTGGGAGGCTGTTGACCTCTGCGAAGATTGAGGGATGGGGCAAAAGGCCATTTTGCCTTTAGCTGCATTGTTTCCAGGCACATGAAGGTGTGACCCAGGATGTTCACTCAGATCTTTCTTTTTTTGATTGTCAGTTTCTATCACCAGAATGACATGTAAGTGTTCACTCATATTCACTTTATCTCAGCTGAAAATCCATGCGTGGAGTCCATCCATAGTGCCACTGTCATTAAAGGAGAGAGATAAATCATTCCAAAGGCTAATTCATCCCATCTTACATTGTGTCTAAAGTTTTGCCCTAACTGATTTAGTGAAACTTTTTTTATAGCAATTCTGTCTTCATTGCCAAAAATAAAAAAACTCATTGTCCTGTGGATGAAAAGCCATTCAGAAAAAAATTCCCAATTAACTCAAACAGTATGAATACATCCTATAGGCTAGACAAGGTAATATTTCTCCCAGCAACCTTGCTGTGTGTCTTTTAACTAGTGGCTCCTTCCCTCCTCTTTTCTTGTTAGATCTCAGAAATCTAGAAGATGCTGTGAAGACATTGGACAGATGCCATGGCAACAGCTTCTGAAGGAAGCATGTTGGTCTGGCTCCCTGCAAGGATAAGCTGCCAGAGGAATCATTCTTGTCCTTTGTGGGATAAAAATAATCTTGTCCATTTACATGTCTTCAAACCTGTTACGAAAGAAAGATTTTTGTCATGCAGTTGACTTTAGTATTTGTGAGACTTTTAGGGTAGGGAATGGACAGAGCTGTGGCTGACCCAGAACCATCCCAGGAGCTCTTAACCTGCATGCAGTTTGCGGATGAGAACAGAGTTCACCGCCAACCTGCTCAAAACCACTGACTCTGGTACTGACTGCAGCTGAGTGTCACCAGCCTAAATTCAACACTGGGTAGTTCACTCTTCTCTGGTGCATTAAAGTAATCCAACTATCTAGAAGGCAACGCCTCTGGATTTCAGGGCTTTCTTTTAGATGTAAGAAAACAGAAGCCTGTGACTGCAGCTGTTGTACGATCACAGCTCCTGCACAGCACTTTTGGTCCAGCTGGGTCCAGTGATGGCAGAAGCTCTTTGTCATGACAGCAAACAGTGTGTTCCTGTTAAGTATCTAGATCAGGGTTTATTGAATACTATGGAGGTGAGTTCTTTCTCTGTCCCCTAGCATCATGTTCTGCAGCCCATCCAGTCTGGTTAGGGTTGAAAAACTGAAGCAAAATGCAACACTGGACATACCTATTCATTTTTATTTCCATTCCTCTGGTGTACAGGCCCCTCTCCCTCAAGCTGATACCACCCAAGGCCCATAGACCTACATGACTACCACGCTCTGCCCTGGTAGCTTACTGGAGAAGAGGAGAATAACCTACTTCCATCCAGTCCCTCCCACAACTAGAGCAGAGCAGCCTTGTGGATAAGTCCAGCTCAGGGACAGGGAGAACAAAACAAGACTGGCTAGTCACTTGAGGGGAGGGTGAGTATGCACACCAGATAACCTCAGCAGCCCTTGTTTTGCATAGGTTTGCTGCCACACTGCTACTTAGCACCAACACCAGGGTCGTCTGTGCAGCCATACGATCCCTGATAGTGGGGTTTGCTCCAAAACAGAGTAGTTGTATTGGCTATATGAAAGTTGAGCACTGCTGAAAAACTTCTGTGTGGCATGTGCAGGACTGATACCTGAGCAATTTCTGTCTCAGGAAGGCTGCAGGAGAACTGAGGAATTCAAGGGCAACATTTTCATGAGGGTCAGTTTGGATGCCATTTGTTTCCGGGGCTGCAGGGGTGGACACCTCAGTTGGAATTAGTGGAGAAGAAACTACACTGAATATCTGTTACCAAGCAGCCACAGGAAACATAATTTTATTTGTATGGTATCCAGGTTCTTCAGTGTGTGAATTTGAACCAGAGACATTGGTCACCACAAGATGGCAGTATAGTTAAACTTTTATTCTAGGCAGTAAAAAAGCTCTAAACAGCAACAGTAAATTAGGTTAATAAATTGAAAACCATATGGTCTGTACAGTTCTTAAATCTCTATGACAATAACAGAAAATGTGGCAAACAGCAATGCTTATGAAAAAGGCTGTTGCATCCTTCTACAAGAGGCTTTCTACTTGTTTGAAATGGAAATCAAACAGCTGCCACTAACTTATGAAATCGCTTGTTAAAATATAGTGTAAATGATTAAAAAAAAAATCAAACCTCTTTGTATAGCAAAGCTTATGCAATGTGTATGAAATACATTTGATACTGTTGCTTCCTATAGCCAATCCTGAATGGGAAGGGAAGAGTCCCTTTGTCACAACTCCATACTCTTCCCATGCATTGAGACATTCTCATAAAAACCAGCACAAAATATGACCTAGGATGTAGCACACTGAAATCAATGCCAGAGCTTAATAATAAAAATAAATTCTTCCAACACACACTAAAGAAAGTCTTGGAGTGTTTTTCTCAATACTCAGGTTCTTGTAGTCAGTCGTCCTTTCTATTTATGATGGCATCAATAGGTTCATACTGATGATCACATAACCTCTCTTCTGCAATGCTCAGTGCTCATACACTTAAGTTACATTAGAAAAGCGATACTTTTTTACCACCACTCATTAGCACTGGACAGAGAGATCAGTTAGCATTCTTCAGACCACTGACAAATGCTTAGAGGGTGGCACTAATATTTGGTAGATCATGATTAAAGCATGACTACCATTACAAACATAGCAGGAGCAAGAGCTCCCACTCACTTCTTCAGCTGTATTTAAACTCTACCTTAGGATGCCTGGCGGAATCCCGGGTCCTTCACCAGAAACCCCACTAAAATATTTCTTTGTTGTTCCATGTAGCCAGGGGAACTGGGGCAGATACCTCTGTATGCAGTGGGAGCTACCAGCCTGGAAAAAAACTGTGACACAGTGCAACAGCATAATTCAAAATTTAAAAATTTCCTTACGTTTTGTTTTTTATACTTTTACTTAGACTACAGGGTGGTGGTGCATTGTTGCACCAAAGCAGTACATCTCAGTGGGTTTTGCTGGCTAGCCTGAACCTTGCAGAGGTGGCTGCTTGTCAGCTTGGACAGAAGACCAGAAGGGGTGCATAGGAGAGAACCACAAGTTCCCTTACAAGGTGACAGCCATTTTCTTCTCAGCTGTATAAGAACTAAATATTCTTGTTTTGTTAGTATTGTTTTGATAACAAATAACCTAAGTTGTTTGATACAGTTGTCTTAAGCCTTTGTTGCAATATTCTTGCACAAATATATGCACACACAAGCCTAGAACAAAATTTTCACTGGAGATGCACAAAAAAGGATTCAAGCCACCAAAGTCCAGGATTGTAGTCTGCATTGCATTCTAGGGGGAAAGGCCCAGCTTCTAACCACTTTCCCCTTGCATCATGGCAGAAAATATTTTACTTGGTCATCAGGAGAATTTTTGTACCAGTACAGGCTACAAAGCAAATTTCCTTCAGATCATTCTGGAGTTCTGGGGAAGAGACTGGGTAAATGTTTGACTGAAATGGCTTAGGGGCAGCTGATCTTGAAGTGGTGAGGCAAGTAGGCTGGATGATCTTCTGAGGTTCCTCCCAGATGTACTTCTGTGATGCTGTGATTTATTATAAGAGACTTCTAAGTATAAAGACATAACCGTATCTCTCATCTCCCTGGCTGTCATGTTCTAAGACAAAGGCATTTCACCAATTTTATGCTTGGAAACAAAAGGTCCAATCTTCATGAGTGCTGCCTCGAATTTTGTCTGATTTTCCCATTATGGCGGTTGGCCAAATAAATGGTATGGCCTCTGCCTTACAAGCTTGCCTTGTGCTGACAGGTCTGCATTTTAAACATCCATCCTTCCCAAGGGTAATGTAGGTCTCTGACTTGTATTTTTTAGAACTGTACTAAATCACAGTAAGCCCAAAAGATTTATTATCAACCAAAGTAAAACGAATGTCACCCAGTAATATGTGTATATATGTGTGTATCTCTCTGTTCAGGTGCATTCAAATGAACTGTACACACTTAGCAGTACCAGCAATGCTTCCTTCCCTCCTTTTTTTTTTTTTTTTAAAAAAAAAAAAAAAAATCGAAAGCTTGTCTGATTCATAGCTAGACACAGCCTATATCTAAGCCCAGACATTATGGCTGAAATTTGCTAACTTGGAAGGTGACTGTCTAAACTAACAATGTCAATTCTTTTACACTTCCAAATGTTCTGGTATGAATGATACGTGGGCATACTCTTTGGAAAAGAAATAGAATTTCAACTGAATATGAAAAAAACCAAACAACAACTTGCCTGCAGAAATGTTGAAGTCAATGTCTTTGCCAGAAGCTCTGGAAAGAAAGGCATCTTAAATTTAAACTTAGATTCAAACAGTTGGCTATCTTACCTTCTCAGTTTTCTCACTTTTTATGTGGAATTACACGCTTGCCTAGATATATCTCCGCAGTCACATTCCCTTCATATGTTACTCAGCTATGCTTCAAGTGCATATGTGAATGATTTTATCTTTAGTAAAATTATGTGAATGATTTTACTTCTCACCAACCATTCCTTAGAATGTGACTTGATGTTGTTCTTCTCCCTGAATACTTTTGGCTAGCTGGAGAAACGCACACGCATGCCTTATGGTGCCTGCTGTCTCCAAAGGTAAGCAAGTAAATCAGTTTTTACCTAATCTATCCAGGTTTGGTACCTGTTAGTGTTTAAAGTGCTGGTGCGAAGTGTAGATAATACAGCACATTTTCAAATTTTTCATCTATGTTGCAATTAGAAGCATCCAAGTGTGTGATTAAATACAAAGCTCTGCACAAAATGTGCATTAGGTTAATATAGCTTGTCTGATTTTCTTTCAGAAACATGTATTTACTTCTCACAGATGTTTACTGTTTATACATTTCAAGTTTTATTTTAGATATAACATTCAGAGGAAAAATATGTATGTTTGCAGTAAAATAGGTCAGAGAAGAAAACATTGGAGAAAACTGAGGCACTCATGTTTAATCTGAAAACTGATAAAATAAGCCTAATATATTATTTGTTATTTATTTCCTTTATCTCACATTGCACTTCAGGCATCCTAAAGAATTTACATTTATCTTGCTCTGGGATTACCGCAAATGACTGCTTTCTCTGGTCACTCTGTCGCTTCTCTAGAAATAAACATATAAGCTGACTTCAAAGTAGAAAAACCCATCACTTGTACAGCACTCTTCACCCTGTATGGAATTGCGAGATTTGCCTTTAATATTTGGATGTGAGACACAAACTGTAAGAAAAAAAGGCTTTGCAGTGAAACGAAGTGGACAAATGCAAGTTCTGTATTTATTGAAGATAAAGCCCATTTCCCCAGGTAAAATAAATTTTCTTTCCTTCATCAAAATCACTGTTGCATTTTATTATTTTTGCCAGCTGATAACCTTCCCTAAGTACAAATGCTTTACTAACAAAGGTCAGCTCAACTCTGCGGTTACAAATGTTATCTTATGTTTATTCTGGAATATGTTTTCCTTGTATCAGGCATTTTCAGCTTTCCATTTACTGGAACTGAGGCATACTGTCTCCATCAGGGAATTCCACAAACATCCATGCACAATTTCCCTTTTACACTATTTCACTTCAATAAAAATAGAGGACAACACAGTGCCTGGCCTTGTTAGTGTGTGCAAAGAGGACACAGAAAATAAATCAAGTTTTTGAACTTTCTCCTATCTGATCACAACGTGGAGGTCACAATCCTGTGGCCACAAGGCCTGGATTAGACCAGCACATGCAGCACAGCCAGTCTTCTGGCTGTGCACCATTCAGCAAGGCACAGGGAGATGCTGGTCCTGGTCTGCAGCCAATATGCAGAAAGATTTTCCAGAATGTCCAGCTAAGTAGCTCCCGTTGTTATACTTGGAGCCTCTACACCTGAGCACCTTTCCGTCTCTGCCTTTGGATGAAGCAGAGCAGACTCAGCTTTGCCAGCACTTGTGCTGATGGTGGAGAACATGCCAGAACTTATGAATTTAGATTTGAGTTATCATGCTAAGTAGTAGTTGTTAACTAATTACTGTAAATCAGAAATGTTTTTCAGTTGTGCTTGAACATATGTTAGGGAGAGATGTAGCCTAAAAAGTGACTGCTTGAGAAGGGAAAAATGCCAGAGGGAATCTAGTGCTATGAAAAGGTCACAGAACTGTGACAAGTCTAAGCCTACTTATTCTGTCTTACTGTATTTTAACAGCAGAATAAAATGTGGTAACCCTTGAAGCAACAATATTCGTAATTAACTTTCTGTTGAGTCTCTCAACCATTTTACAAGTTTGTTATCGATTTCAGTCAAAACTGACCATCAGCCTTTCTTAAGGTACCTTTCTCACGGCTGATGTGTTTTTTATCTAGCAGTATTTCCCTGCTCTGGCTTCATTACTGCCTCCGAAGACACAATGTAAAATTGCCAATAAATGGGCAGAGATGTATGCCTCTCTTGTCATGAGCCCACACAAAGCAGCTAACGGGAAGATTCCTCATTTGTTACTATCACAAACCTTACATTTTACATTCTTTCCTTGGAATAATCAGTGTCATCTCTTTTTTTTGATCATTCATAAGAATGTCAAAGCCATTTGCTAGCTTTAAAAAGTCTGGACATGGTTGTTTGCTGAATGCTGTTTCCTAGCTATTGCTTGTTCTATAGAACCTCTGCCAATATTAGAAGTACCACACCTTCATTTATTCTCTTTTATTCTCATGATTTCAACCAAATCAGCACAGACTGTGTTTACAGGCTAATTAAGAACGAATGCCATCTCCAGAGATGCATACTGTTTCTGAGATACTTACTGATATGGTCTCCATTACCAGATAAAAACATTTCCAGTTTAGGCAACTCCAAATCAATTTTTTCTATACTAATCAAAATTGATACATGCCAGTAATTGCATGGCTTGATAGGCAGAACTTGTCTGAGAGTTTTATATTTGCAAATAACAAAGCACATCATTAATACAGGCACAGAACGAGAGATGTATTCACTTACACACACAAAAAAATAGATATGCATATAAAGGGAGTACTTGGACTATGTGTCAGTGCTGCTCCTTTGAACTGAACTGCAAGTACAGATGGAAGCCAGAGTAACTCACAAAAGGACATCACAGAAATTATAATGGCCTACAAGCTTGTTGTAGAAGAAATAACAAAAGTTGAACACAATTAAATTTCTCTGGAGAGCACATGAATCTGCAAGTATATCAGCTCTTTTTTGTTACTGGTATGTGTTTTCATTTATTTCCGTGTGATGGTTGTTGTATGCATAGCCAGCCCAGAATCAGGGAGGGCAGAAGTCAACGCTGGCGTTTCTGTTTCTACACAATGTTGTCCATCTCCATTGTCTCTATGGAAGTTAGCAAAAGATTACTTTGTTTGTTGAACTTTGGTTCTAGCAGAAATATATCTATCAAAGCTCCTTCTAGAAAGTTTCACAGTAGCAGTTAGGGTTAATTACTGACTTATTGAGTAAGCTGACAAAATTTTAATGAATTTCAGATGGTCCTAAAAACATTGTAGTTCAAAAAGTCATCCTAATCTGTTTCTTTGAAGTCCTGCCTTCGTTTTCTTCACCTACCCTTTATAAGAGAGGAATCTTTGTTCCAGTTCTTGAAAAGCATATTCAGGTTTTAATTTCAAAGTACTTGGAAATTTTCAGAGGATGAATTTTTTCAGGTGGATTTTGATGAAAGATTTTTGTTCAAAGTTTGCTGCTGGAAGCATTTTGGCTTTCCAATGAGTTACAATAATAATTCTAAAATATATAATACGCATACACCACTGATTCAGAAAGAAACAGAAATATAAAAGCATGGACAGGTTTGCTGATGGCTCATATTTGACATTCTGTTCACTCTACAATCAGAAAGAAATGATATTTTGAAAAGCACCAAGACATCAGGCTAGAAGAGACCTTCTGGATCATCAGCTTGAGATACTGCTGTCTTGGGCAGTCATATAAGGCTGCTTATGAATTTAATAAACTGTAAGAATTAAATTAATAGTCAAACAATGTAGAAGAATGCAAGAAAAAAAATTAACAAAAATGTAAATCATCAGATATTTGTGAAAAATTGACCTTGCCTGTCTCTGAAGATCAATTGCCTGGAACATGCTTTGCAATCTCTATGTTATTTAACCTCTGATACACCCCTTCAAATACTATGTGCAGTTTTGTGTCACTATTAAAACAAATGCAATAATACTTCCACTTTAGCCTACTTCATGTGACTCTTTCACTCTTAGCTTATTAGAAGTGCTAAAATCATGAGACAAACTCTCTGGTTCATGAAATTCACCTGTTTTACACATAAATGTACCTCTCTGCTGCTGGGCAGGCATGCGGAAGCGTGTAGATCTGTTGTAGACACAGACCCTCTGCTTCTGCACGCAGCTGGCAGGTGATCTCTCAGAAGAGTCCTGACTCCTGTGAACAATGCGGGCTTGATTTTCAGTTGAGAAGGACTCAGAGTGCGCCTAAGCCTGCTCCCAACCCTCAGTTATGAAGGCCGTTGAAAATCTCACTCAAATTTACTATCCATAGTTCGGTTGTGGTCATCTCCAAAGACAGATGGTCTGAACCTGAGCAGTTTTTACAATGAGGATGGTAAAACACTGGCCCAGGTTGCCCAGAGAGGCGGTAGATGCCTCATCCCTGAAAACATTCAAGGCCAGGCTGGATGGGGCTCTGAGCAACCTGATCTAGTTGAAGATGTCCCTGCATATTGCAGGAGGATTGGACTACACCTTTGAAGGTCCCTTCAAACCTGAACAGTTCTACAATTCTACAGTTTTTCAGCCCGAAAGTGACATCTCTCAGGGAGGCAAATATCAGTAATGGTAAAAATGAAAAATAAATATTCAGCTTCAGTGAATACCTAAATCAGGACTGTCTGGGAAACCAGTTAGTAGATAGGATGGTGAGTTTGGATGCCACCATCCTGTCCAGGAAAATTCTGTGAAGCAGTGAGCGGTGGGGTGGTCTATATCTGCTATCCTAGGATAAACAGCAACCAGAAGAGTTTGTGCAAAGTGGTGGTTCACTGACACTTGAGCAGATGCAGTGGCTGGCTGCATATGCAAGCAGAAGGCTTTCCTGCTCCCCTCCCTCCTCTCACACTTCCCATCTGTTATCACACTTCTCTCTTCTCCGTGTGTTTTTACCTTCTCCCTGGGTCTGTTGCCCACCAGACCTTCCTGGGAGATGATCTAACTCACTAAACCAGCACAAAACCACTCAGATTTTTTTATTTTCTGTCATTGTTATAAATTAAACTGGCTCACACAAGGGACTGAAGTGTGCCCAAACCAGCACCAGATGTGCAGAAAGAACACACGGTGGAGATTGGAGGTGAAAGCAGAGAAAGATGTGGATAAAACAGAATAGGGCACCATTTAGGGCAGTTTCAAGCTGCTAAATTTGTTCACCGTGTCTTGTGTCCTAAGATCAGAACCTAACTCTAAAGTAATAATTTGTTTGCCCAGTGATGACCTGCGTATGCACACAGGCTGAAATGTCTACGCTTTAGACAAATCTGATTTATTACCTATATACTACTAAAGCTTTCTGGATTTTGAATTATTTTAACATGAGCTCTTTTCTTCCAACCTAGTTCACGCAGACCAGAACTCTAACAGCCTTTGTTTGTTTGGCATAGTTTCCGCAGCGTTAGGATTGCAGTATCTGAGGCAATGTCCTTGTACAAGGTCCACTGAGAGAGAATCATTTGCACTACATTTAGCACAGCATTAATGCTATTTGACATCCTTCATAGATGAACATCCCTAGGCATTGTCATTAATCCATGAAATGTGACAAATACATTAAAAAAAAAAACGGGCAATTTAAATTTTGTGGGGTTTTTTTGTCGTGTTTTGTTTTGTTTTGTTTTTGAGACAGCTTTAGCAAACAAAACCAACTCCAAAAACTCTTCAAGTCAATTTCACAACTTAAAACCATAATGACAAGATGTTCTTTCTCCACTCAGTTGTCACTGGATCCTTGGCATTTGCAGCAGTCACAGAGCACAGACTGTTTTTAGGGCTGTAATACATAATGAACTTGGACAATGAAGACACAGGACTATTTAAAGCTTGGTAAACTATTGAGTAACCTTAGCATCAATCCTATAAAAAGCTGGAAGGCTACAGAGAAATGTCACTGATATAATTATATTCTGGCTGACCTTAGTGTGAAGTAGAATACAGACAATATCATTTCATGCTGTCTCCAGACCAGACAGGATATCATTTGCCCAGCAAGTGAAGCACTGCATTAATCATTTTTGTGCTGGAATTATCATTTGGTGCAAGACAAGAAATGCCATTTCTTATGGCTAACCCATTGTGTCTCTCAAACTACCCCTCTTTTATTCATCTAAACCATCATTTTTAAGCCTAAAGACAGTTTAGAACAGAAAGTAGAAATGTTGACCAATGACTTAAAGTTCCTATGATAAAACACATTTTTATCTCCAAAATGGTTAGTAAATTGTTGCCATTTTCACTAACAGTAAGGGAAAATCAGCCCCATCTTCTCTTTAAGTTACACTCTGTCCCTCAATACCATGCAGGCAGGAGAGTTAATTTGGGACCTCCCTTGATCGGGCCTTTTATTATAATTTATGTAATTGTAGAAGTGCCTGTCAGTCAGACTGGGACAGTGCTAGGTGCTGCATAGTCCCTTATCACAAAATTGCAGTGTAGATTATTATGCAACTGCATATAGCCTTAAGTATAAATAACACAGAAAAATAGGAAACTATCTAAATGGTCCAGAGCCTAAATGCTAAGTAGAAAAAAAGTTGCTATAAGTACCCTATTAAATGAAACAAGAATCAACCATTCACAGTCCCACTGTTGCAGAGGAAACTGAACATCCATCCACTGCAAACCAGTAAAGTGCCGCAGGACCTGCGCACTTGCAGTTCAGGAACAACACAAGTCCAACTCTAACCTCCCTCTCTGTTGCATCTTTTCAGTTCAGTCTTTTTGCTCTTGCTACTACTGAAGTCAGGATCAATAAAAAAGCAAGGTCCTGTTTCCAAATGAAAGGATACAAAGTCTTTAGGCTGAGGTACCTGGAAATGTGTGCTGAAAGGACTATTATACAGCATCTGCCAAAGCAACATTTTTGTCTTGCTGAAATGCTTCTTGCAATAAGATATTCCATCAATATAAACTCACAGACTTTCTTTGCTGGGAGTATTTGTCCTCTTTTATGTTTACTTGCATGTTTTGTTTGTGAGCAAATTAAGGTATATCTTTACCTTGAGGATTATTATAGCTAACGATGTACTTACAGAAAGTGAATTGCTATCTAAGCCATTAAAACAGCTAACTGCAAGATCAAGATGTACATCTGTAGAGATAAAGCATTCTTCAGAGTTCCTGTATTCTGCGCCGGCTATTAAAGGGCTTAACTCTGTTTTAATAATTTCATTCATAGGTAAATGACCACTGAGAATGTTGCACAAATTGGTCATAAAACTTAATAGGAGCAGGAGGATTTCGATTAAAAGCAATAAAATATGTACATAAGTGATGAAAGCATATGAATTACGTTACCACAGAGATTCATAGTTACTAAACCTGAAAAGTCTCAAAAACAGGCTCTGTCTTAGCTCTGGGTTTGCTTACTTTAGATTACATAGGCATCCCTCACATGGATGGGGTTATGTGATCCCAGATCTAGGCATCTTCCTAAAGGAAAGCAAACCATGCCAACAGAGTGCAGGGTTTGAAAGTCATTATGTAGTGATGCTGTGACATGAAGCATTTAATTTTCTGAGGACTGTGTTAGACTATCCAAAATAGATTTAGTATCTGAGATGTATATGAAGGGTTATCAGATAGAGATGCTACTTTTCCATAAGGGACTCATCCAGGCTTCACTAGGATAAATTGAAGTAAATTTCCCCAGCAGAGGCATTTTCTTGCTGTTACTGGAAAAGATAAGCCCTAGAAAGAGAAAAAAAAGACAAAAGAAAAATTAAGAAGGCATGGCAGGGTGAGGAAAAACTGAAGTACTCTTATTTCTGCAAGAGCATCCCTACAAAAACCCAGCTATTGTGTCATTGAAACTAAGGGCTGTGAGTGATCTCAGGGAGCCTTTCACAAACAGGACCATACCAAAATTGGCTAAAACTGGCATTTAGATTCGTAAACTGATTTCCAGTGCGACACCTGATACACAAAAACCAGAATAACTACAGAAGTGAAGACTGAAGATTGATTATAAAAATTAAACCTTAGCAACATCATCTGGAGTGGCTTTTCCTATTGAAGCTGGTGACTCAACTCTGGTCCAGTGTATATGACACCAAGACTGGCCTGGGATCTCTCGAAAGTCTTATTCAGAGGAGAGAAGCTGTGAGAGAGAAGATGCGGAAAAGATAAACATTTTTCCAGTAAGCGCTCCTCGCAGCTTTGTGCCAGCGCTAGTCAGCACAGCCAAACCTTGATTTATATGTCTTAAAAACACTGAGCAGGTCCCAAAGCAGGCTGTGTCCCTGGAGAGGACTAGATGGGCTAAGATAAAAATTCCTTGGCAATATTCAGCCTGTCTGGGGAAAGAAAAGCTGAATAGCAAGGCAGAGAGAGAAGAGATGTACAGTAGCAGACAGACTGACTGACTCCTTTGGCTGCTGAATTGAGTGGAAGTGCATTTTCTGTGGTAATTGCTGGATATCTGAGTATTTCATCTAACATGAAGGTAAGACAATTGCTTACTTAATTTTTACTGATGAAGTGAATATTGTGAGTGAAATGAAATATTAATTTATATGGAGAAATACTTAGCCGAAAATGTAATTAGGCAGTATTGCAAGAAAGAAAAAAAAGTAAAGAATAAGAGCTTGCACAACAAAGCTGAAGAAAGTCAGTATGATGCTGTCCTTTATTTCTTAAGCTGTCTAATGTAAAGATTGCAGAAAGTTTGGAGCTACATGAGCTAATGGAAAAAGCAGAAAAGCAGAGTAAGTTTGCTTTTGCTTCTCTTTTTTTTCAGGTGCTGGGGATTTTTCTGTTGCTGGAAGTTTCAGGCTTCTTTCCCATTTTATCCAGGTGAATATTTCTTAAGTAAGTTACATGCTAAAAGCTAGGCATATATAATCTAATAGACAGCTTCTGGTGCATGACAAGGGACAGGGCTTGAAGCAGTTTTTGGGTGTATTTAGTGGGAGAGAAGACACTGTTCAGTGTCAGCACTGCTGTCAGTGGTGACAGGAGTGAGGATATCGCGATGTCCCTTACCTCTGCCTGGAGAAGTCAGATTCCCTTTGGGAGGAAAGCACAGGGCAGTGGTGTGAGCCACAGCAGCTCACATCTGCGAAACAGGGCAGCTGACCCCAAGCCAGCCCTGATCCCAGGGGCAAGCTGCACTCCCTGTGCCTCGCAGGCCCACATGGGCTGTTTGGGAGCTCTGCCCCACGCCATGGCACACACAGACCCTGGCAGCCCACTGCCCGCCTCTGAGCATGGTCTGGCCTCTCCTGCTTCACTGCTGAAGCTGGGCTTCAAAGCTGGCACAGGGTTGCACAAAGACCTTGCTGGTCTTCAGACTAGGTCGATGTGTCTCATTTTCTTCTGTTGTTCCATGACCAGAAACCCCAAACAGGAACTGCTTTCATTCCTACACATGACAAGCAAATCTCAATGGTTTTAGAGGGGGCCTGATCATGGACCTTTTTTTTATTGGAGGCCTATTTTGCTGTCTAGGAAAGTTTTGCACTAATACTCATGGATGGCATTACCTGATGATTTTTTTTTTTTTTTTTTTAAATGCAAAAAAATACTACCGGTGCAGCACATCCCGTCCAGTCCATTGCCGCTGGAATTCTTTTGGCCCTTGGTCCGAGTGCGATGGCTGTACTCAAAAACAGGTATAGATGGACACACTTTTTCTGTACTCATGACTTCAAAAGAGTATGCTTTTTTCCTCATAGTTGAGGAACCACTGTATCTTTAAAATCACAGATCAAGTATCAGACAAAAGCCTCAGAAGAATGAGAAGGAGGAACAACAAAGAATTCAGAATGGAAATCGTCCAGTCTCATTTTTGTTCTCTTTCAAAACTATGATATTCATGTTATAAAATAATTTGAGCACTTTTCATTTTGGTGATAGTTCCAAAAAGCTCAACTGAACTGTTTGGTAAACTGAGACATTCCTCTGTTGATGCAGGTTTGTACCAATTCCATTGATTTTCCATTAGAGGAGTCAAGTCTCAAGGGAAGAAAACTTGGTTGCAAAATAGTATCTTAAATAAAAACAAACTGATAATTTTTAAAGTGCAACTCTCTTGATATGCAAGACACTTAATTCTTACTTGTGGTTTTCTTTCTCATTTACTTTGATGTTACATTGATTAGGGAGAGAATAGTCAAAATTAAAAATGCACCGAGACTGTCCTTTTTAGAAGCAAAAAGTAGCCCACTTAATGTTAGATTTTATCATCTGCCTTAACAGCATCATTGACTTTGAATTTCATATTAAAAATATAAAATAAAACTGAAATTTGTCAGTAGCTTTCTCTTGGTTTTAGTTACATGTGAGATTTTTGAACAAACCAGCCAAGCCTACGGTTCCGCCTAAAGGCCTTATAGACAAAATAGTTGTCTTTCCATTAACTTGAGAGTGTTTTAACATATTGTGGTAATACCAAGTGTTGTTGTTCTCAGAAAAAATGGTGAATGTCTCATTTCCTTATAGCAGTAGGGTGGTAGCACTGTCCTGACACCAGTAAACTAGTCCTGCTTTGCATTTGTATTTTATAAGATCTCCCTTGATTTTTGTTCAGATTCGAAGGCGGACGGTAGCCGTTTATGGCCAGTATGGGGGAAACCCCTGCTCTGGGACTGCCTTTGAAACCAGACCATGCACCCCCACAAGGGGCTGCCCAACAGAGGATGGCTGTGGTGATCGGTTCAGGTGTTTCTCAGGTACCATCCAAGATCTTTGTCACTGTTTTCAGGTCATAAAGTTAAGAAGTTGACCTTGTTATCTTTGAAGTTCAGTAAATGGGTAATGGTTTTGCAAGCGCCCTGACCTGCACATAGATTCGATTTAGCTGGATTTTTGCTTTTTTTCAGCCTACTACAGGTTTTAATTTCAAGTGTTGCAAAGCTTTGCAGATAATACTCTGTAGCCCTGGTAGCCTTTCTAAGTCATTTTGGTTTACTAATTTGCCCTAGTGTACAGTTTTTTTCAGTATGAGAAGGTAATGAAGGAGGCAACCTTAGATGCCATGGTTCAAAGCTGTTTTAGGCTATATCCAAACATCTTGGAAATCGCTTGGATCATGGAAACTAATGCTCCCTAAAACAGTGGTAGTATCCAAGCAGCTTCTATTACCTTCACAAAAAAAGCACATTACCTCAGTACGTAGACATTTTTCACAGAGGAATATGATAAACATGTTTTGGTGCTACCAGTGAGATAATCACAGTTAATCACAAATGATAGGGTCAAAGCATGAAAGCTCAGAAAATGAATCCAGAAGTCAACTGTTTCATTAATATATCACAAAGCTTGAATGGCTCTGATTCCCTCAAGTATACTAAGCACTTTTTCTTTCTGTCTACATTTACTGTTGTTTCATAAGCCCTCCTGAGTATAGACTCTTCATCATGTGAGTGGACAAGCTAATTAATGTAGTACATAAGTGGGAATTTTTATTTGGATTTAGATTGTTTATTTTTAAATGAACAAACTCTGCTCCTTTCCCCATGCACTTTTGTTTTGATTTAGGTCAGTGTATTAGCAGATCTCTTGTGTGCAATGGAGATCAGGATTGTGAGGAAGATGGTGCAGATGAAGATCGATGTGAAGAGAAGACAACTGTATGCGATACTGATAAAACACCACCGAATTCAGAACTTACAGGAACAGGGTAATGTTCTGTGCTGGGCTCAGTAATACTGGTGCCAAATGCATTTACATTTTTGTCGTATTTACAAGCTCTCTACAAACAGACTCACTGGGCCTATGGGGAAACATCCCATGTTCAAAAGTGTTCAGCAGAACAGCCTGCACTATGTCAGTGGCTCAGTGCAGCCAGGATGCACAGGCCACTTAATCTGAAGCACAGAATAAAGCTTTTTATCTTTGATTCCTGCCATTTAAAAACATATTTTAAGACATGAAATGAAATGTCAACCAAAAAAACCATAATCATCAGCATGGAAAAAATGAGCCAAAAATGCTCATTCTTTTCGTTCATTGCTGTTGCATTTAGTACAGTGGATCCATATGGATTTCTGTTTATATATCCTATCTGCAACCTAGCAAAATAACTATATCCTAAGTTTCTTTAGCATAGTTGTATCACTTGGTATGTGATATAATTCACATATAATACAAAACATTTTTGAATGGATGCCCTGTTGTTTCAGTGTTGCATTAACTGCTGCAACAATAAAACATAATAAAATCAGTTATGATAGATATGAATGTCTTAATGTTAAGAGATATTGATATGTGTTCATTTTTGTTGACAAACCAAGAGCAACATTTTGCTTTCTATATTTTAAAATGCCATGTACAATGAAGTCTATGAATTGATATACCCTTTTCTTGGGTAAATAAGTTTATGATCTTAATCTGCAAATACAGCATTCAGTTATAATGGCTCTGTAATTTTCAGCTCCTGTAAAATAATTTGCTATCTCTCTGTCTTAAAGTTCTTCCATGTTTTTCTTCTCATAGCTTTGATGCCATTACTGGTGAGACTAGGGGAAGAGTCATTCATACAAAAAGCTTTGGAGGACAATGCAGAAGGGTCTTTAGCGGTGATGGGAGAGAATACTACAGACTGAGTGAAAGCGTTCTTGCTTATACTTTCCAAGTATGTTTCCATTAAGCACAGCTTTATATTTAGAGTCATGATTCAGACTGGGAAAATAATGCATAGCTTGTAGGGCCTCTTGGCAGGTAAGTTTCCCTAAATGCACCTGAGGAACACCTGTTCCGTTCATGAAGTCTCTTATTATTTTGAAATACAAACTGATGTATATCTTGCTAAAGTGGAAGGAAAAAAAATGTAATTCCTTGGATGTGATTTCTAATTCTCGCAGTTAGACTGAATGTAAAGCCACCTCTTTAGCATAACGAGTGGCCTGATTCCCCCAAAGAAATTTTATGTGCACAAGGCTTTGTGGTGCTTTGTGGCTATCTTCCAGATATATGCTTTGTTTGAAGTCATTGCCTCAGAGATTTGGGTTGTCTCACACTTACAAAAAGCATAGCAAGCAGTCTTTAATGTAATTTACTTCATAAGTATTTAATATACAGTTGTATAAACCATATTAAAAATATATATATATATATATATATATATATATATATATATATATATATATATATGGATTTTCCAGTACTGTGTGGTATTTTTTACGAAGTCTGAAATGGATTCAGCCTGAAAAACACATTGGATTTTTTGCTTCAGGAAGGACTTCCTCTATGCTATAAGTTACCATTTTTAACATCTTTCATGAGGCTCTTTATACAGAATTCTATCTTTCATTTTCTAGGTTAAAATTCAGAATGATTTCAGTTATGAGTTTTTCAACAGCAGCTGGTCTTATATGAAACACACAGAGAGGCATGAAAAATCAAACCGTGGACACCATTATTCACAGAATAAAATTCTGCAATACAGTCAAAAGGTGTGTATAAGTTGTCACTTAGTATTTTACATAAATATTTTCATCATTTTTCTTCATATGCTTTTATAGTGAGATGAAACTATTTATATTATCGAGATGTTTTTGGCACAAAACGTAAAACATTAACAAAGAGATCACTGGTTCTGTTATCAACTAATAAGCGTTGGCTGCTGTTTTTTACTTTCTCCATTTTACCTCTTTATTAGTAAATTATTTATTTACTAGCTGTTTTCCTCCTTATTTGAGGAAGAAAGCCATTCACTTCTCATAATTTATTGTCAAGCATGGGAACAGGCTGCCCAGGGAACTGGTGGAGTCACCATCCCTGGAGGGGTTCAAAAGATGTGGAGATGAGGTTCTTAGGGACATGGTTTAGTGGTGGACTTGGCATTGTTGGATTAATGATTGAACTTGATGATCCTAAAGGTCTTTTCCATCTAAAATGATTCTATGATTCTATGAATTTCTTCCAGTGATTTACTGCACTTTTATTTTTTTTTTTCCTATCACCTCTGTCAGCATCTTAGAATGAAAAAAAAATGAAATAATTCTGTTGTTACAGCTACTTTATTTTATAATGCAATTTCCACTCCTAGAACTCCATTAAGATAAAGATTGGTGTCTTAAACAGCCAGGTCACAGTGCTTATGCCTTTGACTTGTTTAAATGGGAGCATTAGATAAATAATCTGAGATAACTCTCAATTATGAAGCATTAATTCTATCTTATAGCAAATAAAATCAAGTCATGAATTTATAGATTTTATGGCCCCCAAGCTGACAGAAAACAAACTCATTTTACCACACTAACAGGGAAGAATTTTGAGCGTAACAAAGTTCAAAAGCAACTTTGAGAGGGTGAGGTGACCATTATTGTATAGGCTTATAGGATTTTATAACTCAGCAGCAGCCTCAAAATCCCTGGAGCCCATTACAAAGAAAGGTTTCTCTAGACAAAAAAGGGTACAAAGGAGTCCTCTCTAGAGCCCCTGATTTGCTTTCAGACAAGGCTTATTAACCTGCTGCTGCAAGGCTTCCAGTGTTGGGAACCACCAGTAGCTTTGAAGAGTGATATTTTCCTTTCTTATTTTCCCTACACTAGCTTTCAGGTACACAGGAGGAAAATAAATCACACAGCAATTATAAGAAGGTCTAAAAGATGTTTCCTAACTTCAGGATGTTCTTTTGGCATTCACCAAGTTCTTTAGATGTGTCTGACAGCTCTATAAGAGCTGTTGTTTAGTAGATAACATAATGTGCATGCCATCTGGCTAGTGGAAACCACCCTAACAGTGACACGAAGCATGACTGACATATTTTCCTTCCTCCAGAGCAGGCAGCTGATGGTTGTTGAGAACAGTGTGGAAGTTGCTCAGTTTATTAACAACCACCCAGACTTTCTCACTCTCGCAGAGCCCTTCTGGAAGGAACTGGCAAACCTTCCGACCATCTATGAGTACAACATCTACCGAAGACTTATTGAACATTTTGGGACTCATTTCTTACACTCAGGATCTCTAGGAGGACATTACAAAGTTGTCTTTTATATGGATACTGACAAAATGAAAGCAGAAGGTAGAGTACTAGAGTATCTGTTACAAGGAACAGTGAGTAAACAAATACAAAAATTTCTTTGCATGTTCTCCCTGCTGATATCTAAAATCAAATAAGAGGCTTTACTAGTCACCACATTCTCTTCATAGAGAAAATTTTAAAAGTTAGAAAAAGAGACCAAACCACAACATTTAGTTCTAGATCCACATCTGTGACCTGCAGTGCTCTGTGTGGCAAAGATTTGATGGTTGATTCAGAAGCTCATCAGGCTAAACTTGAATTCTACTGCCAATCTAAATCTTAAGTAGTGTTAAAGCTTAAAAGTTATTTGAAGATGTAGGTTGGGTAAAACTGTGTAAAGCAGAAAAAAATTACAAACAGAGCAAACACCAGAGTGACATGTATGATGGTACTCAGTGGGGAGCAGTGCTGTAGGACTAGCAATTGCTGAAAAAAGAGATGAAAGAAACAATAAGCTTTTTCCAGATACACGTCCCATCATTCAGCCTCCATCCACAGGCTTTAGCAGTGTATGGACCTACCCACAGAACGTGCTAGTTAGTTGCCTTCTAATTTAGCAATAATACTTCATGCTTCTTTTCTTCCTAAAACACGTCTCAAGACAATGAGAAACTTGGAAATTAATCCAATGCACTTTCTGTGTACAGTATTTTTAATGGATTGATTACCTGCAGGTTTGAGTGTAACAGACATGTATGAGTGCACCACGTCAGGCTGGAATGCATTCATTGTGAAAAAGAAAAAAATAAAGTGCTCCAAACTGGATGAACTGCTACAGACTTCTTCAGGTAAATGTTCAACAGTGACTTGTGCAGTTGTCATGTCTCCATCTTTCCATCATCTCCTCCTGAATAGCTGTCAAAGTGAGGAGCAGGTGTTAATAGCTTTGTTGAATTTGGTCTTAACACGCTGAACCCAGACACCAGGTGTCTAGTTTAAAAGGTCCTCTAACCACCCATCAGTCATTACAAATGCTTTCCCAGTAACTAGTACCTTTCTGGACATCCTAAGTCAGGGCTGCTAAGACACCTGCAAAAAACAGATGCTTCCTACATATTATCCATATAGGAAGTCTTGACCCAGGCACAGAAGTTGATCTGCGCCAATGAGCCCTTTCACCGCTTCGTAGTATAGTTTTTGCATGTATTGCTTCTATTTCCATTTGTAAATACAGCAACAATCATGTTTTCTGTATCTCCCATCCTTAATCTACAGGAAGCAGTGGTAATAAGATTAAAGGAGACCCCTACATAGAAGGAGGAAGCCCAGGTGCTGTTGCAGGCCTTAGTTATCTGGAGCTGAATAATCCTTCTGGGAACAGTCAGAGATACTCCTTTTGGGCCAGATCAGTGACAGACTATCCCAGAGTAATTAAACAAAAGGTAAGGCTCTTTTCCTGAAGCAGAGATGAGCAGATGGAATCACCTAAATGGGAGAAATGATAAGCTACAGCTGGTGAATAATCAGGCTGTAGTCTGCAATTGTTTTGTTTTCAGATCACTTTATAAAAAGGAAAATAAAAATTCACAGGAAGATTCCATGAAGCTAAAATGACCAGCTGCATTTTACATGACAAAATGTGCTCATAAACTCTTATATCCCAACTATAACTATTTAATATAAATGTTTCTCTACTGTGTGTAGCTAACACCATTGTATGAGCTGGTAAAGGAAGTGCCTTGCTCCTCCGTCAAAAAGCATTACCTAAAACAAGCCATTGAAGAATATATGGCTGAAAATGATCCCTGCAAATGTCAGCCTTGCCACAATGGTGGTGAGGCAGCTGTGGAAGGAACTCAGTGTGTATGTTACTGCAAGCCTTACACCTTTGGAGCAGCTTGCGAGCTGGGAACTCTTGTGCAAGATCAGCCAGGTCAGCACGGTTTAAACTTGTGAGAGTTTGAAAGTGGCAAAGTGTGCACTCCTGCTTCCAGAGTGTGTGTGTCCCAGTGCATAACCCGAGTTGGCTGCTTGGGTCAGATATCACTGCAGATACACAGCATGTGGAGGGTTATCCTAAGCCTGAGTCTTTGCTTAACATGCCTGAGCAGCACTTAACAAAAACCTGTTTTTAATATTGTTGTTAAATGCAACTCACAATGCTAACCACTAAAAATGTGACTTTCTAGAAATCAATATATGTAGTAAATTAATAGGTATCAATAACTTCATCAATTTTTACTCTTTAATTTTTCTGATTATTTATATTTGGTGAGTCTAAGAGAATATAAAAATAGCTAACTTACAGACTCCATGGAATTATACCTAAGTAAAAGATGAGTTTGAGTAAGATTAGATTGTTGCAAGCTGGAATTCTTTTTAAGGTCACAGTTTGGACCATCACTAGATTTTTTCTTAGACAATAAAAAACCTGCTAAGAAGTTTAATGTGAAATATTCCCAAATTTTGCATAGGTGTTGTTGATGGACACTGGAGCTGCTGGTCTTCCTGGAGTCCTTGTTCAGGGGGAAGGAAATCAAGGACTCGAACCTGCAACAACCCCTCCCCGCGTGGTGGAGGGAAGGCCTGCATAGGTGAGCAGCGTGAAAGCAGAACATGTGAAGATGAAGAGCTGCAGCATTTGCGGTAAGAAGAAACAGAAACCAAAACAGTTGGAGCACAACTATAGCAAGGTTTAAAACATTTCTTTCAGAAGGGTGCCTAAGCTATTGAATTCAGCGAGACTATCACTTACTGAGCTTTCGTATTTAAGTTGAAACAAAATGAAATTCTGAAGCTGTGAATCTGATACAAGGTAAGACTAGAAAATGGTGTAAAAGCCAGTAAACTTGACAGCATTCTATTCAGCATTCTCTCTGATAGTCTGACACTGTGTAATAGTGAGGTAAATGAGACACATAATAATCTTGACAACTGAGAACAGTAGAATTTTTAAAGAAAGGAAGACCAAATTCAAACTAAATCGTACTTTTTTTTGCTTCATAGGTTGATTGAACCACACTGTTTTGATTTATCCATAAGTCCTACAGAATTCTGTTCACCTCCTCCTCTGTTGGAAAATGGATTTGTTCAAGTAAGTTTTTTCTTGTACTCTATTATAAGCAAGTTATTTGTAGTACTCTATTATCTGTCCTATCTGTACCTGCAGTGTCTCCATTACAGTTAATACAGATATTCACTTGCAAATAGGTATTTACCGTGGTAAGCTTAGTATCAGAGTTACTGTATAGCAGGTCTCCCAGAATTTTTCCCCAACTGAAGTTTACATGACATTAGCCAAGACTTCTTGCTAAAAATAAAGTTTTAAAAAGTCTGAACCCTCGAACTGGAACAAAATATTCGCTTTTCTGGACCACGGTACCTACAGAGAAAAGTAATCTACTTGTCTTTTATCCTATACACATATTAAATATTATGTCTGCCACATGAATTACATATTAAAGCACAAGAAACTAGAGAAAAAACAGCACAGAAAGTGAACTGTGGAAGAACCCCCAGCAAGTCTACAGCAAAAGTATAAACAGATTTTAAGAACCTTCACTCTACACTCTGTAACTTACCATCACACTTTCTTGTTTCCTGGTGAAGCTATGATCTGGCAAAGTATTTGACTGACTGTAACTTGGGCCTATTTAACAACGGAGACTAAATCCCTCACTTGGAGGAATGAATTATGCCTTGTCTATGTTATGAGGCCATCTAGATTATTTTTGCTCAATAAATAGATAAAAGGATTAGTTCAAAATCCATTAATTGTCTGCACAACTGCAACCTGAGGCAAGATCCAAAATTTTGTGGTCCCTCTTTGCCAGTGATTTGGTTTTTTTTTTGGTAATCAATTGTTGCCCTGTTGATATTTTTGGTTCACAAACTAAAGTTAAAACCCTGCAATTTGTGTAGTGCTCTCAATTTTTCATAAGATCTCTCGTTAGAACAGATTGGGATGTAAAATGAGAAAAAAAAAAAAAAAATGTCCTCAAGCTCAGCCCTTCTGAGTGACCATATCACATTAACCTGCAACAAGCTGATAACATGCCCTCTTAAACATTAGCAAAGCTGTATACTCCCCACTGGTCCCCTTGGAAGGCTGTTCAGGAGCTTATGTTCCCCTCTTAATGCTGGATGGCAGACATATTTGAAGTCAGTCTGTCACTCGTAGGAGAGCACTGCTCCATCACTGATGTACCACTGCCAGACCCCTGTCAGAAGGTACCTTCACCTCTAACCCTCCCTTTGCTAAGTTCAGATAGCCTGCATGTTCTTCGTTCTACCAACTTAGTTACATCATTGGCTCAGTTTTGATGACATTTATTGACTGCTGATAATCAGAGCTGCCCCAGTATTCCAGACACTCTCATTAGTGACATTAGCACTTCTCACTGTCCTCAACTACTGCATGCCAGAATTAAAGGGAGTTCAATGCTGCTGGTGGTTCTTAGATTGTATATCCAGAATTTCAGCTGTTCCTTTTCTTTCAGAATGCTGAAAACTCATATCCTGTTGGGAAAAGCATTGTTTATGCTTGCAGACATGGATATTCTCTTGTTGGTGATCCTGTTGCTAAGTGTGGCAGTAATTTACAGTGGCAAATTGGAGACAGATATTGCAAGGGTATGTCTAAGTGATTCTTGTTTTAAAATGCAACTCCATTCCTGAATTCCAGTGAAACATCTGTGAATGTCTGCTTTCCAACTACAAAGGTGGAGAAATACACACCTGTATTTTCCAGTTGCTAGACATAATTAGTTCTAAATTGACTTTTATTTTCAATCCAGATGCTGTAATATTGGAATAGAAATGTGTCCATGAAGTCTGGTTTTATGGAAAGCTAGAAGTGATGGAGACTAAACTCCAGTCCCAGAGTTACTTCTTGTGGAAACAAACTTGGCTGCTTAATTCAGTCCTGTGGCTATGTCCAAGAACCAGGAGGATGAGTCTATGGATAAAGCACACTGAGGAAAAGGCCCAGTGGGCAACACTGGGAAAAAAGAAAGTTCTCAAGTAACCACCTTTTGATAAGAACACAACTCCAGGGATCACTTTACATATTGGATGATCACCCCATTTAACTTTTTTCCCCTAATCCAGTCAGTAACCATTAGGGGGTTTGGTTTTTTGTTTGTTTTGTTTGTTTTCCCCTACACCTTTTATTTGTGAGTCAACTTTGAGTGAGAAAAGGGAATTTTCAGACCTGTAGTTTAATGTCGTCCTTTCCTCCTTCGTAAGAACACAGAAGCCCTCTTCAAGCTAGGGCTGGACCTGCAGGCAGCAGGAGTCCATGTCCTTGGTGTTGCATATTTGGCTGGTGTGATGAGTTAATATCCTGTGCTAACATGGTTGATATGATTCTACAGGAAAAACAGCTAAACTTACCATTCAATTTGTTAAGGAATGTAAGAGAAGATAAAACATGTGACTGCTTTCTGCAATTCACTGATTTGCTGTGGCTGTCTCAAATACTTCAATTCTTAGAAACCGCTTGTCTCCTGCCTCTCCTGGAATGGAGTTTGCAAGTAGAGCCATGGAAACCTGTGTATGAGATTGGTGAGAGAATAACTCTGTCCTGCCCTCATGGCATGCACTTGGAAGGGGCACGCTCTATTTTGTGTGAGCCCAGCCTCAAGTGGTCTCCTGACATGAAGACTATCCAGTGCAAGACACCAGGTAAGACATTGCAGCCCTCCAAATGCAATGCAGGGGTTTCTTTCTTGGACAGACTAGATAGATATATTGTTGTAGGTATGTTGTAGATAAGGTATAGGCAGAGCTTATATTTCATACAGTAATAGAGAAGCCATACTTATATCACCAGCAGGAAGCACAGAAAACATGAGCATATGTTTTCTGTGGGCTGTTCAAAAAAGATGCCATAAGACATTTCTACTGAGGTTTCCTTATGTCTTTTTGCTTCCCACTCACCTATTTCTATCAAATATTGTCACTAAAAATACTTTGAGAGCTTACCTGGGATGTACACTGCTTATTCCATCACCCAAGTATAGTTCACTTTTCACCCATGTTGTGTAACACCATCACCATGTGAGCTGCACCTTAAAGATGTGGCTTTTCTATCTGGAAGCTGTTCAGTGCACCATGACCTCTCATGGCAGAGAAGGACAGAGCTGGATTACTCCTTTTGTCATCTGACTGTCACACAGCTAATATGGAGTACTGGCAAGAGCTGGCAGAGGGGGTTACAGGCTATAGCAGGCAGCAGCTCTAAGTCATCTTTTCCAGCTGTAGAAGGCAGACAACACTTTCTTCTGTGCACTCCTGTGTTGCTGGTCAGTGACATACAGACATCCAAGCAGCTTGCTGCTCCAGGCCAGTCACATCCTCACTCGTATCCCTGGGGAGGACCTTGCTTGGGGACAAGTCACTACTGTAGAAGACCAGGCGTGTCTCCTACATTTCATGCCTGTCCTCTCTTTAGTGGCCAACTGCTGCCTGAGGTTGCCTGACCTGAGGGAAGAGGCAGGTGAAAGTCAGGCTTAGACCTCAAAAGGCAGCTGTCCTGTGAGATTCCCAGTGCAAAAATTGTCTGCCGCTGTGTCATACCCACATACTTGGGAACCATAAGGATTTCAGGAATAACATAGCTGTGCCTGAACAGTTCACTGCTGCTGAAGTGCCAAAGTGCCAGTGCTGAAGTACTGTTGCCAATTACTCCTTAGGCTGAGTGACTGATTTTCATCATTTTTTTGTTTTATCATGTATTCAAATTCCAGTAATAATTAGAACCAATTTCAAATACTTCCATCTTTAGAAAAAGCTTGTATCTGGTTGTATGGGAGCATTACATCAGTACAAAAGTTTTAAGAAAGGCAAAACCAAAACCAAAACAAACAAACAACAAAAAGGGACAACAATTACATTAGAATAATGATTATTAATAGAACAACAATGTAAAAAAGAAAGGCAAGGAATATGAAATAAGAGACATAAAAATTAAGAAGATACGTATACCCAAGGTACAGCGGCAAACATACATTTGGATTTAGTCAGCAGTAGTGTCAGTGACAAACAACAATGCAACCAACAGCCCCAGTGGTGGAGATAATGCAGAGATTTTTGGTGGAAATTTCCCCTCTGCAAGGAGACTGGGTTATGCCTGCCGTCTGTATTGCAATACATTGCAACTCTTCTTTTTTTTTTTTTTTTTTCTCTGACAATTTCTATTGGTCTCTATAGGGAGATTTTTTAAACTTTTTATTCAAAGTCAATGATGTTCACAAGTATTAAAGTTTCATGTTAAAGTAGGAAATTACAGATACCTAATCTAAAACACAAATCAGGATAAAGCTCTTTCAGAAATTTGTCTGTGCAGATTTAGCAAAGTCTTGTCATTACTTGATCCAGAAATCTCCAGAGGAATGTTTAGCAAAGGCCTATTTCATTTTCAAGCTTGGAATACGACTCGGCACTCAAAGTACATTACATGTACAACCATAAAAATGCCCCAAGAATCACTATTGCTTTTACTTTTAAAGTTAGTGCAGATTGAGAGCTAAGGATGGAACTTGTAGTTTTCATTATCATAAGTGTATAAAGATATTCAGGTTCACATTTCTACATAGGAATTCGAAACCTTAGATTCAAGAGTGAAGCCAGTAACTCTGAAAGCTAATGATAAAGCTGTTGCTAGCTATGATTCAACACTGCTAAGTTTAGCAGTAACAAATGGCTGCTGCAGAACTAAGATGAATGTTTAAGCTTGAACATAGTACCTGACTCCTTCCATCTGACACATGACCAGCAGATAAATTACTGACCAGTATCTTTGCAAAGTGTATCATATCTTTTAAATAGTATTGATTCCTTCCATGCAGTAGATACTTCTATTGAACATGCAGGATGTGAATTTCTGTCATGGTGTATGGTTCAGTGCCTTTTAAGATTAACTGATAAGATACTTTCAGAGACCTTTAGCAGCCCTTGTACTTCTGACCCTTAATAGCACTGTCTGTGTTCTTTTACTTCAGTGCCCAGTATGAAACCAGAAGTGACAGAGCCTAAATGTCAGCACTGGGAGAAAGTGCATCAGTCACAATGTGTGTGCAAAATGCCCTATGAGTGTGGGTAAGTTCGCGCTGAATTTGCAATGACTTTCTCACCTTATTCAACACCAATTAAATCTTGTACGTCTTCGGTCCATGACAGGTGAGAAAGCTTTACCCATATGAGAACGAGGCATTGTACTTTGTTTCCTTTACAGCTCAATCAATGTCCTGTTCATCACTTACCTGCCTTGTCAGAGCTGTCAGTGGGTTTTAGCAGTGACAAAATTTGGTTGGATGACAGAAGGTGAAGGGATAATTTCAGCTCCACTTGAGCTGTGAAATAGATGGAAAAAGATGAAATTATATTTTGAAGATTTAGAAGATTGAGGAAAAGTTAGAACTGAGGCCCCTGGGACATAAACCATCGAAGCAGTAAGCTAGTGAAATAAAGCAGAATTATTTTTCCTACTGAGAGACTGGAGAGTTATGAAAGGGACAAAAATCTAATGTCCCATTTACACAGCAGTTTGCACAGACCAGTCGCATCACCTTTCCTGGACTCCTAATTTGAAGACGAGAATTTATTGTTTCCTGTTTGATCTAAGTCTATATTCTGCATTAAGCAATGCAGGAGAAATGTAAAGAAATTAGTAACTCTCACTTCTTTGCTAAACATGGAGGTAACAGAACCAAAACAGAGGCATAACAAGAAGACACCTGAGACTGCCTGGCACTGATGGCCAGGTGTGCCAAAGAGGTCATCGCTCCAGCATCTGGGCTGGTTTTCATAGACTGGATGAAGTCTGCTGTAAAGCCATCGCAGTGAATGTGAGCTCTGGATATGAAATCTCACCAGGTTTATGTTACAGCAGAAGCTGAGCAGTTTGGAAATTGTAGGGTAGCAGACCACATTTGCCTTTTCCTCCTGTAGCAGGCAGAAGAAACTTTTAAGTCATCTCAAGTCATTTCAAGGTAGCAGAACTTCTCAGTGGAATAAATACGCTTTCCATCAGCCACATAGTTCAAGAGTGCACAGTGACTCTGGCTCTAAGCCAAAATTAGCACACTTTGAACATCTCAAAATTAAATTTGCTGAGCTTAATTCAGGTTTTGTACACCCCCTGGGCAGTTGCCTAGGATCTGAGGCTATTGTCTTGCATGCGAAAATAAGTGCCAGGTTTGTAACAGCTCTGCTAAAACTATTCCTGCCCTTAAACACCTAGTCCTACCATTTTTTTCCCAATACTTATTAAAGCAAGGCAAGAAACCCTCGTGTTGTTCATGGATGTATTGAGCTTAGTTATACAGAAGACAAGGCAAGTCTGCAATGCTAGGAAAGACCATCAGCAGAGTCACAATAACCTTGGAAGTTAAATGAATTACACTTAGTTAGGCGTTCAGGCATTCGTTATAATTAATCTACTTCTTGCTTGTTTCTATTTTTAAAAATTATGTTCAAAATGGGAAGAAGATAGATAACAGTCATTTCTGTTCCCTGATGCCATCTTTTCACTCTGTCTGTTGAAATAACACATCTAATAATAGAAGGATAAATCATGAGCTGTCACAGCAGACTAATCTGCCAGCCTGTTAAGACTGTAGGAGAAAGGCATGTAAGCACATCTTGGTCTCTCCTCAGAGATCAGAAGTAACTTGGCTTGCTTTGGCAGTGGCTTCCAGCAGCAGCCTCTGCTCAGAAGAGAGCTGGGAACGGCTCATGTGGGAATTCAGGAACACCATTGTTTCAAATCCATCCTACCTCCTTTCAGTTTCCAAGAGGCCAGCCACAGAGACTTCCCAGGACAGCACGAGAACCCCATGACAGGCTCATGAAGGGTCATTTGTCCCTCATGATGTGGTGCCTTAGGCTACATCTGTTCACATCTGTTAGAGCAAGGGAACGATCTTGGGCACCAGAGCTGCTGAATTGCTAAAGCAGCTTTGGCAGGGGCCAACTCCTGGATGATTCCTAGACACAACACAGGAGTTACCAGGGTCAGGGACCATTCCAGTCTTTTGGGGACAAGTAGTTTAACAGCATGGACACTAGCTCTTTCGTATGAACTGGCCTTAGTGCAAGGAAGAGGTTGGAATACAGTTAGTGTATTACTAGAGATCAAACCTCAGCCTCCAGTAATTGAATACTATCTCCACAGTGAAACATGAGATTTTGTATTTTTAAAGTACTGTAACCTTTTTCTCCTCCACATTTATTTGCGTAGCATGTATGTGTCTCATAAGAGTTCACCTGTGTTATATTAAAACTTGAATATAATTTTAAGGAGTTAAAATGATTTCCAGCACGCTGAATTTTTCACTTTTTACTTTTACTGGAAGTTTCCTGCCTCTTATTGTAGGAGAAAGGGAGAGAAGTTATTTGCTGACTTACAGCTGCTATTTAATTTCTTACAATATGTGCTTTAGTAAAAGCTTGTTCTTACCCAAGCCTTCTCTTTCAGGTAAAAGGTATTGAATTCCTCACACTCACTTTACACAAGGACTCTTCCTTTCCTCTAATTATTTTTATTGCACTGCTGTGATGCTTCTAGACCTGCCATAACCTTTCTCAGCAATGATTGCAAATTATTAATTTCTCTATGAGTACAGATTCTCCACCCTTTTTCTTACACATCTGAACGTGTTGATTTCCACTGGCTTTCTTCCAGCTATAGTAAATATGTGCAGCACTCTCAAGACAGTTTGAGAGATTACACGGTAGCTAGAGATTGGCAACATGGACCATGAGCTCCCTGGGTTGAACCTTCAGCAGTTGGTTAAATCAGCCTCCATCCCTGCCTTGGGTTTTGTGAAAGTGGTGCAAAGCAGACAGAGCAGTGCGCTTGTGTCTGAACTTAATCTTTTCAGCTTCATCAAACTGCCTTGTATACAAGTTTTTTGCCTTAAGACTCAGATATTGAGATTCATCACTCAGGCAAATAAAGAAGGCCTCTGAACAATTTTAGACATAATAAACAACTTAATTACAGATTAGAGACTTTCCCTGGGTCACACTTCGTTCTTCCAAATTTAAGATAATATTTAAAGTTTTCTTATACTTCTGTCTGTAAGAATAACTTTCAAATTATAAATCAGTGCACCACTAACTCATAGGCTGTGCAGCCAAACAAACAATAGAATGCAGACAAATACACGGGTTTCCCTTGTCAACTGCTTGGTCTCACGTATCCATTGGTCTGCTCACTTCTTGTGTCTCAGAATAAGCAAGTTAACTTCATTTTCTATGTTAACAAAATAACATTCAGGAAAATTCAGGCAACAAACTTTGCTAGGGATTTAATGGCTGGTATTTTGACTGAGCACACTAGTGAGGGAACTACTGTGGTTGAGGATGCTAACTTAAGCAGAACATGTAATACAGTTACTATTATTTGAAGACATATTTGGCTGCAAGTAGATGCAGTGAAGTTTTCAGACTCAGCTGGTGAACTCTGTGCCAAATTTTAAATATCTTAAATGTGCACTGTGTTACCGGTAGTTTAAACTTCTGTAAACCCAGCTCTTTTAAGAGGCTTCCACAGCATCTCTCAAAGAATTATTCTCAAAGCTTGGAGCAGGCACTTTTCCTCAGTGCCTTACTTGTAGGTCTACCAAAACTCATTTCCTAGTTCCAAGGGGAAAAAAGAAAAATTACTATAACACTTGGCCATCAAGCAAGATTTGAGCCAAGAATTTCTTACCACACCTTCCTGCTTCCAAATTCCTTTTCCCCACTCTGACACGCCACTTTCACAGGGAGTTACCCTCCCCTTCAGGCAGCCTTGTGAAGCTCATTAGGGCCATTTGCCCATTCCTTGTTGGCCTCTCCTCCCCACAAAACAACTGTTTAGCTGAGACTGACCATCAGAACTCATCGATTAGACACTGAAAGTCTCTGTGGGAGGGTTTGTGAGCTCAAAACGAGGAACTGTGCTGAAAATGAGCCTTTGATGCCATATTTAAAAGGCCTCCATCCCCTGGGAGCACATCTGTGCTCTCTCATTCCTGCACAGCACCTTACCTGTGGCTGTAAAGTACATCCAGGGGAGCACAGGCATGCAGCAAACACTGTTTAAGGTTATCCAAGAATTGTTATTACCACTTCTACAAGCTAGTTTTTGTGACTGTATATATCATTATATGTATATGAAGTGTTTTGTGTGTATGTACTTAGGTACAAGCATGTGTAGCGTATTTGAGAATAATTCAGGTCTGGAGTATTTTTAACTGAAGTCTCACTCTCACTGCTGTTCTCTGGCACCCTCAAAGTAAATAAGTTTCTCTTCATGTTCAAACGGAAACTCCTGTGCTTCAGCCTGTGCCTGTTGCCACTCATCCTATCTTTGGGAACCACTGAAAAGAATCTGGCCCATCCTCTTGACATCTACCCTTGAGATATTTATAAGCATTGAGGAAGGGACAGATCCTGGCCCTGCTGAGGTACAGCAACCTGTAGAAAAGAAAGGAGTCTGAATTATTCACATGTCTGTGTTTTGACTTCCCTTGCTGCACTCTTAGAATGCATTTTAATGAATGGGGAAATTTGAACTGGACCCTGAATGTTTTCCAGTCCTTCAGCTCCTTTAAGAGATACCAAGATAAAGCATATTTAAATAGCATGATCTCTGCTTTCTTTTTCAGTCCTTCCCTGGACATCTGTGCTACAGATCAAAGAACCAAGAGAAACACACCTTTAACTGTTTGCAAGATGCATGCTTTGGAGTGCATGGGCAGAAAATACACTCTTACTAATGCAGAAAACTGCAAAATACCTCAGGCAGCTGATATATCATGTGGATCATGCCGTGCATGGGAAAAATGCGATGGTAAGAGATTCTTTACAATTGTATGCAACATTGTTTGTATGACCAAAATGAAATCTTTATCCCCATTTACTCGTTAAGCATAGTCCTGGTATGGTGTCTCCAGACTCTCACAGGAGCACCAGGCACTGCTAAGCTCTTCAGACCATCAGCCCAGTGTTTCATGTCCAAAACCAGCAGGAAGCTCATGGGAAAAAAAAAAAACAAAACAAAACAGAGGATATCACAACAAAATGCACTATCTCCAGGAAAACCTTATTCCTAGTCCTTGTTAAGGGGTTTACCTGTTGGTTCCCTCAGATTTTTGGATGAAACCCTTTCCCTACTCTTTTTTCACCGTATCCACCAATTTTAAATTCCTGCACACAGTAACTGTGGCAGTCCTTACTGATGACAGGAATAGCTAATCCTTTTCTGAAATTTGCAGAGCAGTCTCCTCAGCAGTATCTTGTGGCAAGGAATTGAATGTCTTATTCTATACTATCTAGGAAAGCCACTTACTTTTGTTTGTACTTCACTGCATATTCCATTTTCTCATATTATGATGAAAGGTGAATGTCTCTTCCCTCAGAGGAAATAGTCCCAGTCTTTTGCAATCTGTCTGCAGTGCAAGTTTTCAAGTGCTCTGATATGATTTCCCTGAGTGTCCTACACTACATTGCATTTAATGGAGGGTTGACAGAAATGGGAAGATAAAGAAGTAAATTAGATTTTTAGAAGTGCCCCAGATAGAGGCACAGTTATTGTCGTATTTTGAAAACAAAAAAGATGACTTGATAGGAGTTAATCTGTTTTGTCTAACAGGGTTGAACAGACAGAAATAATAACAACAACAACAAAAAAAGATAATCAAAACAGGCTGGAGCTTCAGCAGAGACAAACACAGGCAAAAAAAAAACATACAACACCAAAACAAAGACAAAGTTATGAAAAATAAATTGCAGATGAGATCTTCTTCTTATTTGTTTATTTAGCTGCTGTCACTGAAACAACTACGCCCGTTTATTTGTAGGAGTACATCCTTTAATCTTGGTGAAACAACCCATATGTAATTAAAGATGCTGGCTGTGTCTGTGTGATCAGTTTGTTGCTGTTCAAGAACAGATCTCTCATCTTACATGTTATGTTGACTCTGGAGCAGTAGATACATGAACCAGTTCAAGCAGTAATACCGCAGAAATCTTTGAGAGCAGCATCTCAAGCATCTTGAGCAAGCTTTACCCACAAGCATAATAACCCTCTCTGATCAGAGGAAGCCTAATCAGAGCACCACTCGTTTCCACTTCTGGCTTTTCTACTGAACCTGAGTATCAGCTGGTGTTACCTCTGGATAGGAAAAAAAAATCATAGAATCACAGAATAGTTTGGATTGGAAGGGACCTTCAAAGCTCATCTAGTCCAGCCCCCCTGCAATGAGCAGGGACATCTTTTACCAGATGAAGTTGCTCAGAGCCCCCTCCAGCCTGGACTTGAATGTCTCCAGGGATGGGGCATCTACCACCTCTCTGGGCAATGGTTCCAATGTTTCACTACTGTCATTGTAAAACATCTTTTCCTTATATCTAGCCTGAATCTTCCCACTTTAAAACCATTACCCCTTGTCCTATTGCAACAGGCCCTGCTAGAAAGGCTAGATTATGGTTGGACTCGATGATCCTGAGGGTCTCTTCCAAATGAAATGATTCTATGAAAAAGTCTGCCCCTATCTTTCTTACAGCCCTCTTCCGAATACTGAAAGGCCACAATAAGTTCCCCCCAGAGCCTTCTCTTCTCCAGGCTGGACAACCCCAACTCTCTCAGCCTGTCCTCACAGGAGAGCTGTTCCAGCCCTCTGATCATTTTTGTGGTCCTCTCTGGACCCCCTCTAACAGGTGCATGTCTTTTGTTGTACTGAGCAGCCTGCAGAGAAATTGCCATCAATCCTACAGTTTTTCTGGAAACATTTTAGTCTGTTTTTTGTTGAGTTGGATGCCATTCTGAGTGTTTTTCCTCTGTGTTTCTGCATAGCACAATCCAACAGCTGTGTTTGTGATGAAGATGGGTCGTGTGACGAAGAAGGCATTCAGGTCTGTGCTGAAGTGAGCGGTTCTGCTGCCCATCGGACCATGACCGAGTGCGACGCTGGGCGGCTCAGATGCCAGGGGGAGAGTCTCACCCTTGTCAGCATAAGGCCCTGCGATGTACAGAGCAAATAATATATGTTACGGTTCATTTTGCCTGTTGCCATGGGATATGTCTAAATGTGTCAGCTCTGGGGCAGGACACACTTTGAACCTTGCTTTATCAAATGCAAGCTCTGCTGTGAAGTCCACTGCAGCTGATGAGGCTGTGTGCATCAGCTCTGGTCAGCTCTGAATCAGGGCCCAAGGCTTTTCCTCAGGCAGAGCTGCACTCACCACTACTGCCCATGACAGGGCTCCTTGCTGAGACCCTGGATATAGCACTGCAAGTTTACTTCACATTTCCATCAGAATAAAGAAATGGTTCTGAGGTGCAATTGCCAAAGTAGCATTTATAGTGATGGATCACAATGTCTGACATTGTAAATACGGTTTTCTTAAGGCCACACAAGCGTATTCATGCACTGAGTAGATTTAGATTAAAAAAGAAAAAAAACAAAAAAAAAAAAAAACAAAAACAAAAACAAAAAAAGAAAGATAGGCTCTGCAGAGTAAGAGGTATGATTCTTCTTTTTTAATAAAGTATCTTCTTCCTCCTGTGCTTGTTCAGTTGTTGAGCAAACAGTACATGCACCATTGAGCTTGTCATTGAGCCCGAAGCTCTTAAAGGTCAAAACAATGTGCATTAATAGTAAAGCCGGCTTAAAGTAATGAGAAGCCTTCTATGCTTGCAGCTTTTTGTACACAGAACCACATAATGGAAAATCACCATTTTACATTGTCATAACTATCATCATGAGCTACATTTGTAACCACAGATAACTCAGTTGTAATTGTCACATGCTTTTAAGTTTGTGCCAAGACCAGTTTGCTTACAGACCATTGCACACGGAGGCCTTCCGCCACAGCAAAACTCTCTTGATGGCAGCTATTAGGGAATGTATATCTTCACAGAAATGGAGACACTCTGCATGCAATCCTCTTGGAGATACCTTTGGACAATCTCCTAAGACTGTTCCTGAATAAAAGAGGTCTCTTTTACTCTTTCCTTACACAGCTAAGCAAGCTGCCTAGTGTAGTCAGGCAGGAACATCTTTGCTGGCATATGATATACCTTGCAAGTCCATTCAGGTACCCATTCTTGCAGTTCAATCCCTTCTGACCATTCTCAGATGCAAATAGGACAAAAGATTGGAGAGCAGGTGGACGGTCAGCCAAGTGGAGCATTATCAGTAGGATGCCTGTATTCCTTCCATGTGACAGATTTTATTTCTTACTATCAATAAATACCTAACAGATAAAACACCTCTGTTGGTTTTAATGTTTCTGCCTGTAGCATCCTCACATAAACCCTACCCTTAGCTGGAGAAGCTTTGCTTTCTGTGGTGCTGGCAATGAGGCTTAACCCAGAACAGGAGCAGCATGCTTTCCCTTGGAGACTCCTTCTCCTCGGTGCAGCTATGTTGGAGGGCAAGGTTGCCACTGCACTGACTGAAAGGCCCTCTTGACCTTTATGTTCTCTGCCACTTAATGACACTTTTTTGGTTTTCAGTAAATTATATTTTTTGCAGACAGCTTATATATGAAAGCAGGTAGCGTAAAAGCCAAATTAATTTCATCAGTTATTTGCTCTGGATGACTTGCTCAGGAGTAGCATGTTTGGAGAGCAGCTGAATGTTTACCCCTTGGTTACTCCCAGCTCTCTTGTCCATAATTGCTAGACTTTTTCTTGTGGCAGCTGGCACAACATGTGATTTGACCATGAACTCACTGTGTAGCAAAAGCTTCTGTAACTGCTAGAGGCAGAAGAAAATAATCTGGAAATTTCCTGATAGATAGCACAGAAATAATAGTGACTTGGTGATTCATGTCTTCAGACACAGGGAAATGTAGAAAACCAGAACAGGGCCTCAAGAAATGTTGAGAATTCCTGCTTAAGAAACAGTTCAAAAAATCAATAGTGTTGCTTGATAATCACATCAATGTATCAGCAGGAACAGATCTCCATGGCCATAGAATAAATTAGTCTGCAATAAGAAAGAAAAAATATTAATGAAGGCTACATTTCAAATGCTTCATCCAGTCCCTTATGCTTCATTGTTTACCTGACCTGTCTAATCTTCGCAGGGATCCTCTTCCTCTGCTTTTTCTTTGTGATTACCCACTCCATCTTTTCCCTTCTTACTTCCCAGCTCAGCCAGCTCCTTCTTTGTAGATCGCTCAAAGACCCTTTTCTTCCCAGCCACCTGCCCATGGATGTCTGAGTCCCTTCCTGCTGTGACACTGCAGTGCTTTCCCTGCCTGACTTCTGCCACATGCTGTTTTCAGTCTCATATTTGCCCAGGTCAGAAAGTACTTCTGTTCCATCATCCCTCCTGAAAATTCGAGGATATCTTACACATTTTAGAATAGACATGATGCTTTCTTTAAACAAACAAACAAACAAACCAGGTGACTGTCTAATGCTGCTTGGAAGGTGTCGAGGGTTTTGATTGCAGGGTGACAATAAAACCATGGCAGATGTACTGTTAACCCCCTCTCCCCCGCTTTCTGCCTTTAGCCCCTCCCTCTCTCCCCTTCCCACTAAGGACAGGGGATTGGGAGGGAAAGAGGACAGAGAGAAAAGAGTTGGAAAGATTAAAAATAATAATAATCATAAGAAGAATAATAAGAATAGAGAAAATAATACAAAATATACAAAACCAATATTGAAAGTCCCAGCAAGTGCAGAGCCAGCACCTGAAATCCTGGATTGGACTTTAGAGCCAATCGGAGCTGGATTCAGTCTCTCACTAGGCCTCAGTTCGCAGGGCCGACTAGCAAGGCCATAAGCAAAAGGAAAAGAAGGAAAGGGAAGAGATCCTCATGACCTCACACTTCTATATGAAGTATTCATGTGAATGGGATGTTATACTCCATTGATCAGTTCCTTGGTCACCTGTTTCTCGTTGCACCTCTTGCGAGATGTGCATCAATTGGTATCATAACTTCGCATTCCATTGCTATGTTTACCAAAATATGTATCTGGTTTTCCAGGAAAATGCAGCTAATATGAAGGCTTTAGCTGACAGGCAAATTCACTAAAAGAGAAACTTGTTTTTTAACAAAACCAGAACAGGAGGAAAGAAGATGAGTAGGTAGACATTTTCTTCAAAGCAATGGGACTACGTAATGAAGGAAAAACATGTTCATGGAGAACCAGTGGCTGGGAGGACAGATTTCTGTCCAGTCACTCATTCATCCCAGTGGTGTGCACATCTGCTGGCCACACTTTGTCCGTTTCAGTACAAAAAAATCCCCAGTCATTGTGGTTCACCCCTTTACCATACTGTTGTTAAACTAACAAGCAACAGCAGGATATTTTCTCCTGGTAAGAAAGCAAAGTCTAATGAATTAGCATCAGATGACAGGAACAGGGAGGGAACCATGGTTTCATGGAGTCAATCAGTTTAGCAAAACTAGCTGGCAGAGAATGGTAAATCCTTTCATTCTATCTGAGCACTGGGCAAGCATTTGCCTCATCACCATGTGTCAGAATACTTGGGAGGAATTTGAAATTAGATGATCTGTGTTTTGGGCAGCTGAACTGTGAAGAGCAGAAATAGAGAGCTGCAAGACACTTCCATGGCAGAAACCAGGGTTTTACAAGAACCAGACTCTTTTAAGCTACTGAGAGCCTCACTCTGCCTTGCTTTTGCATTTCCCAGTCTATGATGCTAGATCTAATGAGATCTGCAATGCATACATCTCCTAAGGGGGAGCACCTTAATGCTAATGTTCATGCAGTGTTGTACATTTCTGCCCCTGTTATCGATGAGAAGCAACTGTCCCAGGGATGTGTAAAAAGACCAGCAGTTTCATATGTTGTATGAAAAGAAAAGCAGAAAATTGACAGAAAGCTGGTAAATTTTTGCAAGTGACATTCAACTAAAAAAACCCTGTAAGAAGCTTCTGAGAGACAGAAAGGGAAATAGAGTGATGCTGTGGCAAATGAAATTTAACTCTGAGATACGGTAAACTTGTTAACTACTGATGAACCAGACTCATGGGGTCATTTGAGGCCAGTGACTTGGAAAATATGGTCAGAAACTGCTCAGTAAAAATGTTTGCATGATGCAGAGCAGCAGTTACAAGGACAGAGTGGAGGGACCTTTCTAAAACAACTATGCTGAAAAAATTCCTCCTAGCCAACACTATTTAGTAAACAGTACCAGCCTTGGCTGCCTCCTTGCAATAAACTGGGCCCCTGAGCAGCACCACTTTCAAGACTAGTTTTTCTAGGAATTTATTTTTTTGTGTAGATTCTCCGGGGAATGAGTCTGCACTGCATCCTGTCCCTTGGGGAAGATACAGGAGAGATTTTTCTCTACTTAGCTACCTATTTGCTTGAAAGATAGTAAAGAATCAATACCTTTGGGATGACTAACCTTCAGTTACATGTTGTAAAAAATAGACAGCAGGTTCAAATACTATTGAAGAGACAACTCCTGCTCAAATGGCCCTGTGACAGGCTGCCTTTCTGAAAAAATGGCAAACTGGAAAAGGAAGAACGAAATAAACCAGAAGCAAAGGTGGGAAGTATCCAGCGGGACAGGCACAGAGAAGTAGTGGCCCCACATTAAGCAAAAGACATGGAATATTTCCAAGCATAGGAGACAAGTGTCTAGCAGAAATTTAGGAAATAATAAAATTCTTCTGGTATACTTTTTCCTAATCTGGGAGCAACAAGTCAACACCTGAAGAGTGACAAACACTTCATCTTCCTATACAGTAATGTGGTAGAAGCTTCCCAGCTTCCTCCCAGGTGCTAGCCTGTCTGCATTGAAAAGATTTGGGACCCATGTGCATCTGGAGACTAATTGAAGGAGAGCAAGTAATGTCCACCAACCTGCTGTTGTTAATAATGGTAATTGTCTAAGCTACCATTTGTAAATCCCTTTTTCACTAGAGATTATATATTTGGAGAGTGCTTCTCAGGGCTTTTTGAGTTCACCCTCTGGCACCCATAGGTATCCTCCACCTCTCAGGGTGGGAGACACTTACAGTGGGAGGCTGTGGTTCCCAAAGCACTCCCTGACCTGCTGCCCTGCACAGGAATCTCCCAGTTGACAGTGGATCAGCAGTTTAGCACACTGCCAAAAGCATACCTGCACACACACCCAAGCACGCCCATCAAGCCAGCAAGGAATGCAACCACTTTTTCTTGGCAGGGCTCTGCATATTGTGTCAACCAAGAAAAACACATCACTAACCAAAACAGAAATATTTTGAAGAAGAAGATAACTTGAAAACATTAAAAAGCCAGTGTAAATAACATTTGCAAGTTATCTTATTCCCTGCCATTGAGAAATTTATTTTCTCTCATGTTCTGTTAACGTCTTCTTTAGACAGCCTTTGTCAAGTACACTTTTCCAATTCCACCCCTCTTCTCATAGGGCTTAACTTGCTGTTGTCTCTCACTTGCCAGTTCACAACCTGATGAAACATACTCTCAGTTTTCTTTGACAGATCTTTATACCTGATGATTCTGCCTATTGCTTTCCAAACTTGGATCTATTGTATCACTTCTTTATTCTCTCTCCAGCCCCGACAGAAGCTTAATCAACAACATCCTGTCCTGGTCTTGTCACCACTGAAAAGCCATTGCATCACCATATTTATAATATCATTACAGATCAGCTCGATTTCCACCACACCGAGACTCTGCCACATTGCTCACTGTGACAAGCCACCATGGTAAGTAACAGGAGAGCCATTACTGTGTGTGACAGGAGGTGCAAGAATATAAACTGCTATTGATTTCTTTCTCTCTCTATGGCGAAACATAGGAACGTTGTCTCTGACCATCAGAAGGATGGTGCTGACACCCTGGATCTTCTGGTCAAACTCAGGAGACATATTAACTGTTCAGGGCTCAGCCACCAGGTCCTGCATGTGTTCCTCAGGCAGCTATTTTCGTTTCTTGGGGTCAGGGGCCAATGGGTAGAGTCCTGCCCCACAACAGGCAAGAGAAAACTATCAACTCACTTCAACATTTCTGCAAATGGATTTTTATTATACTCAAGCCTCTAGGAACAGTATTAAATGTGAATATACAAAATAATATTTAGGTAGATGGAAGCAGTGACAAACAGCTGCAAATGGTGCTTTTGAGCAAAGTGATAGTTTAATAGCTTCTGGTAAAGCAAAGTCTGCTGCAAATCCTCTCCAAATAGGAAAATATGCCAAGGCTGGAATTTCTTGAGTGAGAATGAATTTATTTGGATCATCTCCCAGGACATATACATGCTGATATTCCCCTGAAAGCAGGATTGCTGTTTTTGTTTCAGTGCATACCATTGCTCCCAGCACTCAAATACTGGATATTGTCTTTCTGCATGAAGATCCCACCGAAATGCAGTCACAGCAATGCAAATGCACCACTTCTAATCCTTGGAACACTGGCTGAAGCAAGACCAAGAGATATTGTGACTCTCAGTGAGAAAATTTGGGGGCATTATCTACAGAATAACTAGAGTTTTATTATTTTCTTCCATCTACATTGTTTCCTCAATCAGATTCTATGGAAGCTTATCAACAAAATGGCTTTCCAAGAAGGCCAAATCCTTGTAAGTCCCATGTGTGGCCTTAGGCTAGCTCTTTAAACCATCTGGACACAAGATAGCCTGATCTGGGGACCATCTAGCTGTGCTAGGGTGATACAGTGACTGAGCTAATAAGCCCTAGGGAGATCAGGATGGATTAACTTGAGCACAGGACAGTGCTTTGAAACTTGATACAGCTTTTAGGCTGAGAAGAGGTGGAATAAATAGAGAACCAAGGCCAGCAGTGCTAGCCACAACTGTGTCCAGCAAGGACTGACTGCTCGTGCTGTGCCTCTGCTGCACTCAAGATGCTTCTCAGTATTTACAAGTCTTGTTGATTTTAGACAGAGAGGATATATATTATAAGGCTAAAAAGTAAGCTAAAAAGTCCTAACACTGAGTTTGCACAGAGGCAAGAAAAACTAAGTCTTTGGTAATGTCTCTCAGTTTTGCACACTCACATAGGCAAGCTATTATGGCTGCAGCCTAAACGAGGACTGCAGTATCCGTGGCTATGTCAGTGATGGGAGCATGTGATGGTGTTGGCCAGTGCTGAGGCGTGTTCTGTTCCTTCAGTAAATGCATGTTTTTGCACATGCATGTAGACACATACCCGCACACACACATACACAAGCATGCCTACCAAGCCAGCAAAGAATGCAACCGTTACCCAGCTTTTTCTTGGCAGTGCTCTGCATGTTGTGTCAACCAAGAAAAATTTCACATTTACAGGAAAACTTCATTGCTCTTCTCACCCTGTTACATGGTAAATAAAAGCATTGCACAACAAATGTTGACACTGTAACTCTCAGAGGAATTTCACAGACAAAACAACCGTGTCCTCACAGATGCTAGCAAAATAGCATGGGATTTCACATGTACTTATTCAAAAAATGATTCCCTATTGACCTAAACCAAGGATATGAGATGATTACCACATATCATTTGATACATCAGCTATTGTACTATGCAAACAGCTTGTATTGTACTTAAGAGAGCTTGAAGGAACGTATAGGGTATTGCTTGTGTTTTCAGCCAATACTGAAAAAAGAATTTAGTTTCTTAAAATTTCCCAGCCTCATTTAGAGATTCCAGATGACTGAAACACTACTGTCAAAGTTTAATTTATACTTCAAACACTGGAACGTTTCTCTGGCTCTGAACAGTGACCTTTTGGACTATTGTCTTTCCCTAGTGCATGCTAGAGAGTTTCAAAACAGATACAGGCATGTGAATAAAGTAAATCAAGTGTAGGAACTCTAAGGAAAGAGCAAATAACTAGTGCTTGTACCAGTAAATAAAACCAGACAGGACTCTTTTACAGTCCCAGAGGCAAAGGGGTATAGGTCAGCTCACATCCAGCCAGCTAACCCCCAGCCTCAAAAACAGTTATCTTGCTGGAAACAGTCCTTGGCCCATGTGAGTGGTTGAACTGGACCCAAATGCTCTTCCTGGGAGGACTAGCTATCACAGAGCAAAGCCACGTGGCCTTTCCTGAAGTCCATGGCCTGGTTATCTCTCATTTAGGCAGCACAGACACAACCAGGCTGCTCAACAAAGGACAGAAACAGCTGCGGTGTTACGGTGACTCCACTCTGCTACTTCTGATGACACAGGACTGAAAACGGTCCTCTCCAAAAATATCCCGAGCTTACAGGACCAACGAAATCTTAAGCACAACTGCTTTATTAAGTGAATTCTGAAATAAATTTAGAAAATTAACCCATTTCTAAGGTCCAGCGCTAAAGCTCTATTTATTTTCTATATAATTTTTATTACTAAGATGATTGCTGTTAATAACAGTAGCTCCCAAAATGGTTTCATAAGAGAAATACTTACTTGTCGGACTCATCTCTGCCTTGCAAACCACTGCAAATGAAATCAGCAAGTCATTAGATGCAGTAGAAAGCTTTGTAACCAGCAGCCACAAAACTTTTGTGAATTCAAGGACTGACCATCAAATTTTGAAAACTTTGAAACTTTGAACTTTGAAAACGTGAGACCTAAATCAAGGCATTTGAAAGTTATACCTAATGCATTTCCCAGTGGTAGCAGGTGTCATACCTGCAGCACTGTTTCCTTCCAGATCTCACTGACGACTTCAACTTTTCACTAGCCCAGTTCATGTCAGTGCCGTGATTACAGGGATCAGGACACAGAAAAGAGTGTTAATAGTCATCCAGACATTTTCAACCAAATACTGTCAGTGTGGCTTTATTCTCTTCTATTTTGCAACCTTGACGGAGACACATGTCTCCAGAGCTGTCACTATCAAAAGAGAAAAACTTAAAATGAGGCAGAAAAAATCTGCAGTCCCTAAAATTTATAAAACGCCAGTTCACTTATGCCTCCTGAAATCTAAAGCATGCTTGTTGAATCTGGCAACCTGACTGGTGTTTGCCATAGTTTGTTGTCCCTGCTCCTGTTGCAGTCCTTGGATACATTTTTTTTGCATAAAGAATTTTCTTGCTGCATGGACCTGGTGAACCAAGATGACCATTTTAATGTGAGGCAATCTAGCACTACCTGGTACATGTTCAGGTTTGAAATCACATCACCCTGGTTGTACATATGGTTCACTTCTAACTGGCTATTTTAGAACAGCAGTTTCAGGACTTCTGGCTGGTTTTAGCTCGTGCAGTGATGACCTCAGGGAATGGAAACACTGAACTTCCCCACATGCTCTTAAGCATAGTCTTCCGGTGTAGTCACACAGATGCATTGGGATCCAACCCACCTTGTCCAAAATCACAATTATTGCTTGAGCTCCCCTGAAAGGTGGCAGGAGATGGCAGCCAGCAAATGTTGCAGCTCCTGGGGGGAGCATCAATGGGCTTCAATGCAGTCAGGGCCTTCTTCAGTCTTGCACCCCCCCAGAGTGGCTGGTGGTATATCCAGTGACTCATTTCTGGAGAGAGACTGTGGCAGTGGCACCTATGCCACCTGCTTGCTATAACCTGCATCACCCCGATTTGCATGTGCATCATAAACACTAATTGTAGAAATTAGGAAAAAAAAAAAATAATCAAGTGTTTTCAACCACTTATGGTTTATTCTGCTCCAAGTGTCAATTAACTCCAGCTGAGCTGATTTCCAGAAACAGATCTTCTAATTTCTGCTCTGCTGTTAGCTGCATCCCTCTCTCTGGACTGGTAAACTCAAGCCACACATCAGCTGCTTTGCAGTGCTCCATCAGAAAGCCTTCCTGAGATACAAGTAAACAGCAGATAATCAGCTTTATTTTCTCCTTGAGTGGTTCTTAACACATGGGTCACGTTGACCAGGGCCTGAAGTCTCTGAGACAGAATTTGACAAGACCTGCTTGTTCATCAGGGCCCTGAAATTCCCAGTTGGTGCTCAGTTACTGCAGTCCCTTGTGTGTGATACATTTTGTGGTTGACTTATCTGAAAAGTAAGATATCACCATGGGAAAACTAAGGCTCTCCTACCAGCCACACTATTTACACTATACTCACAAGAGGATTTAATAAAACAGAAAGACACTTTTTATTATTTTAGCAAGATCTCAGCAGCAGAGAGCAGCAGAGGCAGAAACCCTCTGGTAACTGGGTTTTATGTTCAATAAAGAAAATATCATTAGAAGTTTGCATTTGCTGACACAATTATGAGTCCCAGCTAAACGTGCACTTCTTTGCCTTCCTGTCAGGATGCCACAGCCCGCACTCAGGGAGCCAGGCAGCCACAGCCCTGGGCACCTCCCTGGGGATGAGGGCGGGCCAGGGCCCAGCCAGGACACTGGCCCATGGGCAGGGATCTCAATCAAGGCAGTCCATGGCCAGGCAGGACAGTGTCTGCTGGCCTCGAGGGGCTGAAATGGAGTCTCAGGCCATGGACAGGGCCTGGGAGGCCTGCAGAAGGCTGGTCTGGGCCGTAAGTGTGGCTGGTGGCCTCAGGCCCTGACTCTGGAGATAGATCTAAATGATTTGTTACCTAAGGATGATGCTGGATGAAAGGCTCTGCTACTCTGCAGGTTATAGGAGCAACATCTTCCAAAGGCCTGTTTGTGTCAGGCTGAAGACCCCTGACTCTTGACTCATGGTGTAACAGGGCTCTAGGGAGAGGAGATAAAAATAAAAAGGGCAGCCAAGCTTCATCTAAAAAGCAACATTTTATGATCAAGTCCTTTCTGCTCTGGGTTGGGTTATTGCAAGAACTGAGGCCTGGAAGAACTGGGCCTCAGACTTCATCGGGTAATGAACAAGGTGCAGTGCACTAAAATCATCCCATGCCCAGTTTGCTGGTGGCTGGCTGTGTCTCATACAGACAAGCTCGTCTCTTCCACCCACATGTGAATAGCACTTGAAGGTTTCTAGCTCACACAGCATGCAACGGGAAGGAAGTACAGGCTCCTCCATTGGTGCTCAGCACTGTCTTGGGAGCCAGTCCCCAGTCTTGAGTTATCACAGTGCTGAGCCCCACAACAGCTGTGGTCCTTTGTGGATGGAGCCACTCATTCCTGAAAAGCAGCAATATAAATGGCTCTGATCTGGAAGACAAATAATCCACTGCTGAAAATTACACGTTAGAAGTATATATATATATATATATGTTTCTATATTTTAAATGTTTATACACACAAGTTTTTAAAAATAGAAGAGGTAGGATTTATTTCATCCTCTTTCAGACATGTGTAGCATTAATATTTGTATTTGGCCTAGTCACCCCCAGGCAGATTTAGGTCATGACTCATCCAGCCTGGTTTTAGATGTTGAGCTAAGACAGAAATTGTGTTCTCTAAGGTACTGTTCCTCTCCTCCTATGACTAAAAGGACAGCCAAAGATGATTAGCTTGGATGCAGACATATACCTTGAGAGGCATCTCATTCCCAGTAACAAATGAAGGAAGATCAGCCTACCCCTCTGTGTTAGAAATTTTCACCCCTGCTCACATACAAACACACAGAGGCTTGGGGGCCAGTTGAGAGACTCCTGATAGTAAAATTGCCAGGTTTGAGCAGAGTGTTTGTTAAATCTGGTTAAGTTTTAGCTTATAAACAATGTTATTTGTAGCATTTTTATCCTGTAACATTTCACCAGCAGACCTGAGTCAGTTCTGTTACAATTAAAGCTGAAGCGTCCCTTTTATGAGACAACTAGCCAAAGCGTGCTGCTCAGGGATCTCTGGGTGAGCAGAAACGTGATAGACCTCTTCCTCTAAATACATAAACCAAATACATTGAGCTGGATCTATCATGAATTATGCTGCTGCTGGACATGCATCCCTTTTCTTCCTGGAGTGCAATCCCATGAGTGAGTTGGACAACAGTGAACTCTGCAGGAACTCAGTGGGAAAAAACTGGCCAAGATCGCCTCCGGTTTATCACTCACTGGGAAAGTGGCACTAGCAAAAGCTGTGGTACCTAGCTTCCACTGTGCTCGCTGCTTTTAGCAACTTCGCATTTGATAGTCATGGTCATATTTTGCACCAAATTCTTAAGAGCTGTTTACCTCTCACATAGCAGCTGAAATAAAGACATCAGGGCTCAAATATTTAATACCAGATGTTTTCTCTCATAGCTGTAACAGGAAACAGTAATTGTTATAACTAAGCAGCGGTTCATTGCCAAAAGTTTAGCAGTTAGTATTTAAACTTGTATATCCACTGTATCTTTAAACCCTTGAAGCAATCTCTGGATTACAATTTTTCTGAGGTTGTGTAAGGATAAACATTGTAACAGTCACTATATATATATATCTGTACATATATATATTCAGTACTTTTCTATCTTGCGTCAAATTTCGCTTTCTACAAGTGCAATAACTAATTATACAGAAGCCCACAACAACAGCTGCTAATTGTCCAGCCATCGAATCGTGCCTCGGCTGTCTCACTGCGGTAAGTGTATTCTATATACACTTTACATACTCTTGTGCTAGTGAGAAATTAGATATGCTGCGATGCTGCTTGGAACTTTACGTCAATGGAAAGGCTCATTATATTCATTTTCAGTGAATATAATGTTCCTAATGTCCTCTCTGATGTTAGGAACAAATAGATGGGATATTTTCTGTATGGTAGAGAAGCTGCATTACTGAGAAGGCTATCCTTCGAGGACTGGTACAGCCTCTGTGACCCTGGTTACCCTGACAGATTCAGTTCAGGTTTTCTTCATCTTCCGCAGTTATAATTTATGATCCAAGGCAATGATCCATCAAGACAGATAACATTTCTTGGAGCTTACAATGGCATGACAGGGACAGCATTTCCTGCCACCAGTGAACAAGAAAACTCTATCATAACCTAATATAAGTTATCACAATAGAAGCAGAGAGCTTATCCAAGAAAAATCTAGATGCTGCAGGAAACATTGAAGAACTTCAGTCTTTGATGTAAGGGTTGGGGTCCCCTGTGACAGAGCATAGCCACAAACCCAAAGTCCTTGTGACTGCAGTCCTGACTCTACTGAAGCCAACAGCAAAACTCCCACTAGTTTCAGTGAACTGAAGATTTGCCCTGGCTTCAGTTTATGGCTGAATCACAACTTTATTCATTACTGAAAGAGGATGTTTCTGCTCAGAAAAAAAAAAAAAAAGTCCTCCTGTCAGAAACATTGCTAGACAGTCACCCGAGAATCTGAGTCTTGTAATGAAAAGCTAGGATGAAATTTAGAGGGTCAGGAGCAAGAAGTCTTCATTGCTTTTTGAGGGTGCAGAAGGCATACAAAGCCATTCTAAATGATTGTTCCTTCATAGAACGCCACCAGAAAGAAGAAATAATGGCACTAAAAAACAAATTGGGGACAACAAAATTTGCAACCTTCTCCTAGACAATCACCAGCATATTAGTATGGACAAAAGACCTATAGAACTACAAAGGCATATCTATCTCAGATTTTTATTATAATTTTTACTACACATTTTAAGCAAGAAAACATAATGCTTTTTTTGAATTTAGCAACAGGATTAATTGCTTCTTTTCTTTGAGCTCCATCCAGTTGTGACTAGCTGCTGATTTATGGAGCTTTGGTAATATCCCAGGCATATGGGTCTGATACCTCCTTGGAGGGAAAATAACTGTTTCACATCCAGCTGGCTCCCAGCTCTCAGGTGGCTCTGCCCAGCCCCTGGTAAGATGTAATGCAGGCTATTCACCAACCACCAGTGGACACTTCTCATTTGTGGGTTTTTGTTTTCCCCTCCTGATTTTAAGTGTTCTGCTCAGTGCTGGTGAAATAAAGTGACTTTCAGCCTTCCCCTTCTTGGAAGGCAGGTTTCTAATCCTCGGTTTTGTGAAATTCTAGTGCTTAAAGGAAAATTCTAATTGTAACTGCTCAGCAGTGATCATTTGTGATGAAGAAATGATGTGACAAGGAGAGCAAGAAGGTCCAAATACAAGAAGGGGCTAAACTGGCTGGAAACAGAAATACCAGAGGAATAGTGGCTCCTTGCAAGGGAGCAAAGTTTCCTTTGTCAATGAGGTAAGAAACAGCCTCAACACTGTCTTGCAGCCATCCTGGAAGGGGAACACTCAGGGCCCCAAGATCAGTGGCACTCTTTGGGCAGCAGACCTGGGCTGGTGGATGGGCCCACTGTCTGAGGTGCCCTGTGCAACTTTTCTCAGGATTGGTGCTGGTGCAAGTGTATTTAGGGAACCTGCTTGTGGTGCAACTTTGCAGACTCCTTGTAGAATCATGTAGTATTGCAGTAGGACTCTGCCCAGTGCACTGCTTATTAAGTTTTTCTTTTATATTTAAGTACAATGTGTTTAATTCACCTCAAGGGGAACCATAAAAATTCCCCAACAGTGTCTAAGGCACAAAACCAGCAAACCAAGCCAGAAAGCAAATATTTATTCCCTTCAGTTACTGTGATTTAAAATCTCATGGTTATGAAGGCTTCATTTGATCATCATATATTTATGGGTTTCAGCATTTTGTATTTCTTCCTGAATTTATACTGTGAGTACCCAGATAGGTAGTCTTCTTCATGACCCCATTAGGTGTCAAAGGGAATGTGCAATGATGATGAAGTCTGCCTGCCTGGATGACACAGCCGTTACTCAGCCAGAGAGATGAGAAGGGTGCACAGCAGTCACAAGTACAGGAACTGATCAACAAACAGCTGAGGAAAGGTAAAATCTCATACAGCACCAGGGGAGACCAGAGGCAGTGCTCCTCTTTCTCTGTTCCCATCTGCTCCCTTCCCCCCCTCTGCACACCCACGGTTAACAGCAGTGAGAGCAGCCCCTATACCCCACATCTCAGGTAATTTTCAGACAAAAAAAAAGCCCATTACCACATTTCTCCTCAAAATATGCTAAGTGAGGTCCATTTTTGTTTTTCATCCTTTGTTTATGATCTACTTGTCCTTTCATAACCAGCCAAGTTTTGTCTAGGATGGCTCAGCCTGCGCAGGGTGGGATGATGGTTGTGGCTGCAGGGAGACCTGACAGGTTACACCAGGCAGCTCCCCTGTTCCAGCACCTCCAGTTTGATGCCAGCACACTTCATGGCTGCCAGTGCGCAAAGACTGACTGTCCTCCTCCTCCCTGTTGACTCCATACGGATGCAGTGAAGGTGTCCCTCTTCTTTGGAGCACTGGTAAGGCATCAGGCAGGAGCACTGAGTCTGTGTCTCTGGGGATGAATGTGTTGGAGTTTTAGATGCAAATGGCATGACTAAAGACGTATTTCATAGTTTGACAACATTTCAGAGTCCAACAGGGAAAAACACTACCGGAGGTTCATGAAACGTTAGTTACAGGAAGACTATAGCACACATACTAGATGGTAGAGTGTTAGGAAAAGAGACAAAAGCAGCTCTAAATATCTGTTTTTGGAGCAGTGATCCACAGAGAAGTAGAAATTAAGCATCTAACTATTTTTATCCACTAGCTTTCCCTGACCTTCCTTCTAAACAAAAAGATATTAAGTTGACATTCTGTTCCCCATTATCCTTGCACACAATGTTGCTGTGAAATGGAGTCTTAAGGTCCATATTGTGTCAGACCCTATTTCATTAAAGCTCCCTTAATGAATAAGCTACCTGCTGCTAGCCTGTGGTAAAGCTCAGTCCTGCCAGTTATTTCATTACCCATTTCTGATCTAATCAGATTCTGACTCTTTATATTCTTTCCCAGAAATTCCCTAGGCAGGAGACTAAGTTTCTGCCTTTCCTTTCTTAAAACATATGAAAAATATGTGTTTTCCTCTGTTCAGCTGATTTTACATGGTACTGCAGTATCTTCTGCCTCTATGTTCATACCAGCTACTCATTCCCAGGAAAATCAAAACTTCTATTTCCTAAATGTTTGTGCATACTCATGAGAAAGAGGACCTTTGTGGAGATGCTGAGGAGGAAAGTCCGATTCAAACCTCTTTAGCACCACAATGAAAACTTATTTAATGTCTTTTTCTCCCCTCTCTCTCATTTTCCCTCAGTGAACAGGGCTCCTCTGTAGGTTTTTGAGAGAATAACTCTGAGGTTCTGGCACAGGATCCAGGTTTAAGCCACTTCCACAGTGGGAGCGTATTGAGCCTTCTTAGGGGCTCTGGAATAAATAAACCAAATATTTTTTTAAATTATAGCAACCTTCCCAGGAACCCAAGGTGCCCAGATGGTCCACCAAAGCATGTCCACCACAGCATGTCACCTGGTCATGCTCTCTGCTTCAGCCCCACAAGGAACAATATCTCGTGGTAATTTTGCAGCCACCTGTCTGAAATCCTGTGCTGCAGAAATCTTGCATCTTCAAAACAGGCTTTTAGGACTGCTGCACACTGCTGTCGCTCTATTTATCAAGAGTAGACAAGCTACGATAAAGATCATATTTGTCTCTGGAAGCAAGTGAAGCAATGAGCATGGCTGCCACTCAGACTTTTTTTGGCAAATGCTTGATGTACATGGAGCCAGCCAGACATTTACAGGAAAACTCACTGCTCTTATCACCAAGTTACACACCAAATAGCCAGGTTGCACAATAGTGTATTTAAAATAATCCTCTTAGAGATTTCACCAGCTTAGCTACTTCATTAAAACTCTTAATAAACGCTGTTTCCACATACAGGTATTTGCAAATTTTACCATTAAAATCCCATTAAGCCTGATGGCCCCAGTCTTGCTTTTTAAGTAGTATCATGATTTGATTTCATAATTTAATTATATGCTACATAAACTGTGGCCCAAATTAACTCCTGAAGTACAAACTAGTGGTTATAGTAGCCTCAGTGGGAACCGGCAATGACATTGCTGACCACATTTTTGTGACTGAAGATTCAAATGTTAATTCCCCTGAAAAGGTTCCCTTAATCTCCAAGTTCCTTTTGTGCCTTACTAAAGGGAAACAGCTATACAACCTTTGCTTAAGGGAAAAGGCACTTATCTAAGTGTAACACCTGCTGGAAGGACATGGGACTGACTACAATTCCACACACTTCTCATTGTAAATTGCTCAGGTGGACCACAATGCCTGTAAATCCTGTTACCGGAGCAGTGAAAGAGTCAGCACATTTTATTTTTACATCAAAAGGTTGCCCTGTTCAGAAGTCATACCTGGACACTCCTCCCAGTCATAACAGGTGTCATAGCCACAGGGCACTTTCTTCAAGCTATTTGTAGAGAGCTTTGCCCTTTCAATAGCCCAGGCTAGGTTGGAATCACCATGGCAAGGGCCAGCATGCAGGAAATGAAATGACTGCTTTCCAAGACACATTTCAGCTGAATGCTGACAACTAGGCTTTGTCACGTTCTGTTCAGAAACAGCATCTAGCACACAGATGTCTTCTGAGTAGTGGCTGCCCAGAGGGAAAAAGAAAAATTCTATTAGTAGACTGTGGAGCAAGCCCATGCTTCTAAATTCTCCACCAACATTGGATGAAACACACCAAAGCCATGGCCAGGCTGGATATCTGACTAAAGACCTAAGGCTGTCCCAGCTGCTGCAGGACCTGGACCTGATACAGCCCAGGGCTATGAGATGTGGAAGGTTTGATCCTGTCCTATAGACAGGAGGTGAAGAACATGTGCCTGCATGAGAAAACAGCTGGTGCTGTTACTTCCACAAGGTGTGTGAAATTTCCACAGGCCCTGGGGTGGTTTGTCTGAGTTGATGCTGTCCTGCAGCTGCGTGTGTAAGTCTGCCTCTGGGGCACTGTTTGGGACCAATGGCAGGCAAACCAAACCATGCTGCTTGTAGTTTCTTTCTGTATTGCTCTTGGTTCCTGTGTGAGTTCTTTCTCAGCAAGTGCACGAGTTTCCAAGCAGTGTCATTTTGTGGAACTTAGTCATTTCCCAAAGAGGGGCAGCAATGCAGTTCACTTAGCGTTCTGGAGTGTAACTTTAGTCAATAAAACCTCTCTAGTTGTCAGAGGATTTAGCCTATATGCTTTAGACAATGTCTATCACCCTCTGGACATTCTCTGTCCAAGGAGAAAGAATATATCTGTTTATTTGGGTGTTAACATGAATGAGATGTATTCCATACCAAGGGACTTTGCCTGTGGTCACACAGGAGCCCTGTGGTGCAATGTGTGTTGATCTCAGCCCTATGACTGCCCAGCTCATATTCGATCTATGCTCTTCTTTCTTATCTCCAGCCCCACACCACACCTCCACCCTAGCCAGTAATTTACTAAAAATTGTCTAGGATAACCTGATACCTCTATTTCTAGTTATTAGACTGTATTTTAAGGAATAATAGAAATCATAGTTCAGGAGAATATTAAGGTAGCAACCTTTAAAGATTAACCAACCTCATAACCATAGAATCTTTGTACTTAGTAGTCACATCCTATTCTTAAAATGGATGTAGATTTATGACATTTTTTTAAAACAGATAAATGAGAATTAACTGAGAAACATGCAAAAGTTACTTAACATTGCTTAAACAGATGGCTTGTGTTAGAATAGGTGTGGAATATGTTAATGGTTGTCAAGAATTGTAATGAATATGTAATTTTCCTGTCAATATGGAAGCCATGTATGACCAACTTGTCAGCGGCAGACCTATGGAGTGACACCTCCGGTCCAGCCCCAGCACTGAATAAAGAAATGCTACTTCTAAAACTCTAAAACATGGTTTTAAGGGTCCATTACTTTGTCGATTTTATGATATCAAACCCTCTATTCCCTTGAAGGCTTAATGGTCTCTGCAGGTCATCTTGTGTCATATTTTTATGTGCTCTGGAGAACAAAACATAATGTGTATTTCACAGCGTGTGCATCTGAAAAAGGTGAATCTCAAACACAAGGACCATGACACACTATAGCAAGGGGATGATAGTGAAAATACAGAAATTGAAGGAATAAAGAGTAGAAAGGGAGGACTTGGGATCTCCAGTGGCAGATGATAATGTAGGTTAGAAGGGAGCATCATGGCATGCTATGTAGTTAATGTCATTGTTCATTTATTTCATAGGCTATAAATGGAGTTGTAATTCGGATATAGAGGCTAGTGACTGAACAGGAGGCAGCCCTCCACTGTGGTTGTCTCTTATCACACTTTCTGTTTTGTGTCACAATGATCTATCAGTGAAGAAACTTCAACTTTTCTTTTTCTAATTAAAGTACTTGACTTACCCACAATCTTCTGGAGACATACAAACACATTGAGATCCAACCTGCTTTTGTCCTGGATTGCAAAACCCTCTAAGTTTAGTTTGCACATCTGAAACATAAGAGTGAGAGTTATTCTAAATGGTAACAGAGTGAACAGAAATATCTTATATTCAGGTCATAAAATCTGAAATAGATTTATTTCTGTTCATCCCATATTTCTCTATTCAAAAGCTGCCATGGTTGGGATTCCACAAGTACGTATCAGTCTTTGCAGAAATCACTGGAAAATCCTGAAGAGAAGCTGAAGTTTCAACAGCATTAATTCTCCTACTTTACTTTCATAAAGCCTTGTTAATATAGCTGGTGTTTCTTTTGTTTTTAATAAAACAGTTTCAGTACCTAGGTTTCATAATTAAAGTTTACAGTACAGTGCACCTAAAAATTCTGAACTTAATGTACAAGTTTGGGGCTGAAACTATACAGCACTGTGGTAAGCACAAAGTAAAACCAAAATTGATTAACAGTTGCTATATGTCTTAAAGCCAGTCATCTGCCTCCTAGTTCTAGCTAGCTAAAATAAACTACCAGCAGTATAGAAACAGAAAAGTTATCTGCAGGCATACTGACCTTTTTCACATGTAATAGATCTCAAAATAGGAGGTGTCCAGGACAGGTCTTTCCCACAGGTATACTGTGTTTGACCAGTGACTATAAACCCAGCTCTGCAGCTCAGCTTCACAGTTTCACCAATGTTGTACTGTTGCTTAAATGGAGAAATTGTGACACTGTCAAATGTTGGTGGCCTGAGGCATACCGAGGCTGTAATAAACAAGAAAAAAGAATCTTCTTGTTGTTTTTATGGTGTGTGGATATTTACAGCATGTCACAATGCTTCAGCTGAGGAGCAATAAAGACACTCAATAACACTGAATATTTGACTGACATTTAAAATTAATAAATATTTAACATAATTAAGTGTAGAAATTTTTGGTGCACTGTCATAGTATTTAAAAACAATTTTCAATCAATGACTAATTAGATGTGTTTCTAATCTACACTAGTATGAGTAATTTAATTTTACAGTTTAAAAATAATAACAATGACATTAACAGCACATTTCGCTTTTTCTTTTGCAAATGAAGCTATTAATAAAATAATTAAAATTAATGTCAATAGAAAGCTCATGAGTATATTCAGGTAAAGAACATTAAATCAATGAAATCACACTGAGTTCTAGAAAGCTACCAGAGTGCCTCCTGTTAGCAAACCCAAGTCAGTTCTGATCCTTCATTCTTAGTTGGACTATAAATACTTCAAGGCATTGACTTATTGTGGGGTTTTTAAAGGCAGCCTGGGGGAATTGGTGGTGGTTAGAGACACATTATCCATTTAATTAAAAAAAAGGTAGTAGACAAATTCCTCTAAGAATGCTTTCTTCAGCATTACTGTCATCAACTTAAAGGTACTTACATAAGTCTGGAAAGAAAAAATGAGTCCTTCTGTTAAAGGTACTTAAAACTAGACAAGAGAAGGACCTCATGGTATGCACTTGAGGTTTTTCTAAAGCATTGAATATTACAGTATCCTCACAAAGCACATAATAGTAACACTTATGATTGAAAGGGGAATGATGTAGTGACTCAGCAGGTTTTTGCCATCTCTAGTGTGAATACATGAAATACCTTCTTCAGATGCTTTCTTTTCAGATATCAGTATAGATTCTTTTGTTAAAACCTGCATGAAAATATATCATGTGTCTTTTCTTCCACTTCTGTTTTGTTGCTGGGCTATATCAATTTTACTTACGTTGACATTCGACAGGTTGCTGCGTCCAGGTTTGATCTGGCAGACACCGAAGGAATTGATAGCCACTGAGGACATGACCACTCACACAGACAATTTCAGCTTCTTCCCCTACAGCATACTGGTTCTTTTCATTCTACAAAAAAAAGAAACAAAAAAGCCACACACCCAAATATGTGGTAACGAGACTGGACATTATCAAAAGAATGTAAGGTAATGAATCCTTAATTTTCCTACTCCGAACTATGAGTCATCCACTCACCTACATAATGATATGTTTGTCCAGCTATGCTTACTGATGTCACGGTTACAAAACAAGGATTCAAGGACCACTGTTTGAAATTGATTTTACCTTGCCTTTGCTTCAGTTGCTGATGAGCTTTGGTGGACTCAAGTCCCATAGCATACCACATATACAGCAATATGGTCACTAGCACAGTAGCTAGCTTGGCTATCAGGCATATGTAGCTAAGAAGTTGTAAAATTTCCCAGCTCTGCAACTACTACACTTTTTTTCTGTATCACTTATTTTTCATGCTCACTCTGATAAAGCCATTTTCTGGTGGGTCTGGCCTGGAGCATCCAGATTCAGGTTCACCAACCAAGACATCCTCTTCTTTCCTGGCTTCATCATCATTTATACAAGAAGCACCTCTGAAAAGCAAAGAATCGCAGGTAAGGATGTAACTTTAGCATTGGTGTCACCAAATCACAATGGCAGAATGTCAGGAGCTTTGGACAGGAATGCTGCAAGTGTGTCCTGCCCCACACCCTGTGGTGAAAAAACTTTATCCTGTTAAAGAAAAGATTATGGACACCAAAAGTTAAAGGTGTTGGGAGGAGGGAGATTGTGAGAACTCTAAAAAAAGTGATAGACACAGGACTACAATTTCTATCGACATAACTCATGAAATATTTTTGTCGAGTAAGAAAAAGAGGCAAAGAACAGCAGAAAGGGGAAGTCTCTAAGGGGTCCACGTGACTTGCTTGGGTTTCAGACAGTGTAGTCAAAACTTGCCTGTTGCCATCAGACAATGGCTAGAGGAGGCTGATCTCTGTAAGTATGGAGCTTTGTAGCCCATGGTGTTTAACTGGGATGAGTAACAAAGGACTGTGGAGTTCGTTGCTTCTAATCCTCTCCTACCCACTCCAGAATCCCCTCTCTAGTCATTACAACAGGGATGATGAAAATTCTGTTTTGTCTCTTGGTTCCAGTAGAAAGACTGAATCTATACAAAGCCTAACTCCTGAAGACGCAAGAAACAGAGTCAGTTTTGGGTTGGGGTTATGATTTTTAGTTGAAACCATGCAAAACTGGTATATCAGATATAAGTGGGAATATAAAAAGCTTGGTAGTTTCAGTGGAATTCTCTCTGACACTGAGTTCATAACTAAACCTCTAAGAGAAGAGGATGTGGTATTAAAAAATGGAAAATGTAAACTCCTATGAATGGAATCAGACAAGTTTTCTTTTGCTTTGGTCAAGAAGCCATGCAAAACAGCATAAGAGATCTATAGGCATACTTCAGCATGCAATTCATCAGCCATTTTCTAGGAATAAACAATGAATAAATTCAAACTTGAAGCAAGCTGCAATGATTTTTAGATGTCTCCTTCTCCTAGCCCCCACCACAGAAGTTCAGACAGGAGACTTGTCTGCTCTTTCTCCTTGATAGTCACAAGGCCACTCAGGAGGGCTCCATAACTGTGCCCCATTGACTATGGAGATCTTTTGGTCTACTATCTTATTACCTGTCTGTGAATACAGAGACATAACAGTCCTCCTCTTCTTCTCGTTCACCTTCACAGGGCTTGCCACCATTCATAGGGGAGGGATTATTACACTCACGGGTTCTTCTTGTTTTGAAGGAAGCATCGCATGGACTCCATTCAGACCAGCAACCCCAGTGGCCATCTACAGCAACTGCAAGAAATAGAAGAAATTCCATCTATTGGTAGATCTGTACAATACACAATATATCTCTTAAGGCCATACATGAGACGGTAAATTTGTAATAGCCATTTTTAGAGACTTTAAAATTGTTACTGTTAAGAGAACAGATTGCCTTTGGAATATGAAGGTTTCCAAAGAAATAGTCAGCCAAATTCCAGCTGCCACCTGAAAACTTAAAATATCTTCCTTTCTAGTTTTGATGGCAAGTAATAATCAAATTCAGAAGCAGCTCATTTTCTACTTCTATTGCACACACAGATGTTTGAGTTTTCAGGGTGCAGACATTTTCAAAGAGCTCAGTATCTAATAAGCTATTAAATAAACCTGAACTCGAACACCATGTCTAAACCCTAAATATACATTTCATGCAAACCCCTCTGGGGTATTTGTCTGTGCCACCATGAAGCATATACAAAAATTTTTATTTACGCACTATTTTTTTTTCTGCATGCAATACACGTTCTACATTCATCTCTATCTGCACATCTTCAGTTGTTTATTTCTTTCAAAATATTTCTTTATCAGATAATGAGGCCTGTATCTGCCTAAGTGACTTTCCCTTCTGTCCTCTTTTGGTCCTGTAATATAAATACATGTAATAAAAAAGACAATACATTGAGTGTCTTCTGTTTCCCATAGATATGGCACGAGTGCCTACTTCATTCAAAAACCCTTTTACATGAAATTATTCTTTAATTTCTTCAGAATTATGATTATGTTCCCTCTCCTTAAGACAACTGAGCTTTCCTTCCACATTGTAATCAACAATTTTTATCTCCATTATCCATTCAATCTTAAGCATAACAGACTGTAGAGAAAACTAAGGAATGGGTTTCTTAATTTTTGCATCAGTTATCTTTGATCTCAACTTCACCCTTATTGCTCAACAGCTCATTTTCTGTTATCTTAATTATGTAGCTAAGGAATCTCTTACTGAGTCTTACAATTTTTTTTAAGCCATACCTATTCAGTTTTTTTTTTTAACTTTTAATATATTCCTATATCTTCTGACCATCACCATGTGGTAAGAAGTGCTATGGATTTAGTAAGGGAAGGATATGTCAGATTCATCTTAGACAAATAGATACCAGAAGGACTATCATGACAGTGTCACCCCGGATACCTGATTTGTAACCCGGAGCTCGCGTCTCGCAGTTTTTGCCGTAGGTGCCAGCCTGGCACAGGCAGAGGCACTCTGTTCCGGAAAGCACAGGTCTGCCATTGTTGGGGCATGGGGCACACCGGCAAGGATCAAATGTGCCCGCATATTCTCGCAGGGCTCTCCATAGGTGATGACGTTTGGTCACGGCACATGGCACATTCTTCACCAAATCCATGATGGGCGACACCTAGCAGACAGTTCAGTCAACAGTTACCTGGACACGGCAGGTCCTGCTGGGGACAACTGCAGGGTTTTAAAGGCACTAGAGCCTTCATATCACACTGGAGTCAGGCATATTGAAAGTTACGGATGCTTTAAAGGAGCATGACAGTGCTATACATCTGTATTATCCTCTTTATATTGCTTTTATTTCCCCAGTTTACGGATCACTGAGCCAGTGGAAAACCAACCAAATAGGATACCATGTCTCAAAATTCAGGATGCCATGGATGATGTGGGGTTTGCTTACACCTGATCCTCGCCATGTGAAATATTCCTACCCTGCCTTCAGGAGCTCAGCAGGGAAAAGATCACCACATACTGCATTCAGGCAGGTTTTGCTGCTTGCCTGCAGCGCTTTGCCACTGCTGCTGAGCAGCTGCTGGGCCATACAGGGAGCTAGGCAGCTCAGCACACTGACAATGGTGCTGACATGCCGCATCAAACAAGAGGACAGTGACAACAGGGGACTGCTTTTTTGTTTCAGTTTATCTCTGTGCCATACCTTGTAAAGTACGCCTAACAAGGGAAAAAGCACAAAGTAAAAAAAGTCTTCCCAGCATCACGCAATGCTTTTCTGCACAGTAACTAACCCCTGCCCATGCCTGAGCTCCTGGTGGTGCTGTAGTAATTCACTCACATTCCTCGGTTTTACTCTCACTGTCCATGGTCAATGCAAACTTTGTGTGGCTTATAAAGTAAGATGTACAACAAATAGTTCTAATAAATTTTTTGTATGTTTATATTATGCCCATATGTATATACATCCTTGTCACAGAGAGCATCACCCTGATTTAAAAGACAAAATACCTGCAGAGCTCTCTGAAGAGCTGCTGAGTGGCGAGTGCTTTATTATCTCAATGTTTTTCTTGTTATTCTCTTACCTCAAAATCAATTACCACAGGGTTGTCCTTTGTTGACTCCAACCAGTTTGTGAAGACTGTGTGCCCTGGAAAAGCCCCCTTTTTTTCCCAAGCCAGAGCTGCTGCATACTCTGACCTGCCACCTTTTACCAGGGAGACTGACTGTTCAGCTGACTCCAAAATGGAACCTGAAAGGGGATTTCATCACAGTATTGTCAGACAAAGGCCTCCAAAGACACCGGATGTAACAACAGAGTTCTAAGAAAAGATGTAAGAGGATATAAAAGACTATACTAAGATCAATTTATTTAAGCTACCCTTGGAAGAATGAACTCTAAGCTCAGAAAAACAATCCCTCCAATGACAGCAGCCAGTCATAGTCTTCCAAATGAAAGTGTCTGAGACCTCAATCATGGAGATATTCAGAACTACACAAGACATTTGTGGAAAATGCAGGGGATATGGAGGCTCCATTAGAAGAACGCACTGCAGGAAGAATATTTAGTCCCAGCTGTAAGCACCTGACTAACGGCAATTGATCATAAAATGAGGACAAAACCATGGAGGTGATAGAATCCCTGGTTTTAGTGATGCAGAACATGACTCTTGACATTCTTGCAGAAACTGCACCAACATTCTGCAGTTCCTCAGACACATTTCTGGCATTGCCCGAGGCCAGATGCATCCTTGCCTCCTGCACCTAGATGTCTGCTTGGCATGAGGAAGATGGGAGGGGAAGGTCAAATTACTGCTGTCCAAATCTCTCAATGAGCCTTGAGCAACGCTTAAAGAGGATCAGGGACTCAGCCATGATCACACATTTCTAGTTGTGCCCATTTTTCAGTTCAGCATGCCTGGCCCTGGACCCAGGGCCATGGGGAGTACTTGTCAGGTCCATGACTGACTGCAAGAACCAATGCCATGAGATTCCTAATGATGGTTGTCCAGAGCAGAGGAAGAGCACTCCTACATCATAATCTCTTTTGCAAATAAAAGGGTGTTTCCAGTGGTTGTTTCAGAGACTGGTTCCTCTGACAGCGGTGGAAGAGCATCTGTAGTTCAACAAAGCTGGGAGGTCACCTAGGGCACCTAGCTGAAGAGAATATTATCTCCCAGGGTAAGTAACGGGACACGCGCTCTATTCTCATTATGGTCACCTCCGTGCTTCACAGTCATCCTGTTTGTGGTGCATCTGGTACTGACTTTCTTTTTCTTTCGGAAGAACACACGCCTTGTTGTTTCTATTCGGACACACTCTGTTGATTCATCCACTGCCAGACCTAGAAATACCACAGAGCAGCAGCCTCATCACCATAACCCTGTTACCTGATGGAACCGCACCCCCAGGCTCCCACATCAAGGTGATCCATCGCAGGTCTGTCTCCCTGCTCACTGCTTCCTTTCTGACCTTCACACCGCACTTACACTCCTCACCCACTACTGCAGAGACCTGCTTCCCCAGGTACAAAGACCATTGGACTGAGTCATGCCCTTAGCTCCCATTCCCATGCAAGTTCTCACAGTAACATTAAGGATCACAGCCTATAACCTTAGATTTCCACTTTTGTGGTATTGCCTTTTCATTTCAACAATCTGGCAGTCAGGGCATTAATTTTAGAGTGATTTCTAACCAATGCCAACAAATTTAATGACTGTGTCCCAGTTAAGCTTCTCAGACCTCACTCCCACAGTGTGCTGGAACACCTTTTCTTGATGACACCCGGTTTTGATATGAAGGTCTTAAGAGGTTTTCTTAAACACAATAACATTTACCAAGTGAGGACCCTCTCTAACTTTTCAAATTAAGACTATGTTGAGCAAAAATTTATTCTTGTTCTATATTTAGGCAGTGTGAATAATTTCTGGGTTTATGCAAGTCTAAAGGCTATTTTTTTGTTAGTTGGAGAACTTATTTTGTGGTGTAAGGCCTGAAAATAGAAACAGTGAGAAGAAAAGCTGGTAAACAGATCATAATATTTTCTTGCAAAAGCTTACATACCTGAGTTCTTCAATTCCTCAGAGCTGTACTGGTAAAGAATGTCATAAGAACCACCCATCTTCCCAGAGGTGTAGTAATGAGTGCCAAAGTCATCAAATATTCTGCTGTATAAAATGTAGTTGTACTCCAGGGGCAGGTGGTTAAGTGCTTTCAGAAAGACGTCTGAGAGCTGCAGATCTGACTGTTTCATTGTGAAGTTTGCAACAGAAATGACTTTATGGACTCTAATAAAGTTGGAATTCTAGAAATAAAAAAAAGGTGACTCTTAGCACCCTCATGGGTAGTTAATTGCAGAAAGTAGAGGGATCAAGAGTATTGCAAGAACTCATTAATTCTGCACATCATGCTGCTTTTCAAGAGCCCTGTGAAGTTTGTGAGGACAATGCTGATTACTCTGTTACACTGTGGGAGTATAAAGCATTCCAACAAAAATTAGGACTTCCTGAGCACCTACAAAACAGAAAGTAAAAATATTCCTGCCATAGGAAATATATCAGTAATTGATAAGACAACTAAAAGGTTCAGAGGAAAGTCTTCAGCTTATAACAATTCATGGGCCATTTGCAACTAACCTAATGAGTGTGTATTTTAGATACTATCTCCTATGAAATGTCATACTTTATCCATCTGCTAAAAGTGAAACTACACCACAGGGATAAAGATCTCATTGGGTTCAAGTGTCAGGCTGTTAATGTGAGAATAAAACAAAAAGCAAAGAGAAAGGTCATAAAATGAAAACACCTCTTACATTCAGAAAAAAAAAAAATTTTTGAAATAACTTTTTTTTTTTTGCAAGGCTAGAAGTGGTTTATGTGAGAATATAACTAAATAGAAGGGAGAAAAATAGAGAAATAGAAACACTGAAAGGAAAGATTTAAAAAAATGACAAGGGGAACTGATGGTACGAGGCCAAAGCAAAAAGATAAAGAGCAAAAGAAGGGGTAGGAAATTGGAGCAAATGACCAAACTGCACACAGAAAAGAGTCATTATAAAATAATCTATAACTGATTTATACACCAGTTCTTCTGCTGAATTTTGCTGTATAGATTGACTCTACTCCACTTCTGTCTCCAGGCTCACTTGGCTTACAGCTCATAAGGATGCCTCTAGACATGGAGCTCTCCCAGCCAGGACTGAGCAATGTAACACACGAGATGGACCTCAGCTCTCTGCTCTGCACAGCACTGCTCATTTCAGTGCTCTTACATGTTTTAAAATAAGCTAAGAATACTTAGCCTTCTGCTGCAGCGAGAATAAGAATGGAAGAAATAGTGTATGTAATAATTTCTAAGTTGTACTCAGCTCCTAAAACACCCTGTCGCAACATAATTTTCAGAATTTTCAGGTGGTTTAAGTTTTGATCCACAATTTTCAGCTGTGTCAACTAACATTCCATTATGACCCATAAAATTACAGGCTATTTCAGGAAATACTGATTCTAAAACCTTAGTTGGATAAGAGGCAAGTGCACGCTAAAAATAATTTTATTCTTGACATACATCTCACATTTGCATTTTCTGCTAGTAAAAGTAATCTAAATGCTTTTATTATTAGCAATCTGCCTTACAGTTGTCAAGCCCAGTGATTTCTATGTTAAATCCCTGAAGCATGCACTGGAAACTGGATTCTAAAGTCTCCAGTCATTTCTGGGCATGTGTTTTTTCGTAGTGTGAATCCTGGTGTTGGTAGCAAGCTTAACCCATGAGTACCGGGTATTAATACAAAATATTAGTGGATCAGGGATGATTATTCCCAAATAAATCCTGGTCTAAATCAGGCCTGAGTAGTCAAGTTCAGTTTTGTTATACAAACTACTTCATTGGCAAAAATCAGCCAAACACAAGCTGAACTGGACTGCTTTTTAAAGTGGAATAAGGCTATGATTTCTGTATTAAAAATAGAAAAGCATGTGGCGCTACAGAAGGTATATTACAACCAGGAACATCCTGTATGTAGTATCAGAGTAGAAACTTTTTTTATGGGTTTTGAAAAGAAGTGTAATTCCAATGCTTTGATAAAGAAAGTAGCCTTTGGTAGCTCAGTTCTGAAATGAGCAGATGTAAATTGAATGAAAGGAAGAAATTGAAGTCAGGATTCAATCACCTTTTCATATGAGGCTTCAATGGCTTTCTTGAAGGAGGAAGATGACGTGACTTTAACCCTTGTCTTTCTTGAAAACAAAAACGGGATACCAGAAGATCTTCTACCGCTATAAGTGGATGAACTACTTCCATGAGCACTATCACTGAGGGGAGTTAAATCATTGTAGAAATCTGACGCTACATCATCCTCTTGATCTATTACCTGGAGATTCAGTAAAGCAAAATGCATTTGTCCAAATAATAATCTCGAACAGAAACCTATTAAGCAATGAATTCTCGATATTTTTAAGGCAGAAGTATGTCTTATTATTTGAGATATGGTAGTAAGCTAAAAAAATGTCCTTAGCACAAAAGATGAGGCCAAGAAAGGTTAACAGATGAGAAGAATACAAGATAAGAAGCAGACTTACTAATAGGCATTTATACAAGGGGAAAAAAACAAAAACCAAAATGAACAAACCAACAAAAACCAACAACAGAAGAAAAAAAGAACCCAAACCCAAACCAGCAAACAAAAAACCCCAAACAAACAAACCCCATAAGCAAACAAACAAACAAGCACACAACACTTTCTTCTAAATTTCCCCACCCCCATGCCCCAAAGCTCAAGAATAATTTCAACAGGTGTTTCAACTCCACTTTTCGAAGTCTCTCAGACCTTAATGCTATGTCCACTCTATGACTAAGTGCCAGTCCTGTGGCTTCTATATTGTACAAAACAAAGAGCTAGAGGAACGAACAGGTTTCCAGAGGGGAATCTTAGAATACATTTGCAGTGTGAGCAGCCATACTGTATGAGGGACTAAGGGTAGGGGGAAAGAAAGTGGGAACAACCCTGCCTGATCAAGTCGGTAAACCTCAGTGATGCTGTTGTGTAAAACACCAAGACAATTTTAGCATCAGCTCAGAAATGATTGATTTCCCAAATCTTGGGCAAAACCCTGTGGGTGTTTGAAAGATTCAATTTTTCCCCCTCTCTAGACTTGTTTAATAAGGTGGTCCATTCCCCCAGTCCACTTCCATTCTCCAAGCAGTCACATGCTTTTGCATGAAAGAACACTGGTGTTTCAAGGAGAAAGCCTGATCCAGTGACCCTTCTATACCAAAGGCTGTGGTAAATCTTAAAATATACAGATGCACTCTCAAAGGTGACATTCACAAACCCTTAACAGTTCTGCAAATAGACATCAGTAAATTGGTAAACTACGCAACTTTAGAGACCTGGATAAATCAAGGCTTTTTTTTCCCCATTGAGTATTTCTGCATACAGTAATTTTTCATCGTTATTAATGAAACCTATATGTCATGGCCAATTCAGTTACAGTTTAGGGTGTCCTTTGTTCAGTTGCTCCTGTTAAAGTAATACTAAAAACTCACAGCACTTGTGGCAAAAATTGTCAGTTCAGATTTCATCTATTAGTTGAGCTATTTTCACATCCTGCATTTCTTCCTTCCCAATGCAGTATCTATTGGCTTCAGACAGGAACTGCTGATATGTGCACAACCAGATGTTGTGCCACAAACATGGCATTAAAAGTATTTTTCTAAATATCAGTGTCTAAAAGTCTAAAATACCAGGTCTAAAAAAATCAGTGATTCCCAGATTTTTTATAAGACACAAGCCTGGTTCATTTTGTCCTTGGCCTGTCCTGCAAGACTCCTCCCTAGACTATGTACTTCTTGTTCTCCTGCCTCCTAGACTCAACACCTCCCTCCTCCCTTTGCTGCGCATTAGAGGGCTGGACAGGAACTGACAGGACTGAGGGACTAAAATGGCTCAGGATGGAATTATGTCCCAAGGCTACAGATGACTAGAAGGAAGCTGGAGTTAGGGCAGCTATTGATGCTGTGGAGATACAGCACTGATGCTGAAATGAGCTTTGGACTCGAATGAAGCCCTGGCCAGAGTATGTCAGGCTTAAGAGCAAGGCCCTTGGTACTGAGTAAGAACAAAGAAATGGCCACAACTGTGAGGAAGCTGGAAAGAAGCACAAGTCCATCATATTGACTCTGATATGCAGCAAGTGAACATAGATTGGAACAGTGTGAGTAGAGCCACTCAAATGATGGCCATTTCCACCTCATTTCCACATGTCACCTGTTCAGGCCTCACCAGGTTGGGAAATCTTGTCCTAAAACACACATTACTACCTAAAACTTCAGCACATAACTTGATTGTGATTACAGCAAGGGTTTTTCAACTAGAGTTGCTGCTTCAGAGTACCTGAAAGCTGATAGCCTCCAGGTTTGCAGGAACACGATACAATTTCCTTGTGTCATTGTGCTTTACTGTTGAGCATTGTCCTCCATTGAATGAGTTGCCAAGGACTTCCCCTCGGCTCTCTCCTGCCAGAATGTGAAATCTAAGAAAAAAATATTTGCAGATATTAAACAATCACAGAAAGATACATAGACTTGAAACATTTAGCGCTACATAGCTGCCTTGAAGATTTGGTAGGGTTGAAGGAAATGGTATGAACATCTGGGATATGTTACTGTTTTGAAAGAAGTTCCACCACCAGAACTCATTCACGCTGAATCAAACTGAAAATACTGTAGTAACAAACCTGTTTCCTACTTTCCAGCAGTGCCTAACCCTCTACAAAACCCCAATGTCGCATGAGACTGTAACTCTTAAGCAGAGAAACATCTAAAAATGGCCAAGCAGTTCTCCATTTCTACCATAAGTGATGTTACCACAGTGCACTGAGTTCAAAATTCAATTCAAAAATGCAAGACCACATGGAACAGGCATCCCGTGTTTAGGTTTTACCCTGCACAATTTAGTAGTCTGGAAAGCATTATGGTTGGTATCGTGTGAGATTTATCACAGTGGGTAAGTCCTAGCCTGAGAGTTTAGGTGCATTTTTATAATTTGTTGTTAATTTTGATTTTATACAATCATAGAATCATTTTGGTTGGAAGATACCGTTAAGATCATCCAGTTAAACCATAACCTCACTCTAGCACTAAAACATGTCCCTGAGAACCTCATCTATACGTCTTTTAAACATCTCCAGGGATGGCGACTTCACCACTTCTCTGAGCAGCCTGTTCCACTGCTTCACAACTCTTTCTATGAAGAAATATTTCCTAATATCCAAACTAAACCTCCTCTGGTGCAACTTCAGGACATTTCATATTGTTCTGTCACTTACTACTTGTGAGAAAAGACCAACACCCTCCATGCTACAATCTCCTCTCAGGTAGTTGTAGACAGTGATAAGATCTCACCTCAGCCTCCTTTTCTCCAGGCTGAATAGCCCCAGTTCCCTCGGCTACTCCTCATCAGAGTTGTGCTCCAGATCCTTCAACAGCTTCATTGCCCTTCTCTGAACTCTCTCCAGCACTTCAATGTCCTTCCCGTAATGAGGGGCCCAAAACCAAACACAAGCTTCCAGGTGGGGCCTCACCAGCACCAAGTACAGTGACACCATCTCTTCTCTAGTCCTGATGGCCACACTATTCCTGATACAAGCCAGGATGCTGTTGGGGTTTTTGGCCACCTGGGCACACTGCTGGCTCTTGTTCAGCCACTGCCATTCAACACCCACAGATCCCTCTCTGCTAGGCAGCTTCCCAGACACTCTTCCCCAAGCATGTAGCACTGCCTGGGGTTGTTGTGATCCAGCACTTGACCTTGTTAAACCTCATACAGTTGGCCTCAGCCCAACAATTTGAGAGATTGTATGTTTTAATGGGACACTGTCACATGCCAATTAGGCATTATTTTTTTAATGTAGATTTGTGAGACAACCATCTCAAGTTTATGAAAAATAAGCAAATCTGGCTTACCCACTGGCTATTAACTGCACACCTGGGAGACTCTCATACTTTCTGTTACAAACGGTCTTTTTCTTCCCACAATTTCTTTCATCAGAATTGTCCCCACAGTCATTTTCTCCATTACATTCCAATTTTTTTGCAATACAGCGACCTACACCAGAGAAAAAGCAGCATCAAGAAACATTATGCAAATATTCATCACATCTGAACGCAGAAAAGGGCAGTCTTTTTCCCTGGTAAAGGTGTGAAATTTCTGTAGGAATTACCAGCAAGGTAGCATAACGCCTTCAATTTTACAATAAGAAATGCTTGTTTCAGTTTTGCCTTGCTTTGAATCTCTGAAGGCTTAATTCAAGATTTAGCAAAAAGATATGTGGATAAAGTTATTTTGAGGCTAATCAGGTATATTTAAACTGGAGCAAACAAGAAATACCCACAAATTTAATAAAAATAGTGCAAGTTTATATTCAGATAAATTCTATGGATATACATGAAAAATCTGTGCAAAGAAACATTATTTGAACAGTGCTACTGTCTAGCTATCATGGTCATACTGATATCTCAGGCTAGAGATTGTACTTGAATTGTTTTCAGTTACAGAAGAAACCATAAACATAAGCTGGTACTAATACATATGAAATCTTTAAGCAGACTTTTCCATGGAATTTGTGCACGGAATATACAAGAACTGGATCATTTGGATCTTTTGTTTTGTCTCAGTGTCTAATCTTTTGACTACCTAATAATGCATCAGTCATGCAATGAAGATTATCATTACCAGTTTCACACTGAAATTTATTCTTGCAATCAACTTCCGCTATGTTGCAGAGCTTAGTTGGGAAGCATGGACGGGAATCCACCAGAGGCTCAGTACAGGCCTGACCCCCAAACTGGGATGGTCGCAGGAGTGTCCGGACACGAAACTGAAAGGCAGAAGAGGAAAAACCAGGGTTGTTTGTGTGATCTGTTTTTGTAGCTAAGTGCCTCCTCAGTCAGAGTCACGTGCCTTAGTGCTGCTGAAGCTTTACCAAAATCAGAGCTCCGAAGGAAATATTCTGTTATTTTCGTTGTATCCTATCATGCCATCAACCCAGGTAACACAGGCAGGTAACTGAAATCCAAGAGCCTCAATAGCCCTGACAGAACACACATGATTAAATACTTGACAACCTGGGCTACACCACAGAAGGAATCAAAAGTTCAGTCTGTGGATCTTCAGTTTTAAATGTACAGTAAGAACTGGTGTGTGAACAAGCTTGTGGAGAATTTCCTGTTCTTTGTCATCTCTGTTGAAATAGAAAAGCTCTCTCAGTGGCAGGTACTCCCACCCTAAACCAGCTTGCTTGTTTCCCATGCAAGGGGCATCTTGTCTGAGGAGCACTGGATGACTGGACAGGACAAAAATGTTTTTCCTAAAAGTTTCTGCTACTCAAGAAGATCTGGGAGCAATATCTGCAGCTCACTGGAATTTCTTTCCCCAAGTCAGTACCCTCCACACAGCATAACAAAGCTGAAGGCTGCTAGACAAATCACTTCAGATATGTTTTCCACTCCCCTTCAAGGGTTTGCTGGTGAGACCTGCCTGCATGTGGCTGAACTGTTCCTCCTCCATCCCCACAGGATAAGCACAATTTCTGTTATTTCTGTTATTTCCCTTCCTATAGACAGACCCTGGAGTCAAACAATGCAGGAGGATGTCTAGTAAAAATCAGTAACAAAGTCACTACGGAGGAGACTGTGAGGAGTCACATCAGACCATCCAAAAGCTTTTGAACTCAAGATAACCCTTCCTTGTACTTGGATTTGGGATCCATAACACTCACTACATTATTTGTGTGAGCTTTCACCTCTTCCTCCCTCCCCCTCACTGCAAGCTTACTTACACTAGTCTTCAAACTTACCTTGCAAGTCACGTCCTCCATTCTGATGGCTGTTCAAATTTATAAAGGTCACAAGCAGTGATCTTTATAGCTTGGAGGAAAAAAATGGATCACAGTCCACAAAAGCACCTTTTTGCTTGAAGCAGCAAATATGTTGCATCAATATTTAAAGTTAATGAAAGTGAACAATGCTTCTATATATGCGGGTAAGAAAATCAGCCATTTAAGAGAATACTGATTACAAAAAATAAAAATCAGTTTAATTGAGAGCAATGCCCCCTTTCAGCTCTTGCAGTTTGCTGACTGTCTCCCACTCTTTCAGAGATTGTCCGTGCTCTGCTCTCATACTCTCCATCCCAGTCGAAGGACAGTTCACATGTCATGCCCAGCTTTGCCACCCTGAATGTGCATCAGAAAGTTATATATGTATGTAAAGTTATACTTAGGATATCTAACACATTTTCCAAGATTGGTTTTCAGGCATGGATTTCTGAAGCTGAGCAGGACATTCAGAGGAGAGCTGTAGGCTGTGTCTGCACAGAAAATCAGATCTGCTATCATGGTCAGACTCAAAGCTCAGACCCACCAGCCACATAACTACCCCAATTAATCTGTGCTCCCCTCCACTCCCTACAACATTACATTTGGCATGGCTTGGAGTCTTCAGGGCAAATTTACTTGAACTAGTCCTTTCCCTTCTTCCATCTCTGTCATCTCACCCCCAAGTCTACCATCAGTCAACAGACAAGCTCAGGAGGAAAAACGAACATCCTGGGGCTTTTTTCCGCAGATATTAAGCACATCCACCCGATGTTTGTGTAGGCTATAAGGGTTGTGTGAATGGTACTCTGGATTTCTTAACGGCAATTTCAAACTGATCCTGACCATCAGTGTAAGATATAACCTGAATATTTCTAGCCAGTGCTAGTTAGGATTTGCTAGTTAACTCTTTTAAACAGATGATTTGATCCTATTTTTCTTGTCTTTAGAAAATATGTAATGCTATGGATAAGCTAAAGATTTTGTGACTTTTTCCTGCTTAAACAGACATATAAACTCTACGGCTTAATTCATCTTTTTTTCAGGAAAACTCATATTTAATTGTGACAATGGGACTTTTGAGGTCCTCATAAATGGATTTATGCTACAAAATCACCCCTTTCTGTTTTGATTTGCTGTTTTAACTTGTTCTCTCCATCTTCTACTGTTATCATGCATAACCAATTTCCCTTGCTAACTTAAATTGTCATTTGGCAGATCAATTGTCATGAAGTTGAATACCTGAAACAAAGAAATCTCTTAAGCAGAATTTCTTGCATTTAATCCCTATAATACATTTTCTACCTACTTGTTTTTTTATGCATGGGTCACATTCTGACCAAGGGCCAAAGTCTCCAAGCTGACAGTTGATAGGACATGTTTGCTGGTTACATACACGTAATTCCTGCTTTGTGCACAGCTGGTCACAGAAGTTTTGGCTATAATATTCATCCATTCTTATTTGCCTAAAAAAATGAACAAGTTATGCTAGGAAGGAAGCATAGACAGGTTGCAGATGTTCTGTAGCTGTAGGTGAAGGCTGATGAAGAAAATTATTTGAACCAAATGAAAAAAACTTGAGAGATAATAGGTAGTTGCAGAGTGTTCATTTTAAAAAAAATATCCCAATATCCCTTAAATTTACAGAGCAAGAAATTTCTGTTTGATTCATGTAACTTGAAATGTCCCAGAGAATAGCCACGAAAAGAGCCAGGAAGAAAAGAATGGATTTCTCACAATTTTAGGCTATACCACTGAATTATATTTAATTTGATGCTGCTGAATCTTTATTTCAGTTTATTTATTGTAATAAACTTAAACGCAGGATGAGGAACATGCTGTAAGCTTGCCACGCTGGAGCTCACCCCTCCTGTGGCATTGCCCTGCACAGGGCAGAGCTCCCTGAGGAGGTGCTGAGCCCCAGCTGCTCACAGGGCTGGTGCTCAATGCATGCTGCTGGCCAGGCTGTCTTAGGACCTGGCTGTTTTCTCCTTGCTTATGTGTATTGGCAGATAAGGTTTGTTTAGAGGCACCATAATGCTCTATATACATAATTTTGTAATTATCAATCTTGCAATTAAAATGTAATCTATTCATCTAGTAAACATTTGGATATTACTTTTTTTTTTCCTTTCCCTCAGAATATAATGGAAACTGCACCTTCAGATACAGTTTCACCTGCCAAGAAGTGGTGTTTTCTCAGGGAAGAAATAGAAACACAGTAGTGAGATAGCTGGGTCCTACCTGTGCCTGGTCTGTGTGCCATAATTGCAGGTTTGTGAACAGGCAGACCATGACCCCCATGGGTAATGTTCACAGTAACACCCCTCGCTGCTCCAAATGTCCAGGATCAGCAGGATCAGCTGCATTAACATAGTCTTGTCCATAGTGAAGATGTTCATCTACAGCACATGCAGCACATGGACTCGTAATAAAAGCTCAAGCAACTATCACCGGCAGTTGTGCCTTTATCCTTAGAGAGACATCCCATTTGCACAGTCTGTAAGTCTGCTCAGAATACAAAGTTGCTAAACAGTGTACCTAGAAAGGGCCAGAAATGCATGACACACCGTTATCAATAATTTACAGAATACTTTAAGGACCGGAAGTCACAATGGCTTTTTTTGCCACTTATTTATCAGGAGTACTAATCATGACTGTGCATTATTTCAATTGAAGAAGTGGCTTATAAATAATTTTGAATGTGACAAAGAAAGCCCTGCTATTGCTGTTCATTGCTTAGAAGTATTCTCAAAAATGTTTTCTAGGAATAAGAATAAAAACATGAGACAGTTCTTCCTATAAAACACATAAAACAACAAACAGGACCTTAAGAATAAGCAGCCCCCTCTATTACCATGTAATCAATTCATTTTCACATGCCTACAGCTCGCCTTTACAGAAGTGTTTTGCTGCAGTGAATCCTTCTCTCAGCTTTTTGTTGTACTTAGTTTTGACTAGCCTGTCTAAATCACAAACCATCACCATTCAAAGCTCATCAGAATTTTCTACCAACAGCAGAAGACAGAACTGCTAGTCTATTTCTCACTCCAGTGGTCAATCAAAATTTATTTGATGAGGCAGAAGTTTATAGACAGTCTTTAGGAAATAGGAATGGTTAGTAAACTAGTAAACTTGAAAAATGTTTTCCAGACATTTCCATGGAAAAACGCAAAAGATTTTCCTCCCTCATTGTGAGGCTGAAACAGCACTGAAGTTGATAGGCTGTTACAGTAGAACATCATCATTTTGATTTGCCTCAAAAAAAACTAAAACCCAATATGAAGTTTTAAAAGCAAAATATTTATCATAAAACAATACTCAAAATATTTCATTTTGTGAAGTCTGAAATGCAATGTGCAATCATTTTCTATTTAAGGTTTTTAGCCACATATGCTGTTATGATTTTTATACCTTGCTGAGAAAATGAAATTGCATCAAGTCAAAACATGACTTCCTCCTTTAGTAAAGAAAGCCAGTAAATCTTCACATAGCTGTCATCGTGAGAACTCAGAGCTCTTTTAACACAATAACTCATCAATGAACAAGGCTTGCAGAGAGATTTAAGTATATTCAGAACCAAAAGTACAGTAAAACAGAACACAGATAAATCAGCAGCCTTGCCAATGAACCAAGAGGAAATCAGGTATCACATCTTTTTCCTTACCTGAGTTCTTGGCTCTTTGCACTAATGGTGCTGGTTTAGAAAAAGAGATGAAGCCCTATGGAAGTCCTGCAGTCACTTTGTTCATTCCTTCACTGTATTGTACATAGAAAAACATTGTTTATTCTCATCTGTGAGCAAAATTCCTACCAATCAATACATCAGAAGCATGTCAACAGCCATATAAGCACATGGGAGAATAATTCAACCATTTAAAGAAAAAAAAATCACACACACACGACTTTCCCATATGTCTTGCAACCTGTGTGCATTGAAACCAACCAAACAGCTTCCTTCTTAACTAACTCTAGGACCATTGCTTGCAAAGTTTGTCAACTTTGCAGACTGGTGTGACCTTGGTGTTGTTGCTACAGCCTCTTAAATGAAAGGTTGGAGGTTTTGTTTGATTTGGTTACTTGTTAATGAAGGCAGGTCTGATCCAGTGGCAGGAACATCCAGAACTCAACGGCCTCACCACCAACACCCCAAGACAGATGTGTTCTAGAGAATTGTGAAAGGACAGCTCTTCATACAAATGTAAGCTGCCCAGCACGATTTGAGAGGAATAATTTGCATTAGGCCATAAGTGCTCAATGCACTGCAATCTTGTTGTGCTGCTTGGTAGAGTTGCACAGCCTCTCTGCTCTCAGTTTGAAGGCAAAAGAGTGAGAATCTGTCAAACTGGTACATTCTCATAATTCTTTATTGCTTTCACTAAGAAACAAGAGACAGACTCCAGACCAGGGCAAAATACCTGTCTGGTGCTGCACCCTCTCTTGGGAGCAAAAGTGGGGCTGCCAGTGAAAGTGAAAATCCAAAGGCATTTGAGGTTATTTACAGCTTTTTACCTTTTACCTGCCATGGTGAACTCTGGGCATGCAATGATGCTCGGTGAAGTGCATCCAGAGGCTGAGAGCCACAGAGGGCCTCTGCCCTGCAACACGGGCACCACCCCAAGACTGAGGTGACAGGGCAAGAATTAAAATGCAAAACAAGAGAATACACCCATGCAAAACGTACACAGCAATGACAAGCAGAAATCAAGGAAGAAGCTTGCCATAAAAAATAACAGAACCCAAACCTCCCAAATACCTGATGTGCATTCCCATCCAGAGGGCAATGCTGCATTGAATTCCCATCCACTCCAGCAGACTGGCAGAAACATTTCAAGATGTCAGAGTCCACAAAATGTATTTCCTAACTTGTTGGGACCCAAGGACATATATATCTTCAAAAAAGAAAAGAAACTCAGATCTTCCTGAATAGCTTCATTTTCTACTTGCCTTTGCAGGTTTTGTTTTGTTTTGCTTTTCTTTTGTTTTAGTTCTGAGTTTGGCCAAGGAAGTGTTGCTAAACAACTCAACAACACGATTAGCAAACTGATGTTCTGCCAGCTCCTTATTATATTGTATGAAGTTGTCATAACAAATCAAACTAGTCATCACTCTGGCTCCGTGGTTGCTTCTGGGTGGGATTTGTAAAGTTCAGTGAAAAATACTGTCTCCCACCTTTCAGAGCATATCCTGAACCTCAGCACTTCCAGCTCACTGAGGGCAGCCCCTTCAGCCTCTCCAAACCCAGTGGGACCTCAAACAGGAGATGCCTGGCTTCTCCCAGTCTCGTAGAAACAAACTACAGCTGTGAGCTGCAAATCAGTGTAACAGTATAATGCAAATAGCTAAAAGCATGCACCTGAGAAACTACTCTTACACTTGTTCTTAACAGGAAAAACTATTACAGGGAAAGAGCAGTTCACACAGTCTACAAGAAGTATATGCCACTCATGATCAGAGAACAAGCTAGCAGATAAACACCACAGTCAGCATTAATGGAAATGTTAGATGAAGACTGACACTGGTAGACTCTACACTTAAGTCGGGGCTTGAGGACAGTCTAAGTACATCCATGGTGAATCCTTAGATGTGGGTTCGTGTGAACTTAACTCAGTTCCCTGAGGGTGATGTATCACAGCAGCAAAGAGCACTGCTTGGGCTAACTCACATTTTGGCAAAGCTGCATGCAACTGCTGATGTGTCTCAACAGGCTGTCAGCTCACAGAGGGTCTGAATCAGGATCACAAAGATGGCACTCACGTAACCAAAGTAACTAGAGAAAGGAGCTTTTCCCAAGTGTGGCAGCTCACCTCCTGACACTGCAAGATGGCTCTGCATTTGTTTTCCTCAGTTTCTCACAGGCTGTGTCTATAGAGTGATCTCTTCCTCTTCTGCCCTGGTTGGAGACCAACACTTGCACATGTGCATCCTTCCCTCATAACACAGGATGTGTTAGGGCATCTGAACAGCATGTGATATTTAGTGCTGACACTCCATTTCGTGGTCACTTTCCGTCCTCACAGTCAGCTCAGAAGGTTTCCTCATGACCTTTTAAAAGCATGAGAAATCAAATAAGTCTGTCTAGGGAAATAAACACTTGAAAATTTGGTCAGCAATATGGCAAGCAATGGCTCCTGCAAACAATTGTGCCTTCCGAGACAGAGTTGCACATGGAAAGCCTGACATAGCCTGTCAGAGTTCAAGGAGCATCTGGACGATGCTCCTAGTAATATGGTTAGTTTTAGGTAGTCCTGTAAGGACTAGGGAGTTGGACTTGATATTCCTTATGGGTCCATTCCTACTAGAGATTCTCCATCATTCTACAGAAAAGGATGAGCACCAAACGATGCTCTCCCTCTGGAGGGCAGTCCTGCAGGGCTTCACACCCATGTGATGCTGTGCTTTACCAAGTCTCTAGTCTCAAGCACTGGTGCAGTATTCCCCAAAGGCCAAAGCACTATCACTGGAATCAAACTGAGACCAATCAGGAGAGAGGTCAGTGTATAGATGCATGTCATTTTATAGCACTCAGACTTTGGGCGTGTCTATGCATATATTCATGGTGCCAATTTCACAATTTCTACAAGGGATATTTCTGCCATAAAACAAACATAACATTCTTTATCTCTGCTGCAATGCATTTATAGAAGGTCATTTTTCAAAGAATGAAGAAATGTTATCTTAAAGGGAGCAGAGAAATCCAATGGGTATTCTGCCTGAGATTGTAGCATTTCTATCTGGGTTTCACAAGGTCATGCCTCATCTATTTAATCCAATATTTAATTCCTCCTCATCAGAAAAACCTTATCCTCCCAAGTCAACCTCTAACCCTGATCTGAGAGAAGCCCATGTTCTCACCCAAAAGCTCTGCTCAGGGTAGAAACTCTAGAACTGTAAAGCGGAAAGAGTAGAAGGAAGGGGGAAAACACTACAACGTTTTCTGAGAGATAAGCAAAACAAAAATCAAACACCTCTTCAATTTAAGTCACATCTCCTGCTGCTTTCCAGATCCCCTAGGTGCAGAGACAGGGAAGACTATTCATCCTGTCCCATAAAGTTCACAATGGTGGACTGTTACCACCTGCCTACAGTTCTTGGATGATGACTAGAAAGAGTTGACTGAAATGCACCCCTCATCTCACAGACCTTGCAGATATGGCTTCAGCCATCTGCTCTCTGACAAAGTCAGGAGTTTCAGGAGCACAAACTGATACTATTCACTAGATGTTTTTTTCCCCCCTCAAAATCTTCATGAAAACAAAGTACAAGAGAAATCTATCATCCCTGTGTGGCAGATTAAAATTTAGTATCAGGCTGGACTTGGAGGAAAATACACTTTGCACTTAATTCAATAATCCACTGAAGTATTTCTCCTCTTCTTTAAACTTTCATCACCCTATATGCCTCCCATAAGAAGACATATTGAAAGAAAAAAATCAAGACACCTTTAAGCACGAAAGACCACCTGAGTGGCTTCAATGATGAGCTGTTTTGACATATCCTGTGGCAATCAGAAAAGTGAACCATAAAATATCTTATTTGCTCCGTCTGTCATTGGGCCATCTGATGACAAGGGTGACACTGCCCCGGCACGGCATGGCGGTGGTGAGCAGCCTTGCCTGCAGCCAGGCACGTGAGGAAACCCACGTCCCTGCTGCCTCCCTGGCTGCCACCGCTGGTCTGAAGGAGGTGTGGGATCAATGAGCAGAGGAAGAGGCTGTGGGAAGAAGAGGTTGTATCGGCACAGAGGATGCTGTGAAACAGCAGCACCTGCAGAGACAAACAATTTCTATTCAACAACTGTGTTAGTGTATTCAGATTTTATGCTGTGGGATTTGAAAGCACTGAGTTGCAGCTGTCCTCTTGGGCTGCTTTGTCAGACAGTTAAGTATTCCCTTTCTTCTACAGAATTTGCTGCTCCTTAACCTTGATTAACAAGCTGGAAGTATTTGGTCTATCAGCAGTAGCCCAGGACTCAGGACTTCATTGTGGCTGTGATCAGCACCAAGGTCACTCTGTGGCAGCACCAAGCGAACCCAGCCACTGCCTCTGAAGACACGTGCAGGTGCCTTTGCTCCATATCAGGCACAGTTCGGGGTGTTTAGCTCTGAAAAGCACTTTAACCATTTGCATCATCAGAAAGACCCAACATGAGCCTTATTTTCTGAGTCTCAGCCCTGCTTTCTGTGAGGTGTTTGTATCCTATAGTTGAACAGGTATTCTAGACAAAAGATGGGAGAAAATATGTATATTTTTGCAGTTGTATCAGTCCTCAATGTAGATGGCTGCATCATGAATACCTATGAGCATACCTGGAGTTCAGGAGGCAGAGGTTTGTACCAGAGCTGACTTCCCCATATTTACCAAGGCAACTTCTTCCCATCAGCAGTGAGGGAGCCAGGATGCACATCGCCTGCTAGCAGGCTTTGGAAACTCCCAGAGAACCAATTCTTGAAAGCTGACCTAAGTCATGGGGACCTAAGTACATGGGGAAGAGCTTTTGTTTCAGGCCAATGGAAATACACTTTGTCACTGCAGGAGCCATCCATTGTACTGGGATTTCTTGTGCTGGGAGTGAAGGTCTAGTATTATGCATAGATAAGGCAAACACTGGAAATCGAAGTTTTCCTTTACAAGCTCCACAGACTGATTTCAATTTGCTTCCAGTCAGTTTGCTAGCAGGTCTCAACTTCCTACAAGAGATAACATGGTGCTGAAAATGCTGAAGGCAGGAAGATAATATCCTGTCTGATAGTAAAAAGGAGAAGAAAAGCTTCAAAAGGAACAGCATGAAGCAATAAGGATCCCTGATAATTAACAGTACTTGCGACCAAAAACAAAAAAAAGTTTGATAATCATCAGTCAGACCATCTGGTAACCACCTTGTTTGATTAAACCATCAGCCAAAAGCCAGCCACAGGGATGAGCTGAAGAGAACTGAGTGGATCCCTCATCACTACTCCTATGCCAGTGATTCCTCTGTGCAAAAATAGATGATGCTGACACTTCTGTTTTCTCTGGGGCCTTTCAAAGTATGGGGATAATTTCGCTTTCTCAGCAGAATCTAAACCATCACATTACTGGACTGGGATTAGTTTCCCTGGGGTAGAATCATCCCACCGCCTCTGCGTATGTGGTGCTGTGCTCTTTCCTTTCCTGCAATACAGCCTTGGCAACCTTTCACTTAAAGGAACCTTAGACAACACTATTGTGCTGGGCTTGAGTGTTTGACAGTGGAGCAATTTCAAAGGTATAGACACATTTTATATGCTTTTATATATTACATACATGTATTTAAAATATAGCAGATCTGGATGTACAGATTGCACCAGCTTCTCCTTTTGTTCTTTCATTTACCTGTGCATGCCTCCAGCATGTGCTGGAGAAATCCAAAGGCTTTATATGGTTGAGACAATGAGGATTTACCAGGCTCAGAGTAACTCCTGTGCCATGGCTGGCAGCGGATGGAGGGCAGAAGAGACTTCTGCCTTCTGCCTTCTAGCTTACCTACCATTGCCCATGGCTGTGCGGTTTCATCTTCTCTCAGATATTTCTCAAGTTGGCAAAGTTCAGCCCAAGAGAGAGGCGAGGGTTGATGCCAGTTTGGCACTCGTCAAAGTCCATTTGGCCAGTGCTTTATCCCCAGCCTGGCACATTTATGGGGAGAGAGCCATAGAGCCCAGCACAGGAATGACTACCCTACTGCAAACTGCACCCCTTGTTGCTGGAAACAGATCCCAGGGATGGGTTCAAGAGCAGAAATATTCTCTGTGTGTGTGTGTGTGTGGCTTTCTGTCTGATACAGAATGAGAAAAGAAATGAGAGTGGCATATCCCATCTTATTTAGGCAATTTTATGTAGCATATTAATGCTAAGGAGAGAAATGAACAAAACCTAGGAAGGAAAAAGGATTTTCTTCACTGATCTGTATATTTTTCATATCATAAAGACCTTGTGCTACATGAAAGCACAGTCCTGCAAGTACTGATACTTCTGGATGACTTTATATCCCCAAACAGGCTTTTTGAGTGACTTAAATTTAAAGCAATTAACATGTGGAATTGCAAAATCATTAGCAAAATACCTTCAGTTTTTCTGCATGCAAACTTCAACACTAGGGAGCACGAACAGACAAAGTTTTTTTAGCTTTTATGCATTGAAAGACAAGGCTTTTGTATATGGAAATCAAACTACAAACATAAAATACAGAATGCATTTAACAATGACAAAATAAATATTTTAAATTGCAATTTTTTAAAAACAGCCTACTGAGAAAATATATGAATCAGGAGTAATAAGGCAAGAGATTTTAATCTACTTGATCCATAGGCAAGGTCTGTAAACTGATATCAATCAAGAGCTCTGCTGGTCCATCTCTGCAAATCATTGATTATTTTTTTCCAAGTTTCTGTATGATTGGTAGCTTTATCATGGTTAAAAACCTAAACTCCAGCACAGAAGGAGTCTTTCTCCACCAGATATGAACCTTCTAGGTCAAGTCCAAAGTACATTTTATCTGAGAAAACAAATACTTGGGTTTTTTCCATGGCAGATCACTATCAGAGGTTCCTGACAGTGTTTGTCAGTGACTCAGAGGCAAACAGAGAAAATTCAGAGCTGTAGCTCAAATCCCAGTCTACAGAGCAGAACTGACTGACCAGAGATAGTTGCTAACAACTCACCCCGCATGTCTTCCATTCCTCGTCATCTTGCCAGAAGCAGAACTGTGTGCCCTCCTTAGCCTCTCTTTCTGCCTGAGTTGGACACAAAACATCAGCATTACTGTCACGTCTGTGCAGAGTGAGGTGACATTAAGGACGACGTCACACCATGCTGTGAAACTCTCTGGCTGTTCTGGTCTTAGCTGTGTGCCACATCATCCAGGTTCCACAGGGATGTTCAGGACCCTCAGGACATTTAAATGAAAGCAAGGCTCAAGTTAACACAACCTCAACTCCTAAATGTCTTTGTGGATACAGACCAATGTGCATAATACACTGATCATTAACGTAAGATTTCACATCTCATCTTCTGCCTCTGGCACTAGAAGATGGGATTAGCCTTGATTATTCAGTGACTCAGAAGCCATACAGGTTGCAGCTCTTCCCAGTCTTTGTTTTTGCCATCAACCAGTAGGTGCACTCATGACAGTGAGAATTTGGAAAGCTTCCCTCCCATACATCACACCAATTCCCTCAAAACAGAGGAGGCTTGACTGGAGACCAGCCTACAGTCACTGCTCACCAGGGACTCTCCTCCATGGCTGGAGCTATGTCTACAAGAAAATTCTCCAAGTAAATATGCACATACCATAGCTGTCAAAAGGTGCAAAAGATGCAAAGCCCTACACACAGCTTTGATGCAGTGGATGATGGCACATTGAGCCCTTTTACAAAAACTCTTACGGTTATTGTGCAGAAACTAAACTGCATTCATCTAGCCTGCCATGGTATCCCAGTTCCTGTTGGATTAAGGATTTTCCTTTCCCCAATGACATGTTATTTCATATCTTGTTCCCAGTAGTCATATCAGTGAAGTGAATGTGCTCTAAATATCAAGAGATGTAACTGAATTCAGTAGGAAAACTCCAGTTCACTTGTGCATTGCAATAACAGTTAAGGTGACATTCCTGACCATGCACAGAGGGATGGTTTCTGCTCCTTGGTGCTTCTGGAACAGCCCGGGACACTGTGCCCCAGCTCAGGCACTGTGTGTTTGAAGGTAATAGGGATGGGGGCAGAAGTGGGGCAGCTGAGATAAAATTCAACTGATGAGTGGCAGAGGTGTGTGAACAGGGCCTGGAGCTGTGAGGGCTCCCAAGGTCTGTGCTGCAACTCTGCTCTACTTTGACCTGTGGTATTTCTGTGCGAACCTAAAAATCAAACCATGGGTCTTGTCAGATGAGATACAAATGCTCAAAAACAGTGTTCATGAACACTGTCAGTCTGTAAAGTTCTTATGATTAGCTGGTACATACACAGCTGAGATTCTTTGACTTTTCATTGCTGGGCAAAGTTAACTGCTAAAGAGCTGAAGATCAGCCTCAGCTTTGCACAAAGCCCTGCTGTATCTGACAAGACTGTTTGCCCTGTAGGGTCCCTGAGGTACCAAACCCAGCTTCAGCAAACCAGGGAATGAACAGCAAGGTGCACGTGCAGGCAAGCTTACCTCTGCTCATTTGGACTCATGTCCTGAAATATCCATATATCCATTAACACAACTGCTTGCAGTGAAGCTGAGCATCAGCTACTAGCACCTGCTAACAGTCAGTCTTCTCCAAAGGAAGTGTTGGATGAATCACACTGCGTCTTTCCAAGGATATGGACTCTCCTTGCTTGCAACCATCCCAATAGGAAACAGGGAGATGGGCCTCAGCCCAGCCTTGCAGAAGCCTCTGTCTTGCCCAGGCCACCCTGTGTCCCCATGCCAGCAGCAGAAGCAGAAGTTAGCCTTGGATGCAGACAGTACTCGAACACATCAGCTGCAGCAGGACCGTGCTTTTTTTCCCAGGATCCAGCACTGCTGAACCTTCATTTCAGGAAAGGTGTAGGAGAACACAAGGCAGCCCTGACCTGAAGCTAAGGAACTCTGTCATGACTGGATTGCTATAAACAGTTTCAACACCATTTAGCTCAGCTGAGATATTTTTGTTTCATGCTAGTGCAAGTGGGAAATGTCAAACTTTAATGTGCTTGGAGTGATTGACAGACTCATGAGGTGAACCAAAGATATCCCACTATCTATCTAAGACAGCTTTTAAAACTGAGCTTAGAGTAGTCAATCCTTCTTTAGAGACTTAATGAGTTTAACGATCATCCCAGTAGGCCAATGCTCACTTTACAGAAATAAACCCAGAGGATAGTGAGTGAATTCAGGTAGATTTCAGCCCCTTAAGCCAGCCCCACTGAAGACAAAAGATTCATGGTCTATCTGTTCTGCATACAAACAGGAGGCCCGAGGCACTTCTATAATTATGCATGTGCCCTCCTTTGGAAGCAGTGGCTATTTTATACCACAGCCAAATAAAGGAAATGCGAGAGGCATCTGTGCTTTGTTTATAGCTCCATTAGCCTTTCTTGAACTGTAAATTACTTGGCAGCGGCTGAGACGAAAGGGAAAGACAGGGCTGGATGCCAGAGGAAAAGTTTGAAGTTCACAGCTAATTCAAGTCTTACAGATTTTACTGCCTAAAGTTACAGTTCCTTTGAACAGTTACCGCATAATTATAAAACTTGCTAGTGGAAATTGATACATTTAGTACATGTTTAATTGTAGAACAGACAACCGTAAAATATACTTTTTATACATAAGTGCTTGATAACATTTCAGGTACGACCATTTTCCATGGCAGTCTTCACCCTTGTCTCCTTCTTGTTCTTCACCAGGCAGTAAATAGAAAACAGAATAGATAAATAGGTTTGGGCTCTGCCTAGCACACTTGAAATTTTCAGTGAGATGGGTTAGGCACAATAAATTGTACTTTTCTCCTATTTCCACCCCTGGATTTAACCACAATGACAACACCAAGAGAACTTAAAGGCTCAGCCTGCAAGGGCCAGTATCAGGAAGCACAGTGCTGTAATGGCATCTGGAGCATTATCAGTAGCACAGTTGTGAGTAATTACATTAATTGCCTTTAATTACACTCTGTGACCTGAAACCAGCTGCTTCCAAGAAACATGACACACTACCAATCGGGATGAATTTAGAAAGTTACTTGAACAAGTATATGGTTAGACCTTTCTAAACAGAGCAATAGCTGGAATGACAGGTTCATGCATATTTGTGTGCTTGTTTTACAGGTCACGCACAACACAAGTAGAGGAGCAAGCAGCAGGTCTTTCTTCATCTAGGAAATCCTATACAAATTATTTCCATAAAAAGGGCAAATCTGAAAATGGTGCTGTGCCTTCCTTTTCCTGGGACTAAACGTAAGTTCTATCTTATTCTGTTAGTGTCTCTACCCTTATAGGAAGGCTTTAGAGGCAACAGGTTACACCACAGTTCCTGCTGGATGGTAACATCTTTGCCATGGGCATAAAGAGAGTCATAAGTTATCACAGCTTTCCACAATTCCTGAAAGGAATTTTGTCTCAAATACAGCTCAGTCCCCTTTTTAATGACAGTTCTGCAAACATGAATAAACATTTACAGGCATGCATTTTTGGGGTGAGGCAGTTCTGTCTAATTCTGGACAGAATTTACTAGTGAAATCCAAAATTCAGTGGAGGAGTTGCATTAGTAAGTCATGGTCTCAGCTCTTCATTCAAGCCTTGTGATGGACCTAAACTCCCTGTCCAGCATCCCACCAGCAGAGCTGGGAGCTGTGGCTGTAGATTTATCTAATGATGCTTTTCAGGAGCACATGTGCCTCTGTGGCAGGCAGAAAGGCTCACAAGATGGCTCTGCTGACAGAGCCGAGATGACTGTTTCTCTGTCACTCCCCATATCCTACAGTGGGATGGAGTTGGTGGTAGTGTTGCCATGCCATCTTTGCATCACTTCCCTACAATTATTGGACCTGTGATCTTCTCCGTGACTCAGAATGTTTTATTCATGATCCATTTATGGTAAGACAAAGCACAGGGGACTGATGATACTGAAACTCCTTTGCATGCTAATGGCTAGGTTTTTGGCTGTGGATCTATAATTCTCATGCCTTATGCTGGCATTTGTGTGTCTGAAGGAGAGTTGCATGCCAGACTTGCTGTATGTACATTTACCTGCTTGTGACCTGCATGCAGAGTGCAGCTGGCTGTGCAAATTCTGTGTGCATGCCTCTGTATCCAAGCATAACTGTGTGTGAACACCTGCATGAAGATGGGAGAAAAATTGTAAGCTATGTCATCTGGTCTAGGCAATCATTCTACCAGACACCCTCATTCTCACTCTTCCCACTGAGCTCCTTCAGAGGGTGTGTTGAGACCCTCAGACTGACCCAATGCCCAGCTCAGCTGCATCTGGCAACCTTAGTCTCCTGAGCTTCACAATAAATCCTTCTATATCCAGAAGAATAAAGGTGGGTCATCCATTATGATTACATGATCTACTCAGACTGCTAAGTCCTCTGTAGCAGATGTCAGTGGAAGCCCGCACAGCTAGACTGATGAAGAGGGAAAAACAACTCTTCCCTTGCTCCCCCCTGGGGATGTCCACACAGTCACAGGCTGTCCCTTCACCCGGCCAAGGTGTTGGTAGGTCCTCAGAGACTCAATTTGAGTTTATGAGCTCCAGCCTTACCTGTATTAACACATTTTGAGGCATTCAAGAGGTGGATCCAGCAGGTCATACTGTGATGTTGTTGTAAGTCTGCCGGTCATGCTTTGGAATTGTCTTAAAAATGTACTGTAGAGAGCATATGTGCATATTTACCCGTCAAAAAACCTGGCGGCTATATGCAATGGTCAACAAATACAACTGCCAACTGACAGCTCTACCAGGGTCCACATGATTCTTCTGATCTTCTATGTTGCAAGCAGGAGGTGAATAAAATAACTTCAAATTCCCTAAGCCGACATTTATAAGTAACAGATTTGGCTTTCAAATACCTTTTAAAACCAGCAAAATCACTCTGGAAAGCAGCAGTGAGTCTATGACTCCCTCAGCTGTCTTTGAAAATCCCAGTCTAAGGTCTTGCTCCTGTTCCCATTGAAGTAATTAAATTCATGAAATTTCAGATAGGGCAGCAGAGGGAACCATAGTCCAAACAACCAAGCACAAGGTTAGGAATTAGAAGTTACAACACCCAGTCCCATGCCCTCTTTTCTATGGATTATGCCAAGTCATTTGCTTTTCTTGCCCTTTTGTTCATCTATTTTTAGACTCAGGGGTTTATTCACCTATTAAAAAAATAATAGATTTGTTCACCTCTAAATCCACTACACAATCTTCAAGTCATTAATTTTCTTGGATAAAGACACTGCTGACAATCAGCTCTGCTTCTCATCACACATTGCAGCATAGCTGAGTGCAGCCTGAACTTCCCTTTCTGCTCCCTGCCAGCTGCACAAAGTCACACTGGAGAGAGACAACAGTGCCGTGCAGAGGGGAGGAAAAGTACCAGAAGGATTTTAGTTTCGTACTTGTGAGCCACAAGGATGCAGGATGCAAGAAGGCTACTGATGTAGGAAGCTGGTGAAGATGCAAGCCCACACTGCCTTCTGGGATTTAACTCTGGAAGGATGACCCATGACCACATCACACTTTGGTCCCTGGTGCACCGGCATTGCTAATTGCAGGCATTTTGAGGCTTTCTTTCCCACCCACAATTTATCCACTAAATCCTCCTGTTCTCAGTGCTTGGGCACAAACAGCCCTGGCTCCCAGCTTCTGTATACATTGGCAGCACACGACCACCCCAGCTGTGATCCTCATCTTTACTTGTCCAGTTTACAGAAATTACTTGCTGCCACTGTCCTCCACTGGTCCCATTCTCTCCATTCATCCCATCCATCCATCCATGCATCCATCCATCCATCTATCCCTACATTCACTCACCCACCCTATGTGCACAGAGGCTTGGCAGCACTCCAGGCTGCCCTGGTTATGGTTTCTCTGCCACAGGCTGCTCCAGACTGCCAATGTATCCCTCCCCACTGAGGCATCACAAGCTGCTTCACAGTCTACTAGATGGTGACTGGAGTTCTGGTGGCTATGAAAGGAACATTCCAAGATCACAGCTTTGGCTGTACAATTTCCCACTTCAGCATTTGAAGTCAGTCTTGGTGAAAGAACCTGGAATGAGTTAAACACTTAGCTTAGCAACAGCATATTGCAGTTGCCATACCACTATAAATTACATGAACACTTGCTTAACACCACCTTTACCCTATAAAGATACTCATAATGAGAGGTTTTTCAGCACTCTTAATGATGGTCGGCCTTGTGAAGAAAGCTGACTGTACCACTGCAGTAATTTAGCCCAAGGGAACCTGTAAAAACAAATTAAGCAACATATATCAGAGATTTGCCTTCTTTTTTCTCCTATTCACCCGAGCCAAGAAGGTCATGCAAAATATCTTTCATTTCATTAAAGGCAATTTAAGACATTAATATCGAGCTGACACTGCAGTGTTAATTCTGCTTTGCAAAGGTGAGAAAATGGCCAGTGACCTGAATTTTTTAAGCTGCATAGAAACAGCATGGTGCAATTACAATGCTACAGCCATGGTTAGCTTCATCTCTAGGTATAAACAGGCTATTCCTGCACTTAAAAATTAGAAAAGGTCAAATTTAAAGCAAGGTCATAAACACAGCATTGGTAAGAACAGTAAAGGACTCTTGCTTTTGAAATTCTTCTGGTATTTCATGATCATAGTGGCTGGAGCTTTTTAAAACTAAAAAAAAAAAAAAGAGCAAGTCAGGTGAGAAGCTTCACTTAGATGAAATGTCAGAGACTCAATGAGTGTAACAGAAGGTGAGTATGCTGAGGAGGGATTAGTGCAGCGACTAGAGCTGGAAGTTTGGAGAAGAAGATGGTAGCAAAGAGGACCATGTTCTCTTATGATCAAGCTCATGGAGGGATTATAATTGTTTTTCAACAAGATATCTGAATTTAAAAATTAGGGTTTTGGTATCACCACATCAACTTCTTTTTTCTTATGAATGAGTGAGGGGAGATTCAGCTTCACCGACAGGAATCTGGTTTTGCTGTTTTGATTATCATAAAGGTCTTGTGGAAGAATTAGAACAGTTGAGAAAAATAAGGATCTGTTGCCTAAAAATAAATTTATTACCCAGAGTGTGGACTACCTAATTAGACATGATCCAGCTGATATCTCGTAGCAGCTGTGCATAAAGACTTTCCATTTCTAGAATCCTCACAATCTGACTAAAATGAAAGACGGTGTGAGCCAGAGGCAGCTTTTAGGGTTGCTAAATTAAATAAAGGAGAACAGAACTGAAACTGTATACAGTGGATTGTAGGACACATTCAGCTACAGGTAAAGCAAGGAACAGTGCTGTACAACAGGGAACTTGTGCTGAATGCTCTTCCAAGAGAAATTGCGACTTAGTTAATACAAATGTTGCCTCATGTATATGTGCGTGTATGTGTTTATTATAGCTAGCTTACTGGCTTTTGCTTAGCACAAGGCAAGACTGCTGAAGAGGTGTTACTAAAATATTGATTTAATTTTTTAAATATCACTTCAAGCCTAATTGCACTGTTCATTTGATAATTTACAAACATGAGCAACAACTGACCTTTTTCAAGTCCTCAGGGATAACCATGAAAACTGGATTTGTATTAATTAATCCACAGCAGAACCTTCGTATCTTCATTCAGGTGAGTGATTTGCAGCTGCACCATCAACTCTTGCAAGCGGAAGCAAACACTGCCATTTAATGCTTTAATGTATTCAGTGCTAAATTCAGGGTAACCTAAGCTGAGACTGCATGGATCAGAGTTGCAGTAAGAATTACTGTGGTTTATAGCCCATGACAATATAACTTTTAGGTCACAACACCGCTGAATCAAGCAGCAGAGCCTTACAAAGCAAGTCATACGACCCTTAACAGTGGCTGGCATTGGAAATAACATACTGCACACTCACAGAGCAACAGTTATGGACTTCAGGACAAAACAAGCACGTTTCACGTTACATGTGGTTGGCTCCTTAATGTAGGATTTTATAGGTTGCTAAGCCACTGTTAAGCACTCATCTTGATTTAAGTCTTGAATTGTTCGAAGTAGCACACAAACACATTTCAGTGCTTGGCTGGTGGCTCTAAGGTAATTGTCCCTACAGCTTCACAGCTGCTCGCATTGCACATTCACTGTTTGTTTTCCAACAGCCCATTTTCTCCTGATTTGGTCCTTGAGCAACAGTGTGAAAAGAATTACCAGAGACTGATGCAACCCAGATCCTCTAAACCCTATCAAACCTCAGTATGTTTAGGTTTCAGAAGGACGTTTTTTGGGAAGGGTGGGAATGGAGAAATAGGGGATACTGTCCTGAAAAGTGAACGTTGTCTTGTCTCCCTACTCACCAAATAAAGTCCATGTTTTAGTCTCGTTAGTCTTTCTGAGTTTGAAAACAGAAGGACCAGTAGAGGTGACTGTGAATACCACGGTGCACAGCTAACAACTCCAAAATTCCTGTAAAAGCCTCAATACCAGGACAAGGTTCTTTGTATGGGACTTGCTGGTCAGTCTGAGTGGCAATATTTTGCACTCTTGATAATTCCAAAGCTCTTTAAAGAGCTTTAAACTAGATTTGAAGGGGGAAAGGGATAAAACCAGACTCCCTAGAGATAAACCTGGAAATCACACACCAGTGTTTGAAGAATGGTGAGCTAGCGAAGTCCTTTGGTGTGCCATCTCAGTGGAGGTAGGGGATGGAGATCCATGGGACAGCTAAGAGGCAAGTGTTGATGTGTTAGAAACCACGGAAGCACCCAAGAACATTCATGTAGGAATCAGGACTTCTCCTCCAAAAGAGATGATGGGATCAATAGCCCAGCTGAAGTGCACCTACACCAACGGACACAGCATAACCAACAAACAAGAAGAGCTGGAAGCCACTGTGCAGAGGTAAAACAATGACAGTTCCAATCACAGAAACATGATGGGGTGACTTGTACAATTAGAGTGTTGCAATTGATGGTTACAAGCTCTTCAGCGGGGATAGAAAGGGGAGCAGAGGACCTGTGGTAGCCCTGTAGGTTAGGGAGTGCTTTGACCTCCTACAGCTGGACAATAGTGATGAAAGGGTTGCCTGTTTATAGGTAAGAGTCAAGGGAAAGGCCAACAAGACAGCTATCCTGGTAGGAGCCCCTGTTATACAACACCCAAGCAGGATGAAAAGGTAGAAGAAATATTCTATAAGCAGCTGGGAAAAGTCTCACAATCACTAGCCCTCGTTCTCCTGGAGAACTTCAACCTACCAGATGTCTGCCGGAAATAAAACACAGCAGAGAGGAAACGGTCTAGGAAGTTTCTGGAGTGGACAGAAGAGAAGTTCCTGACACAGCTGGTCAGTGAGCCAACTAGGGAAACCACCCCACTGGACCTGTTGTTTGTGAACAGAGAAGGACTTTGTGGGGGGGCTTGTTGGAGGCCATCTTGGGCACAGTGATCATGAAATGGTAGTTTTCAATTCTCACAGAAGTAAGGAGGGCAGTCAGCAGAACTGTTACCTTGGACTTCTGGAGGACAGACTTTGGCCCGTTTAGGAACATGGTTGACTCAGTCCCTTGGGAGGTAGCTCTGAAGGACAAAGGAATCTAAGAAGGCTGGCCATTCTTCAAGAAGGAACTCTGAAAGGTGCAGGAACAGGCTGTCCCCTATGCCAAAAGATGAGTCAGTGAGCAAGAAGACGAGCCTGGGTGAACAGAGAGCTTCAGCTGGAAGTCAGGAAAAAAATGACCTTTGGAAGAAGGGGCAGGCCACTTGGGAGGACTACAAGGTTGTCATGAGGTTATGCATGGAGAAAGTTAGAAGAACCAAAGCCCTGCTAGAACTTAATCTGACAACTGCTGTAAAATAAAAGAAAAATGTTTCTGTAAATAGATTAGCAAGAGAAGGAGGGCTAAGGAGAATCTCTGTCCTTTATTGGATGCAGAAGGAAACATAGTGACAGAGGATGAGGGAAAGGTTGAGGTACTAAATGACTTCTTTGCCTCAGTCTTTAATAGTAAGACCAGTTGTGCTCCAGGTAACCAGTCCCCTGAACCTGAAGACACAGACAGTGAGCAGAACGAAGCCCCAAAAATCCTAAAGCAATGTTCAGTGTCCTGCTGTATCACTTAGACATGCATAAGTTTATAGGACCAGCTGGGATCCACCCAAGGTTACTGAGGGAGCTGGTGGAGGTGCTCACCAAGCCCCTTTCCAGCATTCATCAGCAGGCCTGGTTAAATGGGGAGATCCCAGCTGACTGGCAGTTGGCAAATGTGATACCCATCTACAGGAAGGGCTGGAAGGAGAATCTGGGGAACTACAGACCTGTCAGTCTGATCTCGGTGCTGGGCAAGATTATAGAGCAAATTTATCCTGAGGCCATCACATGGCATAGCCGAGTGATCAGGCTCAGTCAGCATGGGTTTATGAAAGGCAGGCCCTGCTTGATCAGTCTGATTTCCTTCTATGACAAGGTGACTTGCTTAATGGATGAGGGAAAGTCTGTGGATATTGTGTACCTAGACCTCAGTAAAGCCTTTGACACCATATCCCACAATATTCTCCTGGAGAAGCTGGCAGTTCATGGCCTGGATGAGTGTACTCTTTGATGGATAAAGAACTGGCTGGATAACCGGGCCCAAATAATGTGTTGAATGGAGTCAAATCCAGATGGCAAACAGTCACAAGTGGTGTTCCCCAGGGCTCAGTACTAGGGCCAGTTCTGTTTAGTGTCTTTATCCACAACACAGATGAGGGGATTGAATGCACCTTTAGTACGTTTGCAGATGACATGAAGTTGGGTGGAAGTGTGGATCTGCTCAAGGGTATGAAGGCTCTGCGGAGGAATCTGGACCAGCTGGATTGATAGGTTGAGGCCAATTGTTTGAACTTCAACAGGGCCAAGTGCCAGGTCTTGCACTTGAGTCACAACAACCCCATGGAAGTCTACAGGTTTAGGAAAAAGTGGCTGGAAAGATGCCTGGTGGAAAAGGATTTGGGGATATTGGTCGACAGCCAGCTGAACATGAGCCCGCAGTGTCCCCAAGTGGCCAAGAAGGTCAACAGCGTCCTGGTTTGTATCAGGAACAGTGTGGCCAGCAGGACTAGAGAATTGGCGGTGTCACTGTACTCTGCACTGGTGAGGCCCCACTGCAAATCCTGTGTTCAGTTTTGGGCCCCTCACTACAAGAAAGATGAGGTAGTGGAGAGAGTTCAGGGAAGGGCAACAGAGCTGGTGAAGGATCTGGAGCACCAGTCTGATGAGGAGTGGCTGAGGGAACTGGAGCTGTTCAGCCTGGAGAAAAGGAAGCTGAGGGGTTTTGAGTGCTTTCTAAAGCTACCTGAAAGGAGGTTGTAGCACGGAGGGTGTTGGTCTCTTCTCCCAAGTAGTAATAGATGGGGTGAGAGGAAATGGCCTCAAGTTGCATGAGAGGAGGTTTAGGTTGGATATTGGGAACAACTTCTTAACCAGGAGTGTTAGCAAGCATTGGAACAGGCTGCCCAGGGAAGTGGTAGAGTCATCATCCCTGGAGGTGTTTAAAAGACATGTAAATCTGGTGTTTAGGGACATGTTTTAGTGGTGAACTTGGCAATGTTATGTTAGCGGTTGGACCTGATGATCTTACAGGTCTTTTCCAACCTGAACAATTGTATGCTTCTATGTTTCTCTGATTCTCTGATTCCCAGGGGGCTAGATTCAGTGTGACTGAATATCAAGGAGAGAAAAACATAGAGGAGAGACAGGCAATAAGCTGGTATATATATATGCTCCTTCAGTAACTGCAACAGGACAACACAGATTCATGATAACCAAGAATTGGTTCCTTAAATCCAGAGACTTATCCAAGCCCCAGGTCTTGTCTGAAGCAGCAGCTCATTTCAGAGTCCAATGTCTCATTAATTTCCTGCAAATTCTTTTCTTTCTTTCTTTCATCAATATGCAAATACACTCAGAATTCCATAGTTCATCACCTTCAAAGAAACGGCATAAATGCAGCTTGCAGACAGTGTTTTAAATAAAGTATTATGTCTGCCATCTGGACACACAGCTGCAACACAGAGGCACCTGGACGTGTTACGGATCCCTGCGTATATTCTGACATTTATATTCTGACATGTCTGGGAACTATCATGGGGTTGTTACCCATACAGAGAGTCAGCTGCACCTTTAAAGGAAAACTTTGAGATATAGCAAAGAAATGGATCAGCTGTTCCCATCTATCATAAAAAATGCAATTAACAGGATCCCAACTAACACAGCTTAGATACAACAATCAAACGGATGAAGAAAATGCTGTTATTTAAGAACAACTTGAAGATGCAGAAGCTGGCAGTCATATTGTAGTTTAAAAGGGAATCCTTTGGGACATGATATAGCAGAGATTGCCTTCTCCAGTGATTGGGAAGGCTGTTTCTGCTCACCCAGGGGCAGCTGGGCACATGCTGGACCCGAAGCCTCTCACCATCACCGTTGCCAACTGCTTGCAAAATCGACAGAGAGGCTTTCATACACAAAGCTTTACACTTCCGCCAAGTGAATATGAAGAGTTAACAAATTAGACCTCCAGTATCTTACCCTCCCTTTGTAGAGGTATAAATGTCAGGCAAGTTCCATGGTAGTGTTCACGGGGAGCTGCCTGGGGCTGGAGTCCAAGGCTCCTGCACTGCACAAGTATTTGGCTAACATGATAGAGGTTAGCAATTTTGTGTTGGAAAAACTGTATGTTTCGGAAAACAAACTTCAAAAGGGAGAGAAAGTCTTGAAAAAATAAAACAGCCCCCAAAAAACCAAACAAAACAAAAGCAAACCCACAGGCAAGCTTCTAAAATATAAAATCACAGGACAATTCCTCTTTGGGGGATGTGCTCTGTCTCCATTTCCAGTGCATGCTTGTAGACAAGTGCTCATGCATACGAATGTGTGATGTTTAGAGGGCAGAATGACTCTTTCTGTTTTTCTCAGAGGATAAAAATATATAGATTTACTGACAAATCTTTGTAAACACAATTTGGCTCAGCTCGTTTACACGGTTTCTCAAAAAAATTGATGAAGTTCTTGCAATTCAGTATCATAAATTCTCAATGTGTCAAAATAGCACTCAGATCATTAATGCTACAATATTTAACACTTGCTTTGAAGTAGGAGAGAACATGTGCAGACCTGCAATTAAATCCAATTTACATATTTAAAAAAACTATTTCTGAGCATGCACTGAATCCCACAAGACACACAAGACCTGAAGTTACCACTGATATTTTACTCCCACCACCTCCTTCCACTCTCCTGATTTGTTTGATGCAGCAAAAGCTCTAATAGGAGCTCCAGGGGTAAATGGTATCATGTTTTTGTCTACGATGGTCAAGAATGAATGAGGAAAGAAGAGTTCCTTGCAGCAGTAGCAGGTCAAGCATTTAGTCTGATCTGAAGAGTGAGACATTCTGGTCCAGTTCTCTATTCTTCTGCACAATGCTATGGGACTAAAAGTTACTACAAAATTGTCAGTGTAATTCTCCAAACTATTTATTTAATTCTTATAGAAGGTCAAGAGCTTTTTCTGAATGTCTCGAAAAAGGGCAAATTAAAACAACAACAACAACAACAACAGTAATAATTATTTTACTAACATATATATAAGTTCTCACATCAGTAACTTGGTCTTTTAAATTAAGCTCCCTTTTTACTTTAAAAGTTGTGTTTATTTAATCCAAAATCTAACCTTATCTGCACAAACAGAACATCAGGGAGAAATACTCCTGAGAGCTTTGCTGTTTTAAATGTTATGATAACAGGCAAATTAACACACTTTACACATATTGGTTCACTGTAGCTTTTGCAAAACTGAAACTTTCAACATGCAGGAAGAGCAGCCATGGAAGACAAAAAGCAGCTTCACCATGAATTGCAGATTTACGTTTCTTGTTTGTCAAGTCCTGTTAGCAAGACCTAACTTAGTACCCAGGCTTTAGGAAAAAGAAAGCAGAAGGAAGAGAGCGGCAGCAGCCATGTTTACTCCCTTCACCAGCAAATGGCCTTACCTGGCTCCAGGAAGGGTAGGGTACCTTTGCTTTCATCTCCTATTTCTGGTTTTAAACCAACGATTTGTCACCGTTAGGCTAAACTGGTGCCAGGTTTTATAAAAACCGAACTGTTCTGTTTCACACTTAGAAAGCTGAGATGCTACCTGATGTAGTTTCCTCTAGACAGAGTGGTAGGCTAGCCCAGGGCACCAGCTCTTAATGAATCATTCCCAATAGATCTCAAAGGCTAAATTTCTTGTATCTTAAGTACTCCATAGTGGCTATCTGGGTGCTCCCTGCTCCTCTTCTGGAGTAAATGCAAGGAGCCTTAGTCCTCACTAAAAAAGCAAGTGTACTTCCAGGACTAGCTGGCCATGTGTGTTATAACAGCTCCCATTAATTTTCACTAGCCTTAAGATATACCAGCTTTGCCTTGCTGTATTTCGAAGAGGAGACAGCTAATTGCCTCAACCATTCCCTTGCTTTCAACTTTGATTTTACTATATGCAACCTAATATCCCAGTGTTCAGACTATACAGTTGGTGCTTATGGGAGTACTGTGGGATTTTGCATGCAGCATTTTGAAAGTTCTCCCTTCCTTCCTTGTTACATGCAGACCAAACATGCTCATGTAGAAAAAGGTTTGGCCAAGTTTAGCTTGCACATTTAACTGTGCTAGTAAGGAGAATACAGATTACCTGATTTTCTTGCAGAGTACATTGTCTGCACGAACAGATGTGCAGAGTAATAACCCTCATATTACAGAACAGCACCTGATCTGGCCACATTCAAGCTTTAGTAAAACAGTAATTCAAGCAGGCAACAAACGCACCTCTAAAATATTTGATTAATTGAAACACTGAATTTTGTGCAAGTCCATGAGTAGGATTACCTATTTGTATAGCTATGCAGTTAATAATCCAAAAGCGTTCAATGTGGAAGCTCGGTTTTCATTTGGAAAAGGCTATTGTGGTCTTTATTTCACTGAACATTGAGCATGAAGACACAACAGCTTGTTAGACTGGACTATAGAGACAAGGTATGCAGGTTGGTTTGGTACTAGACCCTGTGACAAGCTGTGACTGCAGCTAATGAAGTACTCCTGGATCTCCACTTTGCTGTAAATTATACGCACAAATCTTTAGCCCACAAAAATCCTATCACACAAATGCATGTTGGGTGAATAGCCAGGCAGTTTTATGAAAATATGTAGATCAAATAGATGAAAAAAAAGCATATCAAGATATTTTCCTCCAAGATAATGCTTTTGGCATCTGATAATCCTGTCTAGCCAAGAGTATTAGGAAGGATTAAATATGGAAATAGATGAACCTGAATTATTTCATGATCCTATGGTAAACAAATCAGTGGGGTGCTCAGGGATGAGCTATCCAAGCAGAGTTTACCTTCACATCCGTAGAACAAGAATTTTTTTCCTATTTATCACTAGACAAGTGTAATCAGATTTTGAATTGTGTGAAAGACTATACTTTATTTACCAGTCAAAAGTATTAACTTGTCTTCTTGTTATGAAACAACAGCTCCTAAGCACCCTCCCAGGCCTCAGCTGTTTGCAGTTTAGGAACTCCCTGAGATTAATCCACTGCCTGTGTATTAAGTAACCTTCAACAAATTTATTTTTCATGAACTTGCCTAGTCTCCCTTTGGGCTGATGAAAACATCCAATACCCACACCAACATCCCTCAGCAAGGAGCTCCTTGATTTAAGTACATAGTAGGTGAAAAACCTCTAATTTGTGTGCTCTGAACATGCCTTTGGCAAGACTCAGCAGATGCCTCCAGCTTGTGCGCCACTGGTTGCAGTCCACTCTTTCCACGCACCCATCGTTTCATAGCCATTTATCATATCTCCTCATATCAGCCTTTTCTCCAATCTGAAGACTCCTGACCTAGTTCTTCCTAAGGTGGAAGTTAGCCACAATTTTTCTCACCCTTGATGCCATTCTGAGCCTTTTTCAGATTTGTCATGTGCTCCTTAACACTGGGTAACCAAACTGCACTCAGTACTTGAGGTGGAGATGCTGCTTGGATGAACATAGCCCACAACTATGTGCTCTGTTTTGTTCCTGTTTGTTTTTCCATGATCCTTACTGTGATTTTATTTTTTGACCACCAAAGCAAATTAATTTGGTTGCTCCATTATTTACAGTGCTGATGCTAACAGTCAGAGGATTGAAAGGTAAACAGATGACAAACACATTTCCCCATAGCCTGGAGAATAGGCTACAGCCATTCACTGTCTGTATTTGCTGCTAACTGCATATCTAATTCCAGTTAAAATATAGAATCAGGCACTTATTCTGGAAACAATCCAATGCCAATGGGATTATTAAAACACATTGCCCACTTTGGGAACTTGCAGTGATTCTATACGAGCTACAAAACTTGAGCATGTAAAAGTACATCCAGTATGCTGAATTTCTGCCAACTTCTCATACTTTCTATTTTTTGATGTTGTAATTACAGGAAGAGTAGAGGTGATTTTTGTAGGGCAGCAGATGCATGACACAGTGGAAAACGTGTTCACTCAGTATTTGTGCCAGGTGTTTTAACGAACATGGCCAAAGTCTTCCCATTACTGTAGGGAAATAAAAGATGTTTTGTTATCAAGAAAACAACCCTCAAAAACCTTTTACAAGACCTTTGATGCATCTGCTCAGAAGACTGTCAGGTTGATGAGCACAGCACTACAGAAGGATGAAAGCGCTAAACCCTGGCTGGCATTGGCGCTCTCACCCACAGCAGGGCGCCCACAGGCTGGATCTGCACCAGGGCAGGCAGGGCTTGGACTCGTGAGAATAACAATTTAATTCCAGTAACATAATGCACCCTCCTCCTGGATTTGAATTCAAGCTGACTGATGGGTTTCACATTTTTTTCTGAGTTGCTAGAAAAGCAAAACCAGAGGACTTAGACAACTGGCTAATAATAGGCTTTTGTACTACAAGGTAAGATCTATACTGGCTGTTTCATCCATGTGGTACTGGACATATCTGTTTCTGAGTTTCAGAAATACGGTGTCTACTTGGGGAATAGGAAGTGATTTGATCAGACAATAGCTTTGCTAATGCAGACGACAAACTGCATGGGAACAAGAACACAGAATATACCTGTGTAGATGATGCAACATTAATGAGCAAGGACACATGCATCACGTAAATCAAGCACAGGAGTTTTTTAAAGCTCTTTTCCTTTCAGTTTGAATTCTGTGAAGGAGCAATGGCACTCCTGAATGCTGTGAGCTCCTCTGTGCTTGCTGCTCATTGCTCAGTCTGAATGTTTTCCTGTTTCCATGTCTTGGTCTGGCTGGAATATGCTTATTTGAAAGTGAAGGTGCTCAGATATGTCTTTCAGGCCATATTAACTCGCCTGAATCTGTGTGATCAACTGGGCAGTGTGTCTACATCTTCATGTCTCAGAGAAACAAAACACCTAGAGCACTTGCTGTTGCATTTTACGAAACAACAGACCCAGTTCCCTCCCATCTGATGCCTTCTGAGGCAGTAATTCTCCTCAGGTAAACAAAGAGCCCCCATTCTTAGGTTTTCGCACTTTCTCATTGAATCTCCCCAACAGCCCCACAGGACATCCCGTTTGGAGCCATCCTGTGAAATTCATCCCTGCACTTGGGTCCCTTCCAGCTGATCTTCTGCCATTTGTGCCACCCCCGCCACACTCCTCTCCAGTACAGGAGGGAAATTCTCCCTCTCTCCCAAGAGCTGTGAATTTTATTCTAGCTACCCTCCTTTCTGCACAAGTTTGCTAGCTGTTAATGACTATAAGAAAACGGGGTATCACTTCCATCATTTTAAAGGAGAGATAGAAGCTTTGTTAATCGAAACTGATAGGAAATTTAAGCTTAAATTTTCTAACTGTAAAATAGTTTCTACTTTGTTCAAACTCAGACATGAACAAATATAAAAAGCTGAGTGAGGTCCTCAGCTCTAAGCACCAAGGAATAAAGTTTCCTGAAGTGCCTGACTTTTTTGGCATGTGGGATCTTGGCAGCAAAAATCAATAAGCTTTCCTCTCCATAATTCAATCATTAGGTTCTCTAAAGCTGAAAAAAATTATTTAAAAGACAGGAAGACATCCCTTTACTGCTCATCTATGAAGAAAAAGTATATGGACATTTTTTGGGCCTTTTGACCCCCAAAAAAGAAGATACTTTGATAATCGTAAAATTAAAAAAAAAATCCTACTCAAATCCTTAGCTCTAGATAAAATTTTTTTCATTTAGTAAATGACTTTCCATAGATTTCAGCATTTGTGGTAGAATGCAAACCCCCATCTCTCCCCTCCCCCTCCTTCAATATGGAGGGAGTAGGCACATCTCCCCCTCTCTGCTACTTGAGGCTGACAGTTTCTTTTGTTTGGCCCAGAGCACCCTGGCCAGGGCCATTAGGAGAAGGGATTGCCGAGGCGCCAGTGAGCCGCTGGGCACCTGTGGCCAGTGTGGGGGATGTTTGGAGGCTTCAGGGGCACCCCACACATGGTGTGGGGGTACAGAGAAGCTTCTAGAATGCCTACAGTCAGGTCTGATCAGCCAGTATAAAAACGGGACTCTCTCGTCGAGACGGGGCCCATTGTCGCTGGTCTCTCGGAGCACAAGGAAGATGCTGCCGCCGAGACCCCCCCTCCCCGGGATGGAGACCCCGCTTGCCTTGCCGCCACGTGTGTGAGTAAAACCCCTCACAGGATTGCGAGTGTATTTATCCTTTCCATGCACATATGCACGTGTAACTTCCCGTGCTTAATACAAGCACGTATAAAATTATTTCCTCGCACAATCGCGAGTGTATTTATATTCCGTGCACATTTGCACACGTACTTTAAATTATTTCCTCGCACAATTGAGAGTGTATTATAAATTTATCCTCGCACAATCGCGAGTGTATTTTCCTCCCGTGCTTCCACATAAGCACGTGTAGTATTCTGTGCACATTCGCACGTGTAAGTAAATTAACCCTCGCAGAATTGCGAGTGTATTATAAATTTACCCTCGCGGAATTGCGAGCGTACGCTTTACCTTTATCTCTTTAGGAATAATCCCGCACTGTGTTCAGGCAAGCGTGTACTCCTCTGGGACTCGGGGGTGGTTCCGGCATTGTTTTGGGTGAAGCCATGTGCATGCACTCTGTGGACCGCCTGTTGTATTAGTTGCTGCCCCTTAATAATTTTCCTCAACTGATACCCGAACCTATATTTAAGTCACTTTTGGAGTGCTAAAACCCTGTTTCTCACCGGTTTAATAAAAGTTGTTTTGGACCCTGTTGTCCCTTAAATTAGCCTAGGGGTGCCTCCGTGACAGCATTCATATAGATTTTCTTGGGGATCCCACATATTTAAGTCCATTTTATTAACGAGACTTCTTTTATTAGCCATAGTGCTGATTTCATATATGTTAATTCACTCTAGCAATCTTAAGGAAAAAGCACAAAAAGCCTCAAAAAAAATCTTTTCATAAATAAGAAATGCTTTTTTCTGTTTCTTCACAAAATAAATGGTGAAATAACAATCGACACAAATGTATGTTAAAACAGATATTTGTTTACCCATGTGTATAGCCTACCCTACTGTTTAGCAAAGACGTAGCAATAGTAATGTGCTGTCTCACGAAGCTGCTAAACCAGGTCTTAATGGTTACCTGTAAGGATTAACTTCTCTTTAGACAACAAAAGGCTACACTTAAAAAAGGGAAAACAAGACTAAAATTCATTATTTAAATCACTGTTTTGTACTTGAAGATTTAAACCTCATTAAGATCAGTTATTTAAGTCACTTCGATTTCAATCTATACATTTACAATTTAATTATTTTTTTTTTTCCTCAGAAATTTCACAGTTGCTGGGAGAAAAACAAAAATAAATGAAGAATTCCAGAAACTGCAGCTAGGGCACTAAGGAGTAAGAAACTGGGCCAAAAATGTGGAAGTCCCACTTACCATTTATACTCTGCCCATGCCCACAAACTGCTTATTTCCATAAAAACAATTTGGAATTGGCCTTCCAAGAGAATAGTTGCATTTTGATTGAACTCCCTCATCACGTTGAAAACACATAAAACTCTTTTTTTTTTCCTGCCCTCCTCTCAAATACAGTGGCTTAATACACAGTTACTCTCTGGAATCAGTACCATTTACTGAATACTTGTCACACCTAGTATTACATATGATTTCTTAAAGGCATTAGCATCTCAGCTCTTGTATCATCAGACCACAACATTAGTTAAGGCAGAGGTAACCCATATGTGGAATAAAGTAGCTATCGTAACAGCAGGGCAAAGTTGGCCTATTGATTCTTCCATTGGAACAGTTGAGAAAAAATAAAATCAAACCAAACCACACCAAAACAAAACAAAACAAACAACAACAACAAAAACACAACAGAGAAAAGAAACACTTTTTCAATTAGGAAAATTCATTCCATGTACTGAGCAACCCATACCCTCCTGTTGGTAAGGCAGTACTTGTGGGGTAGGAGTAGGAGGGGAGGCATTCTACACTGAAGGCAAATTAAATTCACAGGTTTCTGCAGGGAGGCACTGGCATTGCTCATCTTTCATGGCATCTTCTTCTGCAACCCTGGCAACCTGCACCTGGCCCCTTGACTTCAAAGTGGGCTCAGTGTGGGGACATGAAGAGTGTGGGACCAGAGCACTTGGGTTGGGGTTGCCTGTGAATCAGTAGGCGAGGTGAGCAAAAAAGGTCTGTCATGGAAAATAACACTTCTGGCTTCACCATAAAGAAAAAGTGTGGATTGTAATCTCCCAGGTGTTGCCATGCAGAAAGCTTTTAGCTTCTAACACGGCATCGCAGGAGGCTGCAAAGCCTAGCCTTGCTGACTGCGCTCCTGGGTGCAGAGGGCTTTTTGGTGCAGGGCTTGTCTGTATCCCCCTCTGTGGAGCTGGTTCCCGAGTCCCACGGGAAGCACCAGGCAGATAATGGAGGAAACTCATCTGCTGGCTGCCACATCCCAGAGCCAGGCTTGAGGCAGCAGCTACTGTGCTCCACCAGCACCTGCAGGAAAGCTGAATTTGCATCAGTGGTGGGTGCTCCTCACCATGCCTACGTGACCTGCAGGCAGCACTGCTGAGAGGGCCCAGGGAAGCAGTGGCACAGGCCAGCATTTCAGAGGTCTAGTCCTGCTTTCCATCTCCCTGCTTCTTACAAAATACCACCAATGGCAGAGTCAGCACCGTGGGTCATATACTTTGGTGCTTGAGGCAAACTGAGGCTGGAGAGAGCTGTTGGGGAAAGAGGGACCCGACAGCCTGCCGTGTCCCTAGCAGCACAAACACATCACAGTGTCCTGTGGGGTTCAAGGGTGGGAGCAGTAATCTTGCTGTGATGACCTCATGGGGTAGTCCACATGCATCCATAACACAACAGCACAGCCTGGGTCTAACATTCGTCTCCATTCCATATCTCAAAACTGTGTTTAAGAAGCCTTCTACATGTAGAGTCTTGAATGCAGCAATGAAGCTATAACACATGTATACAGGTACCAGAGCTTTATTAGATGTTTCAGGGGATACAAAGAACTGGATTTTATATAACTCTTTTATTACATTAAAGACACATTCTTTTCATAAAAATTCACATTTGCTATACAGAACTGTAGGCATTTTTTACGCAACATTTATTAAAGTACCATTGAATAGATCCTAAAAAGAGAAGGTGCAGCTCTGTGAACCTTTGTGGGCACAACACAGGTCTCAATATTACCCAATCATCCTCCCCACCAAAATGGAGAAAAGTCATTCAAATGCATTAATGCTCATTGGGAATAATAAGGCTTCTGTACAGAGATCCTGAACAGCATCAAGAGGCAGTGTGGCAATAATATCCTAATCATCACCTACATGACCTTAAAGTTACTGACTACTGAGGCAGTCATAAACTTGACAACTGTTCTGGCAAGCCCAGATATTTCTTTTTTTTCTTTTCAAAACCATGTATTTTTTTTATTTTCAATAATAACTACACATAAACCCAGGATTCTGCTTTAAGGATCCCAGCTTCACAGCAAAACTGATTTCAGCTACTCAAGGAATAACTCCCAAACAAACTGACTTTTGCAGAACCCAGAGCTGAGGGAAGAGACTAGTACATGCCATCTCACTGCAGAAAAAATAGCCTAAGTGTACTTCCATCCGAGGAGATGCTCATTGCCATATAATCCGATCTGTTTTTAATTTGGAGAGAGAAAGTTTATACCTGAATTCTCACTGGCCAAGGTGAAGCTCATCTAAGAGGACATGTGTACCGAACGTGGAGTGTGGACATAAACCATCCAAGGACATCACATGTAGGACACTGCCATCTTTCAGCCCGTACTTAACATCTTGTAAGAACTTGTGGATTGCTATGGTGTACTGAGGATGACAAACCAATGATACTCACTTTGAGCAGTGTTGCTCACAGCTGGCAGTTAAAGGCATGTGTATGTAGAAGTTATGATAAAGAGCAATGAGTAGATGCCAAAGAGAAGAGTGGGAAGATGCCGCATTTTAACTATACAAAGATAATGGAAAAGGGTCAAAAATCAGACTTCTGCCTTCACTCCATCGCTGTTCAGGTGGGTCTGACTGAAGCTGACCCCACGTCAAACATACCATTGGGCAGGCAAGCACTGCCTACTCCTGTTAAACCTGCCAGGCACAAGTAGACCCTCCTGAGTTCACTATGTCTTTCAGAATTATCTTTGGCATCAGGCAGCGGCGAATCAGACAGAAACAATGGATGGAGAGCTAGATCCTGCTGCAGGAATGGTAGAGGGATGATATCTGTGGGCAATGTAGAGATTCCTAAATAGAGCACTAGGTCCTGCAAACCACTGGGAAATTATTATAGCTTTTTTAATTAAAGCTGTTACGGCTCCTGAAAGCAGAATGATGTCAATGGCCAGGCCAGGCCAGGCTGCTCAGCCTCTAACATTTCTCATTTTTACATAAGGATTTTTACAGCCTAACCTAGACTGCAGTAGAATTCAAAGCTCTTCCTGTGAATTTACAACTATTAATAAGTTCCAGCATAGGACATGAGCATTATTGCATAGCATCCAGGCAGTTCCCCAAAGCCAGGGGATCGCCACCCTCCTATCATGATTGTATCCCAGACAATGAATTTTAGGTCATTCAATTACATGATCACGATCCCCCCTTTCATCAGCAGAAGCTGTGTGTACACAGAAGTGATCTGATCTGTACCACACTGGAAACCATGTCTTTGCAACCTTGTACAATCAAGGCAGTCCATCAGGCAAACATCCTATTCTTTATTTACCAGTATGCGAGCTCTAAGTAACTTCAAGTTTAACTCCTTAGGGCTGAAAAGTGAGGAAGTCAGCCCTATGGACAATCCTCAGTAACGTTTGAAATCAGAACTGATAATTACGGGATTTAAACAATACTATGTGAACGCATTAAGGCAGGTTACATAACTGCCCTTTTCCTTTAGGATTATTATTTCCTTGTACATTGTAGACAATCCATACTCACACACACACACATACCCACAAAACAGCAGCACAGTAAAAACTAAATAGATCACTGAACTCCAACATACTTGTAATCAATACATTGCACATACTATACAGCATATTTTAACACCATCATTGATTAAACATATACAACTCTGAACAACATTGTATGTAACACATAAGCTACCATTGAGATATGGCAAATACATCATATACACTATTAGCTTTTACTTCACTGAAAAGGAGTTTAGAAGATTAAAATGGTGTTAACTGACCTCTTGGAATCAGCATATACCCTACTCAGTTGCTAATACCTAGTGCTCCATATACTATATTCAGCATAAACAGAGCTGTGTTTTCAGGGCATTTCACTTTTTTTGATATTGTGGAGCTTAGCTCCACAATTTTAAATTTCCTTTTCAACACAGCATATACGTACTACACAGTGACTATCTGCTCCCTCACATCCCCAGATAAAGGCTTAGTAACTACTTTGAAGTTAGCAGAAATGGTCTAGATTTGTATCAGTATGACAGAAAGACTTAGCCCAGCATACAGGATCATACATTCCCTCTCACACATGTATGCATATACATATATATATATATATATACACACACACACGTGTATGTTTAAAAGAATGGCTTGAAATAGCAGGACCTACAAAACCAGTAATGTACCAACAGCTAAGGAATGCAAACAACGCATTGATTTTCAAACTAGGCTCCTGTGATCTGACTCTGTCTTGCCCCTCTCCACACAAAACAGGAATCAGACCATGGGACTAGGTGCTATTTGGTCCAAATCGCTGCAGTTTGACTCAGTACCAAACAAAGAGATCTCAGCTTGTGTAAACTGAAAAATGGCGCCAGGCAGGTTTACACCAGCTGAGATGCTGCATGTGTTGTGCAGTACAGTCACAATTTTTCAAGTATGAGTGAGAAGAATGGATGGAGTATCAAGTGAAAAACTTTAGAAAACTACACTACTTGATGAGGATACAATGAACATAGCGAGGTAGAAAACGAGCACAGGAAGAAAGAAAAAGTTTTTGTGAAGAATGACTTGACAGTTTGAATAAATAATGCTTATGAAGATCAATAGTGTAGACAGGTATTTTTCCTCTGATGGGCTGATTACAGTCATCTAACCTCCCATGCAAGATTATTTATAATACAAGTGTAGAAACATCCCAAACTAATCAGGCCAGAACAACTCACCTGACCCAATCCGACAAGCACATTTCTGGTTGAAATCAAAGAGAGTTTTAGCTGCATATGGGTGGCAAAACTGGGTTCTCAAATGGTCCAGTTATGCTGCATAGTCCTTTCTGGCTTGTTCTTTCCTGGTGAGATCCCTCAAACAATATCAACAAAGAGTGCACCCCTATCAGGACTTAAAGTCTTGGGACCTCACAGATGAAATCGCCAGAAAAGCATGGATAGTATGTCCCCATACACTCTTTTTTTTGTTTTAGTAATTAAGGCAAGTTTCTTTACCTGTCCCTAACATAAAGTGCTGTGCTTCTTCAACAGAAAGGAGATCAACAGCTAAACAAAAACATAATTTTTCTGACCAAAATTTAACATCTTGCTGAGTTTTTTTTTTTCCCCCATTAATGGAGAAACTATTTGATTTGTCTATTACCCTTCTTGTCAGAGGATTTTTTTTTTGTTTTTTGCTTTGATTTTATTTTCCAGCACCCAAATGACAATTAGAATAAAACTGACACTAAGCAAACATTTCATAACAATGCTAACAAGCTCAAGATAGCTTTATATTTATTCATATGTACAGGCACACACAGATACACTTTTCTTAAATACAGGAGAACATTTGCTTTGAGTACACCTCTGTGTAAGCGAAAAGCTCAGTGTGTCTGCTGTGTGTTTGAGCAAGGGGTCCCAGGAGGAACTTGGTGTTGTTGATGCTCTCTGATTCAATAGAATCTCAATCAGAATTAAAAAAAAAAATTAAAAATAATTTTTTTTTTTAACCCAAGGAATCAGACTAATTTGCTATATTAAAAACATAGGTTAAGTCTTTTGACCATTTTAAGCAGCTGAAGGATGACAGAGAGAATCTGGAAGAAAACAAATCCAGCTCAACGAAAGAAATAAAAGAATATTTCACACCACATCACCAATTAATAAGCAAACATTTTAACGTTTCTGGGACACCCACATAGGGTGGGTTAAAAATATCCCATATGCTCACATTTCATTTTATGTGTATGTTACTTGAATTTTGCTGCCTGTGGAAACAGGAAACAAAGTGCATCAACCCACCTGGTATCTGCTTAGTCATGGGTGAAAGCACTAGAGTCCTACCACTTTTTCAAGGCAAAGAGTGGCTGTGACTCTTAGTAAATTTTGGGGACAGTTTGGGTAAACTTTTAGCACTGTAAAAAACCTAACTGGCTTCAATCACAGATTTCAGTGGGGATGAATCTTACAGTCCTAACCTATACAGACAAAAACCGCTACTGGAGGAGGCATCATAACTTCATAACACCTGCACAGATTTTTTCAACCAAATTTCTAACAGACCAGACCAGAAACCCAAATATCATTATGCAAGTGTGCACGGATGTCTTTGTATCATATACATACACTTAAACGTGTCATTATACTACATATACACTTAAATGTTTGTTTATAGTACACACACACTTTTTCCAAGGCACCCTCTCAGTACAAAATAGCAGCAAGTGTTCATTTTATTCCACTTCTTTTTAAACTAAAAACAACGAAAACCCTACAATCCTCTGTAACTTACCTGTTTGATAAAATAATTTTTGTTGTTCTAAACTCTGCTGGTAGATGTTATTCCTTATCACCTGACAGAAAATAGAAAAGGACCATATGATGCCATTCTCCTCACTCAACCAAAAGTTCTAGTCATATCAATGGAAAATTGACATTAGTCTTATCCCCTAGAGCTCTGCAGTATTGTAGGACATTATAGCATCTATTATTCTGCACAAATGAAGTATTTTGCTTTCCAAAGTTGTGTGCCAGTGCATTAATGTGCCCAGTAGATATGACTGATTACATTGAATCCAGTTAGGTGTCATACAGCGGCAACATTATCATTTTATAAATCACTAAGTTTTCCATGTATTTGAGTTTTATATATGTTTCATTAGAAGTAGGATGATCAGTGATTCTGCTGCTAGAACAGTGCCATTCAGTAGATTTCCAGCCTTGTGTTCTGCAGTATTATATCCCACAAACAATTTAAGAACTGTATTGTTATCAGCTAGAAATTGCTCTACTACACTCTTTAGTACAGCAATTTTTCACTGATGGAACTGGCACTGATTTTCTTGCAATCAGCAGAGAAACATTGTGTTCATAGCTGCCTTAAAGAGAAGTTTAGACTGCATCTATTTTTTTAAGTGCAGTTTTAGTCTTGCAGAAAGCAGGCTTCCACTATGGGACAAAATCCTGCCCACCTTACAGTACACACAATTTACTGATCCTATACCATGCTAAAGACAGGAAATTTTCCTATTAAATTCAGTGGACGTTGGATCAGGCTCTTACAGAAGATTAATCCCAGAGGGAAGTCATGCTCCAGGCTGGCCTAACTTTGTTCCTGCTAGAACCAGGGAAAATATTCACTGGCAATTCCTAGTACAGAATTAGGCCAGCACCACATATCCGCTGACTTGACCTGGGACAAAGACATTGGAAAACCCCATTCTGAGAATGAAAAGCAAACAGGCTTCAGTCTGCTCTGTACAAGCTATGTAATACATCATGTTGACTGTCCACTGATCATGTGTGTGTTAGAAGCATGACTGGATTTACTTCACAAAAGCATTTCAACCTGTAGCTCACTGATAAATGCGATCACTTAAGCCACCTAACAGATGAAGTTTAGTGGCTTAAAAGTTTTGGGCCAGATATATTGTCCTCAGTCTACCAGTGTAATGCTCAGACCATTGGGAATCCTGCTGTAGGCAGGCAGAGGACAATATACATCCCATTGCTCTGAAAGCAGTGAATTTCTTAGCAAGTTCATAACCACAGAAGACATATGAATTGCATTTGGCAACTCAGGGAAAATATGTAAATGGCCTTCTTTTATCAAACACTGTAAACATGTTTAGTTTTGCTCTTCACATGAAACACAAATGTAAAAAATGATCATAATTGATTAAAACATTTCCCCTACACCCACCCACTAAAGCCCTAAACACCTCAGCGTGTTATAGGAAGATCAGTGTTTTACAAGATAATTCTTCTAAAATGCAATATTTTTTTTTTTAATTCTAAATATCGCAACAACACACATTATAGTACTATCAAGTAGTGTCATCTTCACCTTCATCCAGCGCATAGTTGAGCTTTATGACTGTGCTGATAAAGTCACCAAGTTCTACAAAATCTGCAGTGATAATATTCACACCACTTTCTCCTGGTTTCTGAGTTCGGACCCATTGCATCATTGCAGGAAGAGCCCTAAGGGGAAAACAGGAACAATAATTACTTATAAAGCAGCAAGACAAATGCATCAAGGCAGGGTTTACCAACAGTTACTCTCATTGATTTTACTTGGTTTCTAAGGGAACCATGTGAGAAGGGACACAGGTTACTGCTCAGGCTTTCTGAAAACCCTTCTTTTGATAATTTTCATTCTCTGTGGAGATAATATGTTGATTGCATTTCAGTTTCTCAGTAGAGAAGAATGAAAGGAAGATCCTGTGGGCTCACAGTAAATATTGATCTTGCCTAGGGACAAGGGTGTGGACCAGATATCTTTTCAGTGTCATCCAGCCACAGGACTTCATGGAAATTGTTTACAGAGAAAGAAGTAACAGAGAACTCAAGTCATTTGCAAAGCATGTTTGACACATTCAAGAAAATACCGAAAATAATATTTTTGGGGACACTGGAGCAACCATGATTCCTACAAGCATAGCATATACTGAGTACCCTTTCTTTCCCAGCACTAATATCCCAGCCCTGAATTATATTTAATCATAAATCAATGGTTAGTAACTGAAACAAAAAGCACCACAATCATATTAACTCTTTTCTGAGATGGCATATTTTTACTCTCTCAGACTTTTAGCACAGGAATACTGGGGTGCAGAAGATGTCTGCCTAACTCAGTTTGTGAGTGTAAACCATTTTTTTTGACACCATGAAAATATAAACTAATTATCATAAGAAATATCTATGGGAAAATGAAGGGCTTCCCAGTCTTACTCAGGAAGTCAAGGAGCAAGATCTAGTTTTCAGAAGACAGAAGTTAACAGAGTTCCAAAAAATAAGGTACAGATTTTTCAGAGAAAGGGTAATTGACCATTGGAACAAACTCCCAATGACTCTGACAAACTCTGCAGCACTTGGAGTCCTTAAATCAAGCCTAGATGACATTCCAAAAATACACTCTCAGTCAACCTCAAGATGCTGAGTTAAATAAAAGAACCTACAGACTGGGCAGGGCTACAGTCAGTTTAGATGAATGTTGTGTTCTCCTTTTGCTCTAAAAATCTATAAATCTGTGATCCCCCCTCAGCCAGCATGTTGAACAGCCTCCTTCACAGAGGCAGGGTACATGTAAAATGTTGATGTGACAGTGATTTACATCAAGCTGAACATGCTGAACCTAAATCTGCTCCTAAAAGCTTTAGGGAAACAGATCTAAAGAAAACAGATCTATTAGGAGACACAAATTGTACTTGTCAGTAGCCACCAGAATCAGTAATTTGAAAAAACAATTTAGTGCAGAAAGAAACCAAGCAGTTATAATTAGCTCCCTCTAAGATTATACAGGAGGATGCACAACACTAAGGTTTTGCTTCAGGAAAATATGCTTAAATCCACTGTAAAATCCATGCTTAATCCCAGCAACACATTTATTTCACTCATTGATTCAAGATGACTGAAGCACATGTAGGTAGGCACACCAGCTCATAAAACTAAGCTTAACCACTCTGCCACGTAAGAACTCCGACACCATCTTTAGATTTAGGTTTCTGTAATCGTGAAAAGTTGTGCTCCGTGGAACTGTAACAGGCACAGGTCAGGTGTTAAATATCAGGCAATGCCTCGACTGTTTGAAAACATCTGCAAGCAAGTAGAACCAGCACAGATCTCAGCAGAACAGCAGGGACTACCAATGTGATAAAAGGCAGCTCACAGCAGTTGAAAACTCTACTGCATCTTCACATACAAGAGATATTGCTGAACACTGGACAAAGACACAAGGCTGGACTTCTAAGATGGCAGCATGTTGCCTTTGTCTTTCATATCATCCTATTTAAACTCAGTTTCAAGTTTAAAGGTGAACTGATGGATTGCAGGCAGACACACATTTTTTCTTCTCTCCTGCATAAGTTGATACCCTTGATATTTTACTCCCCCTTGAGGCATAATTAACTTCTTTTGGTGTCCTTTCTTTGTTCTGAAGCTGTTTCTGATGTGATTGTGTCTTCACAGAATTTTCTGTCTATATATTTAGCCATGTAGACTGAAACACTGGTTTCTTTTTCCTACTAAGCAACCTTTTAACAGATAGAGCACTAATCAAAAGGAGGCATGACTATCTTGAACTCAGTTTGCCCTGCCATTTCATCTCCAGTTAGACTTGGTAGCTAAATTGGGTTATTTACATTTTACTGCTATTTCACATAGGACACAGTTTCACAACCCTTTGCTCATACACAAATTGTTAGAGAAAGTCACAGAAATCCTTTTTTTGAAGATGAAAGAGCATTCAAAGATAAGTCAAAAAGTGAACCAGATTATCCAACAAAAAGCTTATTTGCACAGCAAAGACAAAGAACACAATCCTGAAAAACAAACACACAAAAAACCAAAAAACAAGCAAACAAAAACAAACGACAAACAAACAAACACCACCACCCCACAAAACAAAACACAACCTGAACAAAAGATTCCACTGAAATTTAATATCTGATCCAGGCTATGTAACTCTGCTTACGATAAAAATTCAAAGAAAAAAACCCCATACTGATAATTTTCTTCCCATAGTGCCATCCTGAAAGTGGATTACAACAATGGCTGTAAGAAACTATGTTGCTCAGTTTTAGTACAAATACCGCACAATAATTATTAGAATAAGCCTGCTTTAACATTCCTCAGGGTTTCTTTGTGATATCAGCACAAACCTTGTTCACGCTTCCTTGTAATTTCCAGTCTCTGCATGCCTCAAACTAGTAATTGTTCTCATTAAGGGTTTTAGTCAGAGGAACACAAACCATGCTGTGTGGCAGCCACCTACATGACTGTGCTCACAGAAACCCAGTACATACCATGGTCTTCGTAGATATTATTGCAATGTTGATAAGAAATTATTTTGCATATGAGTATGTGCCAGCCTCTCAGCTTGCAAACCCCGATAGCATCACTGCCTCTATGTTAGCAGGTCCTGGCTCTCCTATGGACGATGTTGATGTCTGTGCTTAAGGGTCTCACTGGAGCTCTGGCATCAGTGATTCAGATCCCAGCTCTGTAAGGGCTGAGGACAGCTCAGGCATGTAAGTATGAGCCGCACGTGTAGATACTCAAGGTTAGTAATCTCTGTTGTTACACCACTAACTACTGTGGTGCAGTCATACTACAACTACCTCCATTTTGCTACTGTAATGAGTTTTCCTAATAAAAGTGTCATGCTGACAATAATGACAGTAATGCCATTATTAAAATTGCATGCAGGACAGGCTCTAGATCTCCTGAGGGCAAACTCAAGTCTTCCAGACCTACTGTGCCTCAGCTGCCTCCACTGTAAATGATGCAGTGAAAGCTGCATGAGTTGAGCAGGAGTCCTGCTGGCCTCAGAAATGGGCTGTGAGGTTTCAGTGCCGTGAATAAATGTTCTGAAGGGCATACAAGAGGAAAAGTCTTATGCTAATGCACTACAAATGAAGAGGCAGGCAGCTGGAAAAGCTGACAGATGCAGAATACTGTCAGCCCTTTAAAACTCACTGAAGTCAGCTCTATCCCACAGCTGTGCAGCCCAGACCTCGCAGCCGCAACCTCAGTTCTTAGAAGGAATAATTTCTACTCCCTAAGGGTTACAGAAGCCACTAAGTAATGTTGATCCATGTACCCAGAAGGGTGCTGCCTGCCATAGCTTACAGCCAAAGAGGAGAGAGAGTGTGTTTGTCAGCAAAACCTATGTGGGGAGAAAGACAGTAGTCTCCTTTTCTTGCCCCACAACCTGGGGCACTGTTTTCATCCTGCTGCAGCTCCAACAACCTGGGTCAGGGCTCGCCTGATCTGACACTGCCAGGCCAATGAAGCGCTGCCCCACAAACCAGCACCTGAAGTCAACTCCTTCCATGTCCCTGGCAGGAGGGGAGGTCTAGCTAGCGGCAAGAGCAGGGTAGGGAGGAGAAGGACACAGAACTGGAGACCTTTATCGGTGGTGAAGGAGGTGAACAGTGTATTACCTGGGCCTGACTGTGTATTGGAATCAGTAAACTTGGCGAAAAATTTTTTGTCCTGTGGGAATATAGAGAATATACCATTTATTCTCACTGCCTGGGAACTATGGTGTAGCAGACTGCTGCGCCTCACTCACAGGAGAGCAAGAGAACAGGTGGAGCAAAATGATGTGACCAGACACAATGTAGAAGGACCTTTTGGGAAGGACTGTGGACCAGCCCCAACCCACCACCATTGCACCTGGGCACCAGGGGCCAGATCCAGCCCACCACCCCTGCTGCCAAGCAGCCTCCTGGTGGCTCTCAGACCCATGAAAACGTCTGCATGGGAAGGGGGACAGCAGAGGAGATCTGGACAGTAGGGACCTACCTATGCTGTACAATGCAATGTCATGCATATATATTTTATTTGGCTATACTTCTTCTGAGACCAAAGCTTTTATCTCTAGATGGAACCTCACTAGGTCAGTAGGGGTATTAAGCATTTGAGCATGGCTTAGGTATCAGGTTGGCTTATATCAAACATGCAGACATGCCCTACATCACTTTTTCCAGCCTTTTTTTGTTGAGGAGCCATGTACCTTCTCATATAGCATTGCTACAGTGATTTTAATTTACAGTCCAGTAAAATCTAGGCTCAGCTTTGACAGTTGTCTTATTACCTCTATTTTCCCTGTTCTGTTTGCTTGCTCATATAAACAGAAATGTGTGCAGATTTCTTTTTAAGCTTTTCACTTCTTTCAGTAACCCTTTTCCAATGCAGTAAAGAACTTAGCTGAGAAGCACTGCCCTAAACTACAAAACGTGCATAGCCCTTTTCAAAAGTATTGCATATTCAAGACTTCTTTTTTAATCTAACAAAGACCTTAAGAGCATTCTAATTGTACTGAATTTTGTTTAAAAAATAATAATTAAACATTCAAGTAGCTTCAGTTCAAGTAGCAAAACTATGAGTCCCATTATGATCTTTCTGAAAGAAAATATGACCTAACTAATTGCATTAAAATTTGCTTTAAAAAATTTGCTCTTAGGCTATTTTAGTTCAGAAAGAAGGGTGGTTGATATTTTTTTTTTTTTATGCCTGAGTCATCAAATCCTCACAGTGTGACAGAAGACTAAGGACAGCAGTGCTCCAAGACAGGACCTCCCGTGGAGAAACCGCCGTTCCTCTCTGCAGAGCTTTCAAAGGATAGGAAGAGGAAAAGCAGCTTTGTAAACACAAAAAAACCAAAAGGACTGTTTGCTGTTTAATGAGAGTTTGATCACTAAAGAATAAGTTTTCTTCTGGAGAACCGGGAGCCAGTACAACCTAATCTAGAGTGAGAAACTAGTCTCATTGACACAGTGCAACGCTGCCGAGCATTATGTGCCCATTATCAGTAACGCCAGCAAGAACAGGTCCACTTGCTCAGGGCAAAGTGACATATGGCTTTTCTTCCCTCTCCAGCAAGGCACACAGTGTACTTCCCTGCAACCTTTTGCAAATCGGTGTTACTGTTAAAGAAAAACTGCATTCCTCTGCAGGAGGATGGACTTACACAAGCCTGAACCTGAACCCCTATACTCTTTAACTTCCCTCCCACCCTACAACTGATTTTACCTGCGTTTGCAAGAATGCTGATTAATTCTGGAGCTGTAATTCAGCATATGCTGACTTAGGTTTTTCAAGGATGCTGAGAATTCATCGCTCCAGTGGGAGCAGTGGATGTCTCATGTGTTACTGAATCATAAAAATCATGACTGGGAAGGACCTTGAAAAGTTGTTCAAGTTCATCCAGGTCATCCTGGGCAAAATCAGCTACACAAAGATCAACTATACAAACCACTCATAGCAAATGTTCAATTTAATCAGTTGTTACAAGCCTCTAGTGATGGATATGTCATAACCCTCCTCTATATTCACAGTATCCCTACATAAATATCCTTATACATTCTCATTCTCTTCAACTGAAGTACCCACGAATAGATGCCACCTAAAATAATGGCATTAGGGTGTGCTACTCAAGATTGTTTACCATGTCCTCACCCTGCTTCCGCTAAAGGTTTATTGTTCATCAGTAAATAGTCTTCCCTGCAGAATACGAAACCTAGGTACCACTTCATAGTCTGTCATTCTACCATAATTCTCTTCTCTGGCAAAACTAGTTAAAAAGGTCCTCCTCTTTTATGTGCCAGACATTTATTTCTGCCCCCGATCAAAATTCACTGTTCTCTCAATTATGCTAATAGACCCGTGGGGACAAAATTAAAAGCAACACAGGGAAATGGTCTGGATTAACGGAAACAAATAATCCATTTTTGCTCCCCCTCTGCCCCAAACGGTCGCAGTTCATTGATGAGATTAAATTTATACCAGGGCCTCACAAAATTATGAATTGGCACAACCAGGGAACAAATGAGGTGAAACACAGAGGTTTACATGAGCTCATCAGGGACAGACTGAGAAGTAATTCCTTAGATTCACTTCCTTACCCCTCAGACCCATCGTAGGCAGCAGCAGTGTCATCGTAAAATTGGTGCTACAAAGGCCAGACTGACTAGAACCAGAAAAATTTGGGCAGCACTGGGGAAATTTCTTCATTAATAATCTTGAAGGCACACAGGTGAGAATTCCTTTCCCCAGATCCCAAATGTATGTTACACTGCCCACAAGCCATCACATTGCAAGAACTAACTATATTAACATCCAACAGGCCTGCATTTATTCTTCTGAAATGCTTACCTATAATTCAGTCTTCTCCAATTGCTTTATACAGTTTGGAAACACATCTAATCGGGTAACACAGACTACTGTGCTGGGGTCAGATGAATATTTTAATGTAATTTGTCATAGCACTTTCCTCTGTGGAGTCACCACAGGCCAGATGTCTTCACTCTTCTATTGAGCTATTGTTGGCTTTCTGGGTTTTGTTTTAAAGGGGAGGCAGAAATGAGCTCAAAAGGGCCTTTCCTGCCCTCCCTTCAAAGATCATTTCAGCTGAATTTATTGAACCTACACTTCTATGCTTGTACAAACAAACCACAATGGAATATTTAATAGATTACATGATAGTCCTGGAGGTGATTGATGTTCATCATTCAATTTTTTTCCCTGATTTTGTGGTTTTAGCCATTGCACCTAGAGCATTAACTAACAGCACAAGGAATGCAGACAGATGGGAAAGGACTCAGTGGAGCCTGTATTATAAAATACCATATTAACGAGGCAACTCTACTATTTTGTCTACTGTTTTGGTCAACACAGCAGGAAGTTTAAGTGTGAAATGCCAGAGCTAAAAGCTTGACTAGCTACTACACAAATTGAAGCATTTAGCTTTTCAATATGACTGAAGAAGGCCTTGTAACACATGCAGTTACACCAGTATGGACAAATACAGGGCAGTCCATGGACTAACAGGAAAACCACTGTCTGCCATGAGGATGCCTGTGTTCAAAGCCTGGCATTTTTCAGTGATCCAGTAGATTAAGTTAGACAAGTTTATCACAACTTTATCTTCCCAGATCATCTGGGGAGAAACATGTCCCATCTTCGTAACAGTGTTGCAACTCTTAAACTATGAGAACTTAAGGAGAGATCCAAGTGCTGTTCAGACATTATTCTGTTCAAGCTTTTGTGGCCTGCACAGAGATAAGCCTGAACACCCATTTACATAGGTGCCTGCATATATTTACCTGCTTGAGACAGTTGTTCCTGGTCGCAGTTACAGAGAGAAATCTGACTGTTCAAGAAATGCCAATATATTTGCAGAAATGACAGTAAGCATGGACTATGGAAATAGGAAGAGTAATTTATTCCACTGCCAGTGAAACAATGAAAATCTCTGCTTTCCATAAGAAAATATCAGCCACCAGTTGAAGGAATATCTATGGGACTGCACTGCCCCCCCAACCCCCGCCCCTGCCCCGTTTTTCACACACTCATTACACTAGAATCACTGCATTAAAACAATTCAAAACAGGTGTTAGAGTTGGCTGCAGAGCAGGAACTGCTTTGTTCAGGTGTGTATTGTAGCCAGTACCAGATCATTCACTGCCAAGGTTTCCTCCACCAAACTTGGCCAAGGGCATTGTTTTCTCCAAGGGTTGCCACTATGTGGGACCTTTCAAAAACTTCTGCTGCTGAGGAACCTGGTAGAGGACTCCAGGTACAGCGCTGCCCAGCTACTCCCCACAGGTCACAGTTTCACTTGCTGCTGATGGTTCAGCTTCTTATTACAAAACTCAAATTCTTAAGCATGTAACATTCGAATGATGTAAGAAAGAAAAGAGATTAAAAGCCAATTAATTAAAAAACAACAACAACCCAAACAAAAAACCAACAAACAAAAACAAAATAAAAAATAAAAAATAACAACAAAAAGAAAAAAAACAACAGGTTGTGCATTGAGGAAATATTCTGAAATTTAGTGTGGAACACAATGAAATAGGGTTTATCAGAGTGAACAACAACAAGCGATTTTTACCAGTGTTTAGCCCTGCCCAGAACCTTGGAACACAGATGAATTAGCATAATGATTCTGCAGGAAAAACAACCAAACAATCAACCAACCAAAACCAACCAACCAACCAAGCAAACCAACCAAGCAAACCAACCAACCAACCAACCAACCAACCAACCAACCAACCAACCAACCAACCAAAAAACCCAAAAAACACCACACCACACACAAACAAAACCCAACCACAACATTTTGTGTAACTACAAAAATTAGTAGAAAGGTATATATCATTACCAGGGAAAGCAGAGCAGCTACATGGAAGGAAGAGTTAATTTAAGAAACTTCCGACTGACGGCGCTACCACTCCTCTGTATAACCTGTGACAGAATTTCACACATTGTTGCACAGTTTCCTCTGAAATAGATACCATAATAAATCTAAATTACCCAAATAGGTAAAATATGGATTTTTTTTTTTTAGTCTAATACCATAGCCTGCAAAATTAATGTTTTCTTCCTGCAGATGCTTCGAAATCAAACAAAATTTCACCTAAATTTGAATCCCTTGCTACAGGATACAGAGCAAAGCAATTTCCAGTTTCTTTCAGATAAACAACTCTAAGTGGTTCTAATTGTTTTGTTCCATTAAGTGAAGAGATAAAGTCAGAGTCTGCAGTGGTAGAGAACAGACAACCAAAGTAAACAAAACTGCACGCAGCTGTTTGCCATAGTACCTTGCTTAGTATATTCTACAACGCATTATTCAGACAGACATACTGTAGAATAATTCATATTGAATATATAACACTGAAAAATGCAAGGAAAATAGCCATACACGAATCAGAGAAAGTCACAGTAAAGAGATCAGCATTCCTAGGAATTTAACACTTCATGATTCTTCAGAGAAGGTAGAAGTCTGCTTCATTTGTGAAACATCATCAAGTAGATTACAATGCAACGATCCACCTAACAAACGTTAAATGGAAAATTATGACAAAAATAATTGCCTTTGAAAAAAGGTACAGGGAAATAGTCATTTTTCAGCACTCACTGCTGCTATCTGGACAACAAAAAGAAGCTGAGAATATACTAAGAGCTTCAGGCTGCATATCCAAGTAATAGAAATTGGGCATAATTACAGTTCAGATTTGAATGATGTTGTGACTAGAACGAGTCAGGAAATGAGATGGTGTGGGACAAAATTGTATTGGAACATACAGTTTTCCAGTTACTTAAAAAAACTGAATGTCTACGTAGTGATCAACATAGCCATTTAAGCATTCTTTTCTTACTTTTTTTCTTTGCAAATTTAAATCATTTTGTATTAGGTGTCACTTTAAAATAAAGTTAGTTCGAAACCATCACTTCAATATTTCTAAAACATTAAGTTAGAAAAATATCAAGATGAAATGTTTTCCTACCTATTTTCCTCAAATACAGTTAGTGATCATGTTTGACCCAATTTCACAAAGAGTATCAATGGTGTTCACAAATATATTTTTCCAGCAAATTTCTGTTTAGCACCAAAATTCCTTTCTGCTGTAACTCTATCCATCATGTCTTCTGCCTCCTGTTGTCATTTCTTTTGATTATATTAGCAACTGCCTTTTTGCGTGGACTGAACATCTTCCACCTCTTTCTCCACCAAGCCTCTATGTGCCAAGCTAGTTTTACAATTTCCCTTGCAAGGTCTGTATCAGAGATACACAGCACTGATGATCCCTATTGCAGCGCTGCTGTCATTGCCACCTGGGGTTTTGCCCCACAACATCCCAGCCTGGCAACTGGATCGCAGGCCGTGGGAGTCCAGGGTTGTCACACAACCCTCCACAACAACTGCTTCATCTCACCAGAGAGGGAGACTAAGCTGCTGATTATCCTTTATATATTTTCTGGCTTCTAGATCTGGCCTCACACAGCTAAACCAGCTTTGTTAATCAGCTGGATCCCAGAGGCAATATCCTCCTAAATAGCACCCTGGGACATTGCTGTGAATCATTTACTAGGAGCGGCCTTCCCTGAGCTTCCACTTGTTTTTCTCACAACCCAGTATTAAAAAGCCCAAGCGTTCATATGATAAACCTTGTATTGTACCAACTATAATTATGCCAAATACAGTACTCAGGAGGTACTATGGAATAACCAGTGCTGTTTCACAGCAGAGAAATATTTGTTTTGGCTACAGCATGGAGACAAGTTCACCAGGCTATCTTCCTGCCAAAGTGGTCCCATGTCAGGAGGATTTGTCCAGCTAACACAGACATCTCTGGCTCCTCAATAACCTGAGTGGCTACGAGCAACTATTACAAAGGCACCTGCTTCCTCATCCCTGGGTGATGGCTTGAGACCAGACTGCTGTTGGTGGTCCTGCATGCAGCCTGGGGAATGCTACACCATGCAGTCCTGTCCTCTCATCTCCACTGGCAAGGCAACTGGCATGGACAAGACCACGCACAGCTGCCTCTGAAAAGGCAGGCTAGCAGGCATGCCGTCCTGCCGCAGAAGGAGACCTGGGAGGAAGCTGCCAACAAAGGATCTCTGTTCCTTTTTCAAAAGCTGATAGAGCTAATCTTAAAAGCAATTGGCTTTCACACTCCTGCTTTTCCAGCTGTAAGACTGTTGGAAAACTTCACTGCTCTGATGGCAAGAAGCCCTTCTCTCACTTCCAGCCTAAATGTATTTACTCAGTGTATAACTGTTGCTCTTGTAACAACACTGGCCTTTATCCTAAACTGTTCTTTTCCCTCTCTAGTGTTTATTACCCTGTGATATTTATTGACAGTAATCACATAGCCTCTCAGGCTTCATTGTGCTAGGATAAACAAGACAAGCTCTCTTGATGTCTTCAGTGATTAATTCCATGATTATCCTAGTTAGTACTCACTCCCTGCGTATGTTCCAATTTTAATCTACTCCCCAGAACACGGATGGTCAGAATTCCACAGGATATCCAAAAAGATACCCTATTCACACCTTGGGCAGTAGTATCACCACCAGTCACTGCTCTATTTCCCAAGTGCTTTCCACGAATGGCTCAGCTTTAGCCAGCCATGGGTGACATCCAGCATCTGTTTTGCCTGGCTTCCCCAGCTGATGAGATCTCACCTTAGCAGAGAATGCTCCCATCGTTACAAGCTTGCCTTTTATACCACTGAATTCCAGCTCATTTCTAAATACTGCAGGCATCCAGTTCTCATTGTGTATTACCATTCAGCTTTCCTCTTTTATGCTGGTAGCCTCTTACTTTGTGTTATCCGCAAACTCCACCAGCAGTCTTCTGCAGCCGAATACAAGGTCCTCTACGGAACTATTAAAGATAACCAGGCTCTTTGAGGAATGCTACCATTACCTTCTCTTCAGTCTGGTTCTTCCAACCAGTCTCAACTTCATTTTCAACTCCCAAATTCCATTTTGATTTAAAATATCCTAGGTAACACTTTACCACCTGCATGACTGAAATCCCAAAATTTTCCTGTAAAATTTCCATAGAATTAGTTACAAAAACAAATGAAGATTGTTCAACACCATCCACCTTTAGCAAAACCTCATTAGCATTTGTCCTACTAATCATCAAACTCTGTATCTTTATCCATCACTTCTTTCCAGTTAAGCTTTTCAGTTTCACCTTCTGCTGAAAGCTTATGGGGTCTCACACCATTCCCCTGCCATTTGTAGATAAGAGCATTATGTTTGCTGATCTCCATTCTAAACCATTCTCTTCATAGGTTTGCTTTGATGTGTGCAATGCTCGTGCCCGTCCTTCAGCAATTCTGCTACAGAATTACGCAGATCACTCTCCTCTCTGCTGGAATGTATTCACTTAGAAATATCACAAAGAAGTCTCCAAGAGTAATTCTGACAATTCAACACTGGATGAATAAATAACTTCTAAGCTCCACACTGAATATAGCAGAACTCAACATTAAGATGGGCAGGATTAATACAGTTACTTTTCACCAACTCACAAGGGTCTATCATTAAGGTAGCAGTGGCACAATCTACTTACTGCACTGTTCAAAGGAATCCACTTGAAAGAATAAAAGCTGCTTGTTTCACTCTGGTAGCTATTTCTGCTGACCTTTGAGCCATCCTTTTTAACATAAATTACTGGCAGATTTTGTAATCAAATGCTAACAGTCATCTTTTCTTTTAACTCAGTCTTACAGCCAGCAGTCTCAAAATGTCTAGATAATGCAATCAACAGCAACATAACATGACTTACGGCAAAATTCAGATCAGCCATAAAGCTGAGTCAGACTCTTCCACATCGCATGGTCCCAAATCCCTGACTCCAAACCACACCTACCATCATGCTGTCTGCCTTGACTTCAAATCATCTAAATTTTAAAAAGGGCAGTTGAACCATTTCACTGTTGGCCAAAATAATGAGGCTGAACTTTCTTAGAGAAAAATTAAAAACAAATTCTGACTCATTTTGCCTGCAAAAAAGTAAAGGTCCTGGAAATGTGCCACAGTGTGACCTAGACTATAGTGTCTCCCTGAAGAACTCCATCATCTGCAGTGTTTATTACCATGCACCCACCTAAATTATTTCTGTTAATAATACCGCTACTTTGCTTCACCAGTGGTATTCACCCTATAGCTAGTGGGTAAAACTGTAATTTCCGATAATCATAAGCAAAATTAAAACAGACATTAGGAATGAGAGAAAAAGTATGATGTTGTCTGCAGACTATCACTTGATCAACGGTGACACTGAGGGGCAAGTAAAGGCTGCGTACTTCGGTACCAGGCACCCATTGTGGTATTAAACACATCTGTCCCGAAACCAAGAACTGCTGTTCTGTGAGAAACTCCAGCACTTCAAAATGTGATTTTGTTTCAAATTAGAAAGTAAGCACAAAATGTTAGCCTTTCCTATCAAATCAAGTTCAAGACCTATTGCTGAATACAAAAATGAAAAGCTATGAACACAGAAACAGGATTTAATATTGCAATTAACACTGTAACAGAAATCTGAAGACAGAATTAAAAGTAACACAAAGTTGAAATGTTTTGACATAAACTATTCTGATAAAATAGACTTCTCCTGGTAGAAAAACATTGAAAGATGCCTTCATGAAAAAAAGGAGACTTTAAAATACATTTGTTTTTTCAATAAAAAGCTGCACCAACGGGAAAAAGAACAAATGGGTTTGTAATTGCTGGGATGGAACAATTTACACAAACATGCACTTGCGGTCACATGGAACAAAATGAACAACTGTAGACCAAACTCTTGAAAAGGGAAATAAAATATTAACCAAAATACCACTGATGTGATCTCAAATTAGCTTTAAAAACAAAAATGTTTTGATGATTTGGAGAGCTCTTACTGGTTATGATAAGCACTAAAAATAAGCAGACATTGTGAGAAGTCTCATGCTTCCAGTAATACTGGTAACTTCTGAATTGATCTCATATTTTATTTAAAGAGACCTCCACACTGATGAACTAGGGTTGCATATACCACAAATGAAACAAACCACATCTAAGACCATCAGGGAGAAGGTAAATTAAAAAATGCATTATATAGCTTGTAAAAATATAGCTAGGGATTCAAGAGGATGCATCAATAATAAACTAAAATCCCCCTGAAATGAAGCCAGCATAGGTATTTGGTTAAGACATGTCATAACAAAGAAGTCACAGAATCATAGAATAGTTTGGTTTGGGAAGGACCTTCAAAGGTCATTTAAGGCTAATCCCCCTGCAATGAGCAGGTTGTTCAGTGCCCCACCGAGCCTGGCCTTGAATGTCTCCAGCGATGGTGCACCTACCACCTCTATGGGCAACCCCGGCCAGTATTTAACCACCCTATTTGTAAAAAATTTCTTCCTCATGTCTAGCCTGAATCTCTCCTCCTTTAGTTTAAAACTATTATGCCTTGTCCTATCGTAACAGGCCCTGCTAAAACGTCTGTACCCATCTTTCCTATAGTTTCATTTTAAGTACCGAAAGGCTGCAATAAGGTCTTCCTGGAGCCTTCTCTTCTCCAGCCTGAACAACCCCAACTCTCTCAGCCTGTCCTCACAGCAGAGCTGTTCCAGCCCTCTGATCCTTTTTGTGGCTTTCTCTGGCCTCTCCAACAGGTCCATGTCTTTCCTGTGCTGAGGGCTCCAGAGCTGGACACAGGACTCCAGGTGGGGTCTCAACAGAGCAGAGGAGAGGGGCAGAATCACCTCCCTCAACCTGCTGGCCACACTGCTTTTGATGCAGCCCAGGACCTTCTGGGCTGCAAGCACACATTGCCAGCTCATATCCAATGTTTCATCCACCAGTACCCTCAAGTCCTTCTCAGCAGGGCTGCTCTCAATTCCTTCATCCCCCAGCCTGTATTGATACCTGGGGTTGCCCTGACTCAGGTGCAGGACCTTACATTTGGCCTTGTTGAAACCCTTTAGGTTCACACGGGTCCACTTCGAGCTTGTCCAGGTCCCTCTGGATGGCATCCCATATCTCAGGTGTGTCAACTGCACCACTGAGCTTGGTGTAATCTACAAACTTGCTGAGGGTGCACTCAATCCCAATGTATATGCCACTGATGATGATACTAATCAGTACTGGTCCCAGAACAGACCCCTGAGGGACACCACTTATCACCGGTGTCAATCCAGACATCATGCCATTGACCATGACCCTCTGGATGTCACCATCCAACCAATTCACAGAATCACAGAATGGTTGGGGTTGGAAGGGACCTCTGGAGATCACCTAGTCCAACCCACCTGCTAAAGCAGGTACACTTACAGTAGACTGCATGGGAATGTGTCCAGGCAGGTTTTGAATGTCTCCCAAGGAGACTCGACAACATTTCTGGGCAGCCTGTTTCAGTGCTCTGGCACCCTCAAAGTAAAGAAGGTTTTCTTCATATTCAGATAGAACCTCCTTTGCTTCAGTCTGTGCCTGCTGCCTCTCATCCTATCACTGGGCACCACTGAAAGGAGTCTGGTCCCATCTTCTTGACATCCACCCTTGAGATATTGATAAGCATTGATGAGATGCCCTCTCAGCCTTCTCTTCTCCAGGCTGAACAGACCCAGCTCTCTCAGTTTCTCCTCACAAGAAAGATGCTCTACACCCATGATCACCTTTGTAGCCCACCGCTGGACTCCCTCCAGTAATTCTTTGTCCTTCTTAAACTGGGGAGCCCAGAACTGGACACAGTACTCTAGAGGTGGCCCCACCAGAGCAGAGTAGAGGTGGAGGATAACCTCCCTCGACCTGCTGGTCACACTCTTGCTAATGGCCCCTAGGATACCATTGGCCTTCATAGCCATAAGGGCACATTGTTGATTCATGGTCAACCTGTTGTCGACCAGAACTCCCAAGTCCTTCTCTGCAGAGCTGCTTTCCAGCAGTTCTGTCCCTAACCTGTACTGCTACCTGGGATTATTCCTCATCCACTGAACAGTAAAACCATCAAATCCATATCTCTCCAATTTAGAGAGAAGGATGTTGTGGGGGACCATGTCAAAGGCTTTACAGAAGTCCAGGTAGACAACATCTGAAGCCCTTCATTTTTCCACTGATGCAGTCACTCCAACGTAGAAGGCCACTAGGTGGGTTAGGCAAGACTTGCCCTTGGTGAAGCCATGCTGACTGTCTCGAATCACTTCCTTGAACTCCATGTGCCTTAGCATAGCTTCTGGGAGGATCTGCTTCATGATTTTCCCAGGCACAGTGGGGAAGCTGACAGTCAGTAGTTCCCAGGGTCCTCCTTTACCCTTACTCAAGCAACATAGTACACCACCATATATGCAGGAATTATCTGGATTATGGCATTGCCTCAAACCTGCATTGAACACTGGAAAAGGAGATACGCCAGTTTCAGACTTGAGAGGATGTATCTTTGCTGTCCAGCAGCAAAATTAAGGAGCCCATCACTCAAGATCTGATTTTATTCTTGATTTACTACATAACAGTGCTTGCTGGCACAATTGAGAGAGTCACAGTACTGTTTGAAAGATGAAGGTAGGCAGGTTTCGATACCACACCAAGAAATACAGGTAAGGTTTCTCCTTAGTGCTATTGCTCAGAAAATAAAAATTTTCAGAATTTTCAGTCAGAAAGTGCCTGCACCTCACCATGGCTCCTACAACAGTCTAGTTGCTCAGCCTCCTTCATATGTTAATACTATTTTATGATACAATACATTATGGATGACAGTTGATTAATTACACAAACTCTCAGATCAACTGCTATATTATTAAAATCTTGCCAGAGGCCAAATCCCATTGTATGATTGTTCAGTGTCTTGAAGACATTTTTTAAATTATTTTTCTTAATGTGAGAGACAAATACTGAAAGACATTTTACTCCGATAGGCTGTGCTACGTTGAAACAACTCTATAGCCTGGGACAATATAGACAAACTCTTATTATAATCTCTGACTACATGAAATCTGTATCTCAGCCACAAAAAAAAAAAAAAAAAAAAAGTAATCAATCCTGGAAGAAAATGTGATTATAGAACATTTGCCTAGGTATGAGATCGTAGATAAAGGATCAATTAAATTAGGTTAATAATTTTCAGGCTTTAAGAACAAAAGAAATCAAAATAAGCTTTACGTTGTGTCAAACCAGCATCTTTCACAATGACCTTGGCTTCCTGTGAAAGAATTGCATTGCATCCCACAGACATTACTACATTCCTAAGGAACAAACTTGATCACCTGTTTTAATAGAAGGAAAACATGCGCATTTTTATAGCCTATGCAAGCTCTGCATCATGCAGAAGGTGCTACATCACAAAGACCTTTCGCCTGGGTCCTTCCCTATTTACAAAACCTTTTCCACTCCCGCTGTTCCAGCCATTCCTTTTGTACAAAGTGGCACCATGGTGCCAGGATCCCTTACTGCTTCCTCTGCATGCTCTGCCCTTGTACAAATCTGGCTATAGCCTGTATGTCTAAGTGTTTACTCACCCCACAAAACTATTAGTTTGCAAGCATGGGAAATCATTTAACAAAATTAACTGCAGGCTCAAAGTACTTTCTGACAATGGATCCTGGTGGCTTTCTGTAGCTAAGGCTGCCTTAGCCTAACACCCAAGTGGAGACAGCCACTGCAGAAGTTGGGATAAGCAAGTGGATTCTCAAGGGAAGGTGTGGATGCATTTTCTCTAGATTACAATTGAAAGCCCTACAAGGCCTTGGAGGATGATGAGAATTGCCAAAACTCATCAGGAATGATACAGCATGTGCAACAGGGTTTTAAGAGCTGATACGAATTTTTTTACCATTTCCATCCACTTCCTACCACTCCTGGGCCACAGAGCAGCTACGGGAGACTAACAATTCAAACTTCTAAACATATAGTGACTGCATGTTAGTTAGTCCAGAACTGCCTAGTTCTCTGCTTGAAAATTGGCAAGGATGTGCCTATAGATCTACTTACTCATACAGTCCTGAAAGCAATGTTTGCAGCATGCAAGTGCTAATACAATGTAGAGACATGCATGCTCTCATACCTGCTGAGTTTGTATTTGCTTCAGTTTGTGTTAAATGACTTAGTATTACACAAAGTCACTACCAGCTCGAAAGCCACTTTGTGAGTATATCTGGTAAAGCTTGTTTGTGTAAATCGCTGTGCTCATTTTATATCTTATAAATGAAGAGGAGAATGACCAACTCATCAAGGAATCCTTTCCTTCACAATGAGGTAAAAGCAGCTAGGCAGACCCAGCACCAACAAATCCATTTCCCTAGGCTCAGCACTTGTTAGCATCTATTAGCTGTAGAGTTTCCTTAGTGATCTAAGTAATGTCAGAAAGATCAAAGAAAACCCAACCGACTTAATGAGCCATTTGTTATTTCACTACAGCAGCCATGCAGATTGAAGCATGACATTTTTGAGACAAGTAGACATTAGTGACAGCTCACAGCAGCGGGGCTGGAGGGATGAACATTTCCTTTTCATGATGAAAAATAATTGCTGCTTTCTGTATATGCAGGGTCAGATTGATTTCAGAGTGTGATGATGGGATCACATAAAATGTCTTTACAAGTAGTCACATAGCCTATACTGTAACTGCAAGCAGGCGTTTTGGTGCCTAACTTGAAAGTTACAAGCAGGCCAAACAGAGGAAAAGATTGTGAGACACTCCCACCCCCTCCACAAGGAAATACCACACCAACTACCCTAAACCAACACGCCAAAGCCAAGCCCCCAATAATGCTGGAGGTCACAGAGCTGGTGATCACCATGCAAACTTCCTCTCTGGACTAAATCCCACAGGCTACTAATATGTATGTAGATATATATTTTTCCCTAACTAAGCATTAAAAATCCTGTGCCCTTGTATTTTGTGGCATTTTAATACTATTCCAGGCTCATGACCAAAGCCATCAGACACAACCGCACAGTACTTCCCAAGGGAATGCTAAACTAAAGTCCTGGTGCAGACAGATGCTCCAATGATGAAATGCCACTAACACACCTGCCAGCAAAATCAGCCTGAACATACACAGTGCATTCAGGTTTTTATTGTGCAAGCCCATTGATGTGGCAGATAGATGCTTCAAATGAAACCAAGGTCTCCCTGTGCTGCACTGTGTGGAAATATAGAGATTGCCTCTCATGTGGAAAAGACTAGAAAAGAAATTAAGGATAGTTTGAGGAAGAATAGATATACTACAGATTTGGCTTGATTGTTCATGGTACTTTTAAATTCTGCAGAAAAACAGAATGATAGCTTGAGCCTTCTCAGGCCAGACCCACACCCCCACCCCCAAAAACAAACAAACAAACCAAAACAAACAAAATACAAAACTACCACAACAACAAAAACACAACACACAAAACAGCCACCTCCAAAGTCAAATGCAGTGAGGGACAAGCATGCTTGTATCATAGTCATCAGTGCGGGACCACACTTGCCTCTGGGCAGTTAAAGAGCTCACACATCCCCTGTGCTGGTCCTAAATCCAAACCAGCTCGTCAAAGCCTGCTGCTCTCCTGCAACCCGTAATGGAGGCAGACATCAAGGTTACAAGCAGGAAGGATGTCCAGGCAATTAGCAAAACACAGCTGTCACAGTTGCCATTTCTGTTGTTGTTTATCTTTTCCACATAAAATAATTTAAGAATGGCATAAGTCAGTACCAAACAGGGATCAAAAACATCATAAAATCCCACTCTTTCAGAAACACAGAAACTCTCAAAAATTAAGCTGGCTGAGATACAATTTGGAGAAGGACTGTACTCTCAGTAACTGACTCAAAACCCCTACTTCTTGCAACTTCAGGGAATATTTTTCGTATAATACCCACCTATTCCCTAGTTAAATCTGACCCCATTTACTTTATGACTGGACCCAAAGAAAGCTTTTTTCCAGACAGCTTCTATAGCCTATTTACCACCCCTTTTGTTAATAGTCTGGCTGCTTTGCCTCCACTTCAAAGGTTCATTCTCATGTGAAGGATTATTTTTTCTCTTTTTTTGTTAAATTCGCTGTGGTTGCTAAGGGGCAAGATTTACCATGGCAGGCAAGGATTTAGTTACATGTGAGCTACAGGGAACATTATCCTTAGAGTTTAATTTGGAAATCAAGTGACAATTGGTTGGGTATGTGTTTATTTTCTGTTTCTCAAGAATTTCACAATTTTCTGTTTCTCAAAAAGTAACACAGAAATTTTGCATACTCTGAGGAGTTCTATTCTCCTCCATTATAATTCAGCCTCAGAGACAACAAAGAGAATATCATGCTTGCCTCCAGTGTCAGAAATAAAATTAGTAATTTCACCACAAATAAGAAAACAAACCAGATTACTATGAAGAACAGCACCACACTTATCAAAAGGTTGTTCCATGACTGCCTTTCAGATATACTAAAGGCAGCTGTCTCACTGTGAAGTTAATTCAATAAGCAGGGGGAATGTAATTCATTTGATATGTACTGTTTGCTAATCAAAGAGTATTTCTTGGCATCTAAACTGTGCATGACAGAACGTTAAGCCTGAAAACATATTGTTAGTCCTCGAAGTATTCCACCAAATCCAAGAAACATAATGCGCATGCATGCAAATGATTCTTCTCCTTCAAGTAATGAAGATGAAAGCTGTGTTATAAAGTTTTGTAACTGTGAGCTGTGGTTCTAGGAAGAGCTTACGAGAAATTGCTTTTCATTTTTGTATTTGTGCAGGATAGAAAACTTGATGACTTATGATTTCTCCTTCTTTCAAATTATTGTCCCACAGAGCATTACCTGTGATGATGGCAGCAAAGCCTGTGAGCAAGCATTATGACTGAAAAACAGTTCTAGTGTATCTTCTACTGAATTCAGTCTTAGGAGCATGACTCTGTATCTATATCTATATCTATCTATATCTATATCTATATATCTATATCTATATCTATATCTATGTCTATGTCTATGTCTATGTCTATGTCTATATCTATATCTATAATCTTTATCAAGGTTACCAAGGCCCTCCCATTCTGCATATCTGTGCTATGGGAACAGGTTGAAGAATTACATTTCTTATCCTTCTTTAGGAGACTGCTCTGTTGCAGTTCGAACATGTGGACCGCCACCACCAGAAGCAGCCACAATTAAAAGTTATTAAACCAACCACCTTGGCTATGGAGGATTATTTCACTGTGCTGTCTCACGGCACGAGCTCCAAAGCAGCAGAAAGGAGCGTGCACTGCTGCACAGTGTCTGCTTGCAGGTTTCCTGCTCTGACAGATGCTGCAGCTCAGAGCACCAAGGCTTTCTGTCTAAGGTGGCCACTGTTCTTCAACTCTTAAATAATCTCAGGGCTAACAAACAATTCCAGAGATCAAAACCTGGTATATTTTATTTGATCTGAAAGGATCTAAACTTCGTTCTATTTTCAGAACGGAGTCAATATGTAAATGAAAACAGCCACTGTGCAGAGCGGGGGGGGAGGGGAAGACAAGGCTACAGATTTTATTTGAAAATGCCAAAGGAACATATCTTGAGTGTAATATTTAACTTAGGGGAAAAAAGTGCCACACACCAGAACTTAAAAAATTTAACATTATTCCACATTTGCATTCAGATCTTTCCAAATTCAATGTGAGGGAAAAATCACACCCAAGAATGGTTACAAAACTGCTGCTAAAAGCAAGATACTGCATTTTTAATGGAAGCTCTTTGCCAGCATTTATTAATAAGCAGAAAATAGTATAAAATGTATAAATCTATGCAGCAACTGGCAACAAAAGCATATATGTTATCTACCTGGACACAATATTAGGATTTGATCTTTGTATTTATTCTGAAGAGGACAGAATAATCTTTCTAGAAATAATCAAGAGATGGTTCAAAGTAGCAAACAGTACAGCTGCAATTTATGCTGCAGCTCCTTTAGTGTGGATTTCATACTTTTAACTTACTGAAACATTAATGCAGCGAGATTGAAGAGAATTCTCTAAATTCTACTAACTGTGCTGCAACCTTTAATTGCTCATCTATTTATTTTTTAACAGGATCATCATGACATGAGGAGCAATTCTGACTATTCTTGATGTTTACATTTTTGCAATTAACATGCAAGTTCAGTTTCTATGTAGATTAACACATATTCCTAACCTGTGTCTTCCTGCAGTATATTTTTGTAATAAAAAGAAGAATAAAAAATTCAAAATTAGATGGCACACTCGAAAGACTAAGCACTAGCTTAGGAGACGATTTATAGGTCAGTTTCTTTTGCAATATTTGAAAGAGTTATGAAAAAAAAGGATGTATTTGTGCAGCAGATATGATTACACACTTGTGGCTCATGAAAAAACTCAGGTGTAATTTGGAAAAACAACATTTCCAGTTATTACAGCCCAATTATTTACTGATATTTCAAGTTAGTTATAATCTTAAAATTTGCTGTAGAGAAAGGCATACTAAGAGTTCAAAGGCTCAAGTTGTTCAGAGCTCAGCCAAACATATCCAGAATCCATTTGAAGTTTTAATTTTTCCAAACAGCTTCAACGAAGTACATTATGAACCAGAAAAGAAGAAAATGACTTCTAATGGCTATTTTACTGATGCAGCAAGTTTTAAGAAAAACCTTGGTAGTTTCTTGATTGTGTTACTCCATATTCTAAAGAACACTCAGAGATGTTTACCAGGTAAACAAATCCCTGAAATACAAGATGAGTGTTTAACAGTAAAATTCATCAACAAAAGAGTATTCCAGTTCAGAGAAGTGCTCTTCAGACTCACCAGAAAGGGAGATCCCTAGTCCAGTGGAGCCTATAAAAAAATATATGAAGGATATACAAACAGCTGCAAGTGCAGTCACACAAGAACTTCTGAATCATATTCCACTGCTTATAAAACCTTCTGTGCCAGTGTTTTACCATTTTGGGTGAAGTTTTTCCTCGTCTTTTCAAACTAACAGTTGCTTGGGAAAGTTGCCCTAAAAGCGGTTCAAACTTTCTCAAAAGTGAAGCACATTTTCTTTGCAGGGTATAATGTCACAGGCACCGTGTCATTTGTCTCATAGAAGGGGACATTGTTCCCAGTAGACCTTCCTGGCACAGACACATCCATGCAGAGAGAAGAACATTAGCAGGCCATTGATCCCTATTATAAACTGTTTGCACTCTGCAACTCTTCTGCTCTTTTAAAAGGAAAAAAAATAGCTCCTGTGTCTTGACATCAAATTTCAGGTTTCCTACCAACTTGTCAAGGGCATAGTTACACATATATGCCTTTAAGCTGAAAATTGGCTGTGATTTATCAAAGTCAGAACGGGAAAAATAATGCAAGTCTTGCACAGATGGCTTTTTTTGTAACATAACAACTAATAGCCTGTCAACACAGTATTCCATTTACAGAACCTCAACAACGGCCTGCAGTCTCTTTCCTGAAGGCATGTGAGGAGGCAAATTCACTGTAATGGTGTCCTGATATCTTCTATATAATGTGTGATTGTATGCAAAGAGAAAAGTCATGTATCTTTAAGGTGTGCAAAGATATTTAAGGATGCAAATTCTGTAGTGTCAGGCTTTGCTGATTATCTAAATGAAAAGATTATTTACCCAATACCTGAAGCCTGATGCATAAATAAAAACTTAAATGATCTAAATCAAGGGTGTCACACTCATTTTCACTGGGTCCATATCAGCCTCGCAGTTATCTTCAAAGGGCCAAATGTAATTTTAGGACTATATGAATTTACATCTATAAATATATATTTATACACATATATAAATATATAGATATACTATATAAATTTACATTTAGGCAGCCCTAAATCAGACAGATTTCTCCACATCCAGTAAGGAAATCTGTAAAAAGATGTTCAGTGCTCACAGTAAGAAAGATATTTGAAAAACAAAACAAATCAAAAAACCTGCATTCAGAAAAAAAAAAAAAAAAGGCTAAGCTAATACCATAAAATCTCATTAGGCTTTAGTGCCAGATTCTCCTTCAATGTGTCTCTCTTTAAACATTTTAGGATTCTGCTCGAGCTCTGACTAACCCACAGTAGCATGGAAGAAACATCTGCTGGAGTTTCTTTAAAAGGAATTTGAAAAAAAAGCATTTCCAACTCACACATTCAGCACAGTCCACACATTACCTGCCAGAAACTTACCTTTCTGTGATTGTTTCTCTGAGACCACTAGCAACCCCTTTCACCACCGTACTAGCCTTTGGCGTCAGCACTACTTGAGATATAAAAAAGGAGCCCTTCTTTCTTCTTTCAGTGATTGATGCCTGGAGGAACTGAATGAGTTTTTCTGGATCTGTTGTGTTTGCCCAGGGAGCTGGCATCATCTGGCCTGGCCAAAGAAATGGTACCTCGAGAGCCACTGGACTGTGGTAGAACACCAGCACCTGGTGTTCTTTTTCCCACAGGTACTGGAGGCTGACTTCATGGGCAAATATAGCAGGACACATTTTGTTTCCATATGTGTCTTTGAGCATTTGAACAAGCTTTTCATGATGGTATTTCTGCATTCCATAGAAGTGATTGAAGTCCAAGAATACCACTTCTTTTGGGTGGTCAGTGAGAAACGCATTGATCTCTTCCAGACCTTCCTTGACTTTGGCACTGAATAAACCATGAGCAAAGTAGAGTTCATTGTCTGGGTCTCTGGGCTTGGTGGAAATTCTAAGGTCAAAATACCGTATACCTGCCCCCAGCTGGCTGGTGAAGTTCATGGTCTGTGTAGCCAACCACTTCCTCATCAGCTTCTTAGCCACAGTCCCAAAAACAGACACAAAATTCTGGACCGTCTCTGGCTGTTCAGGCCCAACTGGAGAGGCTTCATCGATGTAGAAGCTAAATGAGTCATGAGACCCTAAAAACACAACAGAGGAAAACAATCAATATTGTATTCGCGTACTAAAAGACATTAGTGATTCTTTCTTAACAAACGTAATTTTCAGACTTATACCAACACTCACCAGCAGACATTTCTCAATACACTACATTTGTCTGGCAGCATTTACCCTATCAGTACCTCACAGAGACTTGAAGGAAAGGTAGTGTCTGTTACACTGCTTGTCTGTGCACTTCCTCACTCTCTTCTAGCTCTTACTTATGCCATTAAGCTCACTGAAGTCAGCAGGCTTCAAACATCAAAGCAATCCTGGTGTAACTCCAGCAAAGCTAGTCACATAATAAATCCCTAAAGCCAATGAGGAGGGTCTGGCCCTGCACACTGAATCATGCACTGTCTAGTTTGCAGAACCAAAGAATTGACCAAACCAATCCAACAACATCTCATATACACCTTTATAGACAGCTAAAATATGAGTTGAAAAATACCAAGGACATGAAATTTTGCAATCTTTATCTTATTTCCAGTCTGATCTGGTCATCAACAAGGTTACTGAATGTTGTTTTCCTTTTTAAATTGACATCTAATTTTTTTTTGCTTTCCTGTGTTATGTAAGTACAACAGAGCCAAGGATAACACTGCATTCTACTGATAAAATACAGAAACTCCACTGCATGCTCTTGACAAGAACAAGACATGCTACTTAGTCTGTCTATGCACAGAAGTTATCATTTTCCATAACATAACACAGTTGAATACAAGTAAGACAATTTGCTACATAAAACTCCCTCTGTCTCAAGGTATGTCCACTAACAAAAATAAAAATAAATTAAAAAATAAAAATAAACAAACAAAAACCAAACAACAACAACAAAAAAACACCCTAAAAACAAACCAAAACCAAACATATTTTGCTCAGCATGTACATGAAAGAAGATGATGAAGCTAAGAACACCTGTGAACACATGATCATTCCTCCGTAAGGGACTTCTTCTTGCTTTATGAGGAGATGAGCTGACTGTAGGAGATGCACATTACCCCTGCCTACCACCAGCCTTCTGAATAGCTGGTAGTGAAATCTGGCAGTTGAAACAGAAGTACTGTCTGGCTGCAGACAGAGCCACACTCCTGCTGTCCCAGCCAAAGGGGATGCTTCTGGTTAGACTCAACTGGGTAAGGAGGTCTGCTCCTCAGCCTACATCACACCACTTGCAGAACTCCTTCTAGGTCAGCTGGACTTGTAGTTCTGAAATGGACTGTAGCACTAGGCCCTCCGACATCCACATCCTAGCAAAAAAATGAGTTCAGAGCACAGGTCTTGCCTGCTGCTTGATGCTTTTGTAGGTGTTTTTCAAAATTACTTTCCAAAGCACACATGCGGTGGCAAATAAGTAACACACTAATGAAATCCTTCTAGTCAGTCATTTCTGATGGCAAGGCTATTTTAACTGAACTGGAACAAACCCTATAAACTGAAGTGACAGCTATAACATTTTCTTCTTTAACAATAAATGGAGTCATGACAAATCACGTTAGACTCTGGCTTGGATATGGCTTTGTTCAATCTGAGAAATGTCTTAAAATTTTGCACACTCCTGCTTTTTATGGCTGTCTCTTTGAACTGCATTTGACTTTAAATATTAGATAAATTTTCCATTTCGATGAAGATTTCCACTGCTAAGTGTTAAAGCAATAGCATATTCCTTGCAGAACATGATTAGATCATTGAGTATCTGGTTACACACTGATATCCCAGGGGACCAGATCTCCATGCAGAATTTTAATGGTAAAACAAATGCCACTTGTGTTTCAACAGTATTACAGGGAAAATCAATGAGATACATTAAATGTTCTGCTCAGTGTAACCCACACTAATCTAGAAATCAAAGCAAATCCAGTCTTGTTTAAGGCATAGTTATTGATATTAGGAAGGGATGAGTCTTGCAAACTCTCACTTTGGTCACTGAAGTCCCTTTTATTTCAGTAGGATTTTATGTCAGAATAAGTACTTATATAAACATGATCAACTGATTGCAACGGTAGGCTCAAAATGGTATTACGATTAATTAAAGTATTTGTCCTTTATTGTGTATTCTACAGCCATTGGACTGCTTAAGTTAAGAGAGGCAGGACAGTTCTCACAGCAGATAACTAAGGTGAACAACTTGTCAGCAGGTAGCTTTTAACTACTGGTAATGAAAAACACAGAGAAATAGAGTGTAGTGGTGGGGAAACACCACAGTTAGACGTGACTGGGCTTTACAAGGAGGACAGTTTAGAAAAATATTTTTCTTAATTAATGTCTTCATGCACACATTTGATCCTAAAAATAAGGATCCCTATGTGGAAGGTACAGAAAAGACCACACAGTGCATTAAGAACCTTCATGTTTCGTAATGCAAATAAAGAAACTGTCTTAAATAGTACAAAAAGAAAATGTCTTGACTTGGCTGGCACTGAATGAAGCAGATGTCAGCTATTCAAGAGTATGTAAAGATTCCTCCTGATAGAAAAATACAGCAAATGTTCTGTCATGCTATATGCATATGTAATTTGAACAGGTCATTTAAACATTTATTTTCATCATGCATACATTCACATTTCCTTTTGCCTTCATCCTGCCCTGTTGTGTTAACCAGTTTACTGATACAACAAAATCCTAACACTGGGCAGAGCAAATTAGAGTATTTTTGTATGTTCTTTTCCACTGTCATGCTGAAAAATCACTATGTTCCTAGCAACGAGAGAATTCTGTACAAACATGCACTTGTTTTTAGCAACCAGGTTTCCTTCCGACATTGCTTTGGTGCATGGGGACATTCCAATCCTACTTTGTCACTGGGAAGTGGACTTGCAGGTTTTCTGTATCACCAAACCTCAGGTCCTGTGAAGACAGGATGCAGAGTATATTCAGAAATACTATATGCATTGACACCTCCAATCTTTGGAAGCCAGCCGTGCTTGTACATCAGCTATCTTTATTATAGTTGGGCAAGGAACACATTGACCTAATGTACGCGACAGTCTCTACAAGACTTCACTGCAAGCTCATAGAGCTTGTCCAAAGTCACGCAGGGAGGAGGAATAAGCTGATCTTCCTCTTTTGTGCAAACTTATTTTCTCACTCGTTTACCATTGTCTAGCACTTCCTTAGAATATCGCACACTGTTTTCTCGCTGATTCAACAACATAACATTGTTGATCCAAGAAGTCAAGGATGAAGGCTCATGGATGAGTATCACAGAGATAGCAAACAAAGTGTAAACATGGTGTGCATATGCTACAGACTTCCCAGTCAATAAAAGAAAGTGGACAAAGCCTTATTCAAAAAACTGGAAGCCTCATAATTACAGGGCTTGTTTTCACAGGAAGACATTTGCTGGGAGAGCAGAACAGCAGGACACAGGCAATCTGGAGAGCATCAAAGACTTTTTTTTCTGCAGGCAGTCCTTTAAGGCACACTGCTGAACATCGTATGAATTAAGGAAAATACGGCTAGGGACATGAAGGCTGATGACAGCCTTCACCAGAGTGAATATGAGATAATACAAGAATTTAAAATACTGAGGAAAGCAAGTAAGGTAAATAGCAGAATAAAGATCCTGTATTTCAGAGAAACAGTCTTAGCTTGCTCAGGAAATTGGTAAGGGGTAGCCTATGGGAGAATTAAGTGCCGAGGGACTCAGAAGAAATGGCTGAACTTGAAAGACGATGTCTCTAAAGCACATGAACAGTGTGCAAGAAAACAAGAAGGTAAGGCAGGAGGCAAGTTGGACTGAATTAATAACTCCTGAATGAACTCAAACTTTAACAGCCCTGTACAGAAGGTGTAAGCATGGACAGACTTCCTGGGAGGAACAGAGGAAGAACGTATAGAGGGAGTTAGGAAGGGCGCAGCTTAGTTGGAGTTCCAGCAGGGGACAGGAAGCACAATAGAGAGCTCCTGAAGATTCAGCAGCAGCAAAAAGGAGCAAGGAGAATGCTGGGTCACTACTGAACAGGGCAGACCTCATAATATGGGACAGGGAAACCACTGAAGTACTTGGTGTCTTCCTTGCCTTAGTCTCACTGGCAAGGTCTGCTCTTAAGCACGCCATGTCTCTTCCTACTACTATATCTTTTTCAAACTGCTTCTCATTAGTAAAACGTCACTGAGTTAATGATTACTTATATATATTAGACACACATAAGTAGTTGGGACAAGACAGGATTCATCTGAACATGCAGAAGGTGCAGGCCAAGATCACTGTAAGGCTGCCATCTCTCACCTTTGGCAGGTCATGTTGACTGGAGGAGGCAAAAGTTACAATCATCTTTGAAACGGGAAACTGGGCAATCTAGGGAATGACAGCCTGGATTCATTTCAGTCCCAGGGAAGATCACGGAAAGCATTTCCAGCTTATGAATGGTAAAAAGGTGACTGGGAACAGCTACCATGGACTTAGCAAGAGCAAATCATGACTGACCAACCTGACTGTCTTCTAGAAGAGAATGATTTGCTTTGAGGAAAACAAACTTTTACTTCAGCAAGGCTTTTGACACAGTCTCCCTTCATATGCTTGCAGTCTAACTGGGAAGATACCAACTACAAAAGTGCACTATAAGGTATGCAAAAAACTGTCTGGACCATTAGGGTCAAAAGGTTGTGACTGAAGGTTCAAAGTCTAACTTGCAGTGGATTGCAAGCTAATTCTGTTTAACATCTTAATCAATGACACAGACAACATGATGGGGAGCACCCTCAGAAAGTTTACAGCTGAAACCAACTTGTGGGAAGAGGTTAATGCTCTTGAGGAGAAAGCTGGTATTCAGAAAAACTCCAGTGCAGGAGAACAGCTTGATGACAGGAACATTAAGAAGTTCAAAGGCAAGATGGACCCAGGCCAGACAACTCCATTCAGTAGCACAAATTGGGACAAACTGCCTAGAAAGTGCACTGCAGGAGACAACTTGTTCACTTGGACATCAGGAAAAAACAACTTCCCCACAAGACCAGCTAAGCCCTGGACTGGGAGCCCAGCAGGGCTATACTCTATGCCTGGTTCTCAAGGCTTGGCTCAATACCTCATCTAACTTGGAGGTAGCTCTGTCTTGAGTAGCGGATGGACCAGGTGACTTCTGGAGATCCTTTCCAACACAATTTATCCTGTGTCTGTTTATTCCCCACTACCACAAGATTAAAAAAAAAATATACATATAGATATATTTAAAAGATTCGCTTCTTGTTTCTCAGCCTTAGGAGTAATTATCAAGAGACATTTAAAATGTCTGCACCAGCCATGATCCAAAGAACAAAAGTGGCTAGTTTCAACCACCAAGACATAAAAATTTCATGAAATTAGATGTGGCCAAAATAATTTAGATCTTCAGGAGTAAAATGTGCAGTATCACTTAGATTGCAAGATAACAGCTGCTAGGACTTTTACTAGGGAGAAGGGTCTCCTGTTTTCTTTACTGAATTCCCTTAACGGGACAACTGGGAATATACAACCCACTGCAGCTCAGCTATGGACATATTTATGGCTTCCCTGGAGGGCTGAAACCCCCATTTAAAAAATAATTGGGCTCACAGTTGAAAAAAGTCCCTCAGGACATGCGTTTCAGTTCAGAATCGTTTCTTCAGTCCCATGGAGATTTACAACAAGGCACAGCAAAACTACTATTTTTGGTGGCTACGCTTTAATATGTCATTCATAAAGCTGCCAAGCGTAGCTGAACTTCACTGTGCCCTCTCCTTGCCTCACCGTTGGCTCTGGCCGTCCCTTGTAAGAACAGCTTGGTAAACCACCTAAAACAAAGGCACTGAACCGAACAGCACTGCTTGACAGTAATCACACCTTGGAAATCCACAAGTCACAGAAAAAGCACAAAGAAGCAAATTTTAAGGTTTTCGCATATTTTACTATCTTCCTCTTTTCCCACAGATTTCAAGATCCTCCCGTCTCTGCACTGCAAGTTATCCAACAGCTGTTGCAAGTGGAGTCTTTTACTGCTGCTTTGGGTGTCATTATGAGCTTTAGCTGCTGTTGTCTTCCTATCCTGAGGAGATGACATCCCCTGGTGACTATCCCTGAAATGTCACATGCAGTGCAGCCTGACTTTCTTGAAAGCACCTTTGTCAATGAGGGCTCTACAGTGACTGATAGCAGATCAGAAAACATTTCTTAGATGCTGTGGACAACAGCTAAGACAAATTCCATGACCTCTGGTACACTGGAGACCAACGCACATGTTCTTGTAGTCCCATGTGATCTGTTCTCACTGACTTATTTGGCCTTAAAAAAAAAAAAAATCAATCAAACAAGGAAAAAGACCTATGAATCTTCACATGTAACACTGCAATTTCAAGGAATAGCAAAGCCTAGTCATGAACACTAGAGCTGGTCCACCTCAATATTGTGTTTCCACCTTTTTAAGATGGTTGAGCACTGTTTTATCCATCCAAGCCACACCACATCCCAGGAAGTCAAGACGTATGGCGAAGAGCAGTGCAATTCAGACTTCGAAGTCCAGTTACCTTTAGCATTCAAACCTTTTGGATGATACAAGCTTCACTTGATAAAAAGATTACTCAGGAGAGCAAAACAAAAACAACTAGGCAAAAAAAGAGATTACAGATCGTGCAGTGACTCAGCTTCCCCACGTGTAACCAGCTCCCTTATCGGCTGTTCTTCTAGTGTCATCACCAGTTATGCACCCCTGACACCAACCAAAGATCACAGAGCTCAGCCACCTATATACACTCAGCTCTCCACGACCCAAAGGCATAGGAAGAGAGGCAGACACTACCTCAGGTAATTAAAAAATCCAGAAAAGGAATGAGTCAGAGTAAAAACAAGAGCAGACGTATGACCCGTTCTTGTACCCAGAGGCCCAGTGGCTAGGTGTCTGATCCCAGAGAGATATAGGGAGAGAAAGCAATCCCCAAAGCTTTTGTTACGTTTTGTGCCTGAATTAAGAAGCCTGCAGAGACAGAGCTGGCCGGCTCCCAGGTCTCACCCACCCAAACCCCGTGGTCACAACCAGACAAACCTCTATGGTTAGCCAAGGGTGCAAGTACATGGCGAGGAAGGTCATCCACAGTCTTGTTCCCCCACATAAACCTCCAACAGTCACATCAGATTTCTACAACTCCCCACCTATGAGTAGTTCCCTCTCTGCCCCTGAATCAGCCCAGCTTTTCAGGCAAGATTGCCTGTAGCACCAGCAGCATGACACCTACCTTTTGGCTTTCTGAAGGCTCAGAAAACCTTCTCAATGGAAAACCAGAGCAGCGGATGCTCTTTCCAGAGTCCTGGCCAGCCAAACAACCACACATTCTTGTAACTTAGTCTCACTGTGGAAATTGATATTTTCATTAAAAATAAAAAAAAATAAAATTGGACTTTTCTTTACATGAGAGGAATACTTTTAAAATGGGTAAGAATGTCTGTGTTTTATTCAAGTGAATCGTCTGATTAGAAAGTGAGAAAAAAACATTTTATAAGCCTCCATTTTGTAGGTGGTGAGCTAGCCCATACATAAATCAAACTGAATCACCCCCTCTCAAGCAGTGAAAGCAGAAGAGCTACTTCGCTTTTTGTATATAAAGCCATAAAGTTTCTATTGAAACAACGACAAACCAAAATGAAGACATTTTTAAAATAAGCCCATTAAACAAAATTGAAAATTCTGTGAGGTTACATGAACACAAATCATTCCACTTCTTAAATCAAATCTTTTTCCAGGTCATTACAGCACAAACAACTTTATATCCAGACCACTAAATCTTCCAAACATCTTTAAACTGTTAAGTAAGCATTTTAATTATTTCAAACTGTAACTACAGGGATGAATTAACTTTGGTTTTCAATGGAAGATTACTGATAAAATACAAATACATAGCCCAATTCTAAGTATGCTTAACTATTTGAATTATTTTAATTATGTGCACGAATGTCTGCAGGAAAGAGCCTCATTTTGCCTTAGCTTCTTTCAGAAGAATAGAATTCCAGTTTGCTTTGGAGTTACATTAACACCAAATAAATTGAAGTCATCAAATATTGCAGAGCAAGAAGAGGCAAGCAGTGACAAAAGAGAAAATGTATTCTGGTCATGTTTTAGAACGTAAGCAAAAAAGGTGACAGAAGTGACAGAGAATTAAGCTATTAAAGTAACATTTGTTACATGACTATTAAATTTGCAAGAATTTAGATTCTGCTGCAAATAGAGCACAATCACAATTTACCTATCAGATATTCATTCCCCAGTCTGTCCACATCCTCTGTGCCAGACCTACTGCCTCGAATAAACTCTTCTCTTTCTCCACCTGTATCCCTTTCTGCATTGAAGACCTAAGTGACAATGTGAGAAAAGGAAACAGTTGCTTCTTTCCTGCCCTTTTGCATCTCAGAACTGGTAGCCTCTCCCTTAACCTCCACTTCTTTATCTCCTGCAGGAGACGAAGGTCTATTTCCCCTCCATCACTGGGTGAGTCCTGGACTAGTCATCAGAATTGCACATAAACATAACTCAAACCTTGGTTCTGTGCCTAGGGCCATGGCATCAGGAGCCTGCACTGTGCTGCCTTATCAGGACTGTTATTGCAGGCCAAGTTGTGCGCCAAAGGGGCAATCTGAGCAACCAGATAGGTGCACAGTAATTAGTATGCAAACATTTTAACGTGGCTTGCTTGCCAGGGTGAGCAGAACCACTTCGTATTAAAAACCACTTCAAAGTCATATTTTGTCAACTTCTGCCAGGTATGGCTTCTAAAACTGCTTCTGCTATAGGTGGAACTCTGCATTTCTCAGCCAAAACATCTCAGCTGGAGTCACAGGACAGGACAACCACAGATGCACCAACTACTGGATCAATGGACACAGCCTAGAGCTACATGTGGCAAAGTACAAAACATTCAAAACTCAGCATATATCAACTGCTCTTTGATCAATGTAATTCAAAACAGACACTTCATCATTCAGAAAGCCACAAATTAGTTGAGTTTGGAAGAGACCTCTGTAGGTCATCTGGTCCAACCCCCACTTCTCCTGCATCCAAAGAGAAGTGAAAGAAAGAAAAAATATTTGCACAGATTACTACAAATCATTGAAGACTGCTCAAAAAGAGTTGTCTGAACCAGCTAGGAAGAAAGAAGAACTGGTAGTCTAGAGGTGGTATCCCGTATCTAGTGACTACATTTCAGACCTGGAATGACTATGTTTTTGTCCTCCCTATAAACAAATACAATTTTCATGCACAAGAAAGGACTTTAAGTAACTACTTATTCTTGCTCTTCTGGCATCTTCTTATCTATGAAATACTCTTGAGTATCATTTTGGTTTGTGCTTTTGAACGTGGCTACAATGGCCTTCAAGGGAAGCCTACAACTGTTGACACTGCCAGTAATCACCACAACCATGACGAACCACGCTTGACTCAGGCCAAACCTGTTACCATTTTAAGTTGTTTTCTGAGGGACAGCTTGTGGATTATGGCGGTGCCTGCACTGAGGAAGTGTTTCTGGCCACCCGACTGAGCCAAGGTCTTTGCCTCAGGCTTCTTTCCTGTAGGAACCCACTTCCAAAATCAGACTTGTTGGAAGGTGGGGAAGGATTTACTTGGCTTTAAGGCCCAAGATGACAGGCAATTATCACAGTATGACAGGAAACTTTTGCTCAAAATCTGATTAGGTTACTTATTATTCAATGCATACTACATTTAGTGTACATAAAAGTCCCCACAGACTCTTACGGGTCCCTCCTGCAAACACAAAGACCAGCTCCTGCTTCTCTTAGAATACTACATCAGTTAATTCCACATTTCAAATTCTCAATACTCTGTTGAAAAGTAAAGAAATAAGAAAAAACAAACTGTAATTGTATTTCTAGCTCTCCAATGTGAGCACCTTCACAACTACGGGCATCACGAAGCCAATTCTGCTAAAGAAACTATTATTTAAGAGAAAATTAGCACATGCTGCCCTCCTGAGAGCATGTTTCCTCTCTCATGTAATAATTTCTTTACTTTCCTGTTATTATTTGTGTAGGAGGAGGTGCTATGATGTCTTCTGAGACACTGCTAATTGTAGATAACCTCCTACCTCTTCCCAGTCAAACCACCTCCAGAAATATTTTATTGCAGACTTCGTGCAGCCAGCACACAGAAGGCAGCATGCTGAAGCAGTACATGAATGGCAGGGGCTTTCCAAGAGCCCCAGATTATGCTACTCTAAAAGTTCACCATGAAGTGAATTATTAGTTTCATCAAATGTTGGCTCTAAACACAGCAGCCTCTTCTCTGACAAATGTAGGACTGACACCACTGGAAACCTGAAAAGGGGCTGCAAGATCAAGCCACAGCGCAGAGCTGATCACACTAATTCTCATGTTTAATCAGCTCAGTGGAGACCTCGCCCAAGGCCACAGCAGCAGTGGGGCAAGCCCTGAGCAACCGCACTGCTCACCACCTCTCTCTTGCTCCACAGCCGCTAGAGTCAAACCCCACTGCTCTGCTGAGCGCAAGTCAGATTTCCTGCAGACGTCTAAAGGCAAATAGCGTGGGGAACATTTTTGCACTATAGAAGTCGAAATTATTATGTTGAGGACTGAGAGGATCAGCTGGTGTGCCTTGCCCAATATTTTTTACAAATGTGATGTAAACCTCTCAGCTGTACACAGAAGAAAAGGTGGAGGAGGAAGCCAGTAATACCACCTGTGCACATACCAAATGCAAAAAAAAGTCAAGTTTTGGAGGTTTGTGCAGTGCAGTGCAAATTTTAAAAGGTGCAAAAGCCTTAAAATTTTTAAAACCTCTCCTACAATAAGCCACAAAAAAGTTATTTTTAGTTGTTTAATCTAGCAAAACTCTAAAGGTAATTTCACAATGGCTTCTGAGCAGATACATAGCAGAAATCCTGTAGTAGAAGGTGGCTCCCTTCACCAGCAGGCTAAAACCCATCAGGATTCCTGGAACAAGAACTTCAACTTGGACTTAGAAAAATCAGTAAATTGGCTCTTACTCTGGCACAGCAAGAGTAACTACCAATTTTTTAAAATAATCTTTGCATAAGGATTGACCAGGCACCTAGAACATACAGTTTAAGACCATCAAAAGTTACAATTTCAAGAGCAGACTGGACACAACATCTATGGCTTGCATGATACAGGTCAAGCGCTGCGACAAATAGACTGGCACAGCCTTCTCATTTATTAATTTGACTGCGTATAAGAAGATTGAATAGAATACTCTATATCACATTAAAAAGCACCACATACAACCTTGTGTTTTATGGCCAGCTATAATCTGAAGACGAATTATTTACCTAATCACTTGGAAATTAAATACTTGCAAGCATAGCTGTAGCTACTGTCTATCACCAGCACTCCACACATGACAATTTGTCCACGTTTTTGCTTTTTTGGGAACACTGCAAACAAATTTACATGCTGTTTGTTTCTTTTTGCTCTGCAAGCTCATGGCTGTATGTTCAGATGCACCAGAGATCTCAATCAGATCTGACATTTTAGTTAAATGCTAGTCTAAAAAGTACCATATTAGGTATTTTTCTTCATAATTCAGGGACTAGCATACCAGAATGTGAACATGACAGGAAAGAAAAAATAGTAATAGGTATATCTGATTCTAAGCATAAAATTAAATGTGCCAGGAATAGTTTGGGGCATATTTTATTCCACCATCAGCTCAGTCTGCCTGAGTATGTCATCAGCATTTGAGTCTTATCACCTGGGGCAATCAGCAGCACTCAAATTGTGACCCAATAGCTTTGGGAGTAATGAGAAGCTGTGATGATCCCAGGCATGTCTGCTGAGCATGCGAAATGGCATCTCCACACAGCAAGTGCCTTCCCATCACAGTTCTTGTTCATAATCCTAATGCTACCATTGACAGGACAGCCTTGAAGGGCAGTATGCCACTGAGGAATCTTTAAAAAAAAAAAAGAGACCAGGCTGTTGATCTGTTCATAACTCTTCTTTGCCATTCACACATAAAGCACTACTTATTATGTACAGCCACAAGTACTTCAATGTTCACACTCTAAAATACGATCAAACCAGACAAACTCTGCTTTTTGTGCTTTTATTTGATATATTGTAACAGAAAACATTTTTTAATACTCTTAGTAACAAAATACATTTCTCTTGAAATAATTGTTTCTGATTACACAGATCTCTCTCTTGGCACTTGTTGCAACAGAGAACAATTTGGAGACTTGATTCTGCATTTCCCTCATCTCTTGCCTCTCCCTTCTTCTTTGATATACATTTTTTTTTTCTCTGCCGTATACGCAGTATATCCCTTTCCTAAGTCTTGGCTATGTTGATATGTGTATTAGCCTCAGTATAGTTGTTATTTCATTGTGCTCTCCCTTCTCTATCTTAATAAAAAAATAAAAAAATTTAAAAAAAAGTGCAGTATTTGCTATTAAATCTGAGAATCACTACTGAAGAGTTCTAGTGATCTAGCTGATAAAAATTACTTGTACTGCATTTTCTGCATCTTTACCTATAATTTTAAGGCAAAGAAAAGGAAAAAACAGGAGGTGGGGCTGGATAACATGAGATTACATTGCAAAGCCAGTGGAAGAATGATGCCTTAAAACAGGTTTTCTGTTACTTTTAAAATGTCTATAAGAAAGCCACTGTCATCTGACATGGATCTACACAAGAACTTTAAAAGCCAAGATCTTTCAATTGTTTGTACAGGCATCAAACTCTGCTGCAAAGATGCCTGCAACACAAAGAATAAGGACTCCTCCAGCACTGTAGTAAGTGCACTGAGAGTCAGTTTATCAGCACTCCAGGATGGTCTGTCTCAGGGCCGATACTGATGGAATTTTCTATTACCATTCAAGAAATCCAGGCTAGATTCTTTTTCATTTTCTCAGTCACTGAGTTTGAAAAGCTGTGGCAAATTTGAGCAGTTTGTCTGACTCTAGTGGGAGAAAGCTGGGAAAGCAGGTGGGATTCTCTGATTCTCTTTTCTGAATCAGTTTGCAAAGGCTTTCACATGCATATCCTCTTAAAAACACACTTTTAATAAGCTGTCCATATAAACTTAGCTGACTGACCACGTCAAAGCTGAGAGATAACAAAAGGATGTAAAATACCGCAAAGGAAGGGCAAGCAGAAGAAAGCATGTGAAGTGTTACATTTTCACCACTCCCCTTGCTCTGTACCTTTTCTTATTCTTTGGTTGCCTCAAATCTTTACATTAGACATTGCTCTACTTTTGTTTATTGCCTGGCACATTTGACAGACTGCTGCAAACAAAATAACTCCCTTAGCCACTGCACTGAATGCAAGACATGTCTCCCGAGACGAGATGCTCTAGAATAAGTCTCTCTCATGCAAGGTCTCCTCAACTATAAGCAAAGACACTGTAATGTTTGACTTCATGTTCACAAGAGGAAAATAATGAAATATTATCCCTCAGACCCCAAGATGTGAATGGAAAACACTATGTCATCTTTGCCAAATTATTTTTCCTGCAAAAAATCCAGAAAAACAGCCCTAAGCACTTGAAGGAAGTCACCAGTTATGTACATACAAATAAAGTATCTCTCTAGCCCACGGGGTCCCCTGCAGTCAGCTTGCTCTGCCGTAACTCAACAGTGTGCAAAACAATGGGCAGCTGGAGCAACATGACCATGAGGAAGCACATGGACTCATTCAGTAGGCCGCAAACAGAACCCCTCCACCAAGTAACCACTCCATGGTGTTGCTCGCCTTCCTAAGCCCTATTTTACTACATGACTCCCAGGGAAAGCACTACAAAGGAAAAAACCTTCCTAGGAGGTCTCACTGTCTCCTTCACATAATCGGTATTTGACTTTCATACCCAACTGCAGAACAAGGAAAATAACCTCAAAGATTTTGCATGTGAGAGTTCAAGACAATTGTGGCTTTCATAAGATGTTGGCTACAAGACATCATGAACCATGACACAATGACACACTCTGAGCATGCTGGCACACAGAATCTGAGGCAGGCATCAGAGCATGTCCTCCTCACAGCCAGTGCTGCCCTCATGTCTTTCACCACCTTCTTGTGACACGCTTTGCAGCTCAAATTCTCATGGAAGATCTCCAGTCACATGTAGCCACTAACCTTTCTATCAGCATGCACAGAAGGTAAAAATGTGACTGGCTGCATATTGAGTGAAGAAGACTAGAAGATAATGAGACAAAAACCATTATAGAGGTGAATGGTGGAAAAGATACACTCAGTTGGAAAAGGAAAATGCAGAGAACAAGTTAATCAAACCATTTATTTGGTCACTTCTAAATGCAAATATAAACAAGGATGAGCTGTATTTTCACTCCTTGACTGTGAAGTATGGATAGACAAGACACCTCTCTTCAAACAGAGAGGTTTAAAAATAAAACCTATCCAAGCTGGGTACGTTTGCAGCTCAGAGTGGTCCAAGTAAGCACTGTCAGACCAACCAGATGAGGCAGCATCCCCTTTCTGCCAGGGGTTACACCTCAGCAGATGTTTAAGAGCCATTCAGAGAGAGGTATGGGATAATCTGCCATTGCCTCTTCCCCACAGGTTCACAACCTGACTTCTGAATACGGACAAACCCTAAAAAATAAGGCTTAACAATACACTTTTCCAAGGTTTTCATGCTTTCATTTATAACTCTGAATAATCTTCCTATCCATGCATGTGACTTGTTTCATTTTTTACCTTGAAGACCAAGAGATAACACAAAAGAAAAGAATCATAGAACCGTTTGGGGTGGAAGGCAGCTTCAAAGCTCATCTCGTCCAACCCCCCTGCAATGAGCAGGGACATCTTCAACCAGATCAGGTTGCTCAGAGCCCCATCCAGCCTGGCCTTGAATGTCACCTGGGATGGGGTATCCACCACCTCTCTGGGCAACCTGGGCCAGTATCTTACCACCCTCATTGTAAAAAGTTTCTTCCTCATGTCTAATCTGAACGCCCCCTCCTTTAGTTTAAAACCATTACCTCTTGTCCTGTCGCAACAAGCCCTGCTAAAAAGTCTGACCCCATCTTTCCTATAGGCCCCTTGTAAGTACTGAAAGGCTGCAAAAAAAGAAAACATAGCAAAATACCAGCGGCCTAAAGCAATGTCACAATCTCAACCAACAGGCAGAAAACCACCTCACTTGGATGCTATTTTGGCTGGTAGAGCAAATAAAAAAATAAAAATTAAAAAAATCCCAACCAACAATCAAACAAAAAAACCCCACAAGACAAAACACGCCACTCTGTAATACAGGCAAATATTACAAGTGCCACTCTTGGAAGACTCTTAGCTAGGACTGCAAAATGTCACATCACCTGGGGCACAACCTCTCTGGTCCAGGAACACAAAGAGACTAATAATTTCATTTTGCAAACAGAATGGAAACAAATAAAGACACACAGAATAGAAAGGATTCAAGCTGTCAATGACTGCCTTTTATTCATCTTCTCTACCATCACTGAACAGGCAATTTAAAGCCCCATATGATCGATCAGCCTGGAGTCCCATCAAATACGCTGTGCCTAGCAATCCAGCTTTCATCCAGTTCTTCTTGCATTATTTGTTGCTAACAGTATTCCTGTTTGATTCAATACAGCAATCAAATAAGCCAACTATACAATACATAGTACTACAAGAAATGAATGAAACAGTTATCAAATAGCAGTATTCCATTTCCTAAATTTCCAGTCTACAGTCCACACCAGATTCCCAGTTGGCATTTATCAGTAAAGCTCTAATGACCTATTAGGCCAATTTAGACTGCTGCAGATCTGGCTGTTAGTGTTTAGCATTAAGAAGTGAATGAAAAAGCACAGGCAGTACTATTGATTAACTGAATGAACATTCAGCTGATTTGCACTTTGTCCTGGCTCAGGATACATCTAATTTACACTGGATACGCTCATGTCTTTAAAAACAATAATTAGTTTAGCTGTTTCATACTAACACTACATAAATACAACATTTCATAGTAATTTCCTAACATGTAATTGGATAGCAGCCTCAGCCTCTCTCTAACTCATTTCAGCTGTTTTCATCCCCCTGCTTCAAAAGACAACTTTGATACACTAAAACTTACAAATTAGTAAATGTATTTTAAGGACCTTTCAAAGCATCTGAACATGGCATGTTTTCAGTCTTGAGCTCAAAAAAGCTACCTTCTCTTTGAACATCATGGCAATGGCTGCAGTCCACCTAGACTGACTGTGTTTTGGTGTCAACATGACATTTCTTCAGCTTAGAAGTCAAAATATTGTTATCTGCAATAGTTCCACAGCTGGTGATAATGGTAAAGCTGACACTTCCAGTGCAGTGATGATGCCAGCACAAATTCTTTCATGCTCCCTTTGAATTCTCTAACAATTTCTGCATCACCCTTTTCTGCATAGAGATTGCCCTTATTACTCAAGCACGAATATCACAGATCAAACTGCCTCAACATCCCTTTCCAATCCACCCTCTAGCTTTGTGTCATTCTGGTTATTTCAAGACTTTTGCAAGGACTTGCTCAAGATGGCCCATTTCTGATCCAGTTGTGAGATAATGTGAATGCCTTGTGTGAAAGGAGACCCTTTGCTTTAAACCATTAAGTCACTCTTTAGTAAAATGGCACTGGCAGTCAGTATCTTGATTCGAGAGTCCCCCTCTACAGTCAAACACAATGGCAGCTGTTCCTTGCTGCTATTATTGCTGTTTTACAAGAAGACTGTCAAAACTAACTCTTAATCAGACAGTGCCTTTTTTTCTCTCTCTGTTTTTCTTCCGGTTATAGACATATATATTAATTCAGGAATTTGGTAGATTTTGAGTAACTGAGAGCTTTCAAAAAAGAAAAAATAAAGTCCTTGTTATTTCTTTTAGGAAAATCTGTACTGGGAAAAAAACAACCCAGCAAGTCATTTGCAGTTATCTAAAGGTGGATCGTGTTGGACAGAGACCTAGATCTCCATATTTAACTTTGTCTAAAAAGCTTTTTAACAGCCTTAACCTCTCTGTTGGATGCAGAAACGTCCTCCTGCCGGGACAACACTGAAGCTGTGGAGCGTGTAGATCCAAAGCTCCCAGGACACCCCATCCCCCTGACACACAACTGTGACCCAGAGAGTGGTGTGGAAGAAAAATTTAGCACTTTGGTGGAAATCTCTTCATTGCTCAATTGTCATTTCTGCAAAACAGACAATATTAATATACTGTCTCATTAGAAGTCTCCTAGTAATAAGTGCCACGTAGGATGTAGGCATTGCTGAATTTTTAGTTCATGCAGGAACTAGTGCAAGTAGACTCTCAATGGCTTAACAGGTTTGTTAAAGCCTGTCACACACCATAAGGATATCCCTCTCACCCTCAAGAGTCACCGCGCTGCATTGCGACCCTCCAGCCCACAAACCCACAGGGAGCCAGGCACAGCCAGGCCAGTCCAGCAAGCCAAACACAGCCATGGCAGCAGCTGCAGAGCCTTTATTTCATCCTCGGAGGCACTGGGTGCTCCAGATGGTGCCATGAGGAGGACATTGTCCTTCCCTCCCACCCTGGTAGCACCACCGCTGGTTGGACAGATCCTATGTACAACTGTGAAACTTCAAGTGAAAATGTTCAATGTTTTAAGAAGAACGTATCAAAATAATTGTATGGCAAATTATTCCTCACCTATGACAAACACCTAGTCTAATCTTCTGTTACTATCATAGCAACAGTACTGACATATAAACAAAGAATAAATACCTCTTAACAGAGGGCATGTTTTGAAATCTAAACACATTCATCAAAAATGAAAATTTGCAGGAAGCTCCTAAATCTGTTCCTGCAACTGGCAATCAGCCATTTTGTACATTATGTTGCTGACATACTTTAATTAGCTCTAATTTACACATTATAATCACTGTCTAGAAAATTTGCAATCACTTGTTATGAAGCATTTTTGCATCTTTATCAACATGTTGTTGCTTTAATGTTACCGAAGTCAGTAACACAACAAAAAGATCTCTTTTTGCACCATGAATTATGACATTTGCATCTTTCAATTAAGTACACTGTTTTTTTGAAAGGCACATGCAAACTAATTGCTAAAAATATTAAATCTCTCTTCATTGAGTACACTAAAGACAAAAGCAAGAAATCACTCCTTTGCTACAGAGACTAGTATTTTTTTAAGTACATTTCAACAGGACACAGAAACTAATATTCTTCACTTCTTTTGAAGAGCCTTCCAAGCACATGCTTCTATGTTTCTGTTCCCAAAGACCACTGAAATTCTGACTAGCAGTAGTGTGCCAGTTGCTGGGTGTCAATGACATCTAGGCTTTTCCAGGTGAAACAGACAATTTTAAGCCCACATCCAATATCATTGCTACCGAAGAGGCAGGCATTTAAAACTGAAATTAAATAATTCCACCTTTTAGAACAGTGGTGTAGCAGTTGCAGATCTCATTACTATACAGTTCTTCAACATCTACAGTTGATAGCTGAGCATTTTTCCAGGCAGGTTTAAGCAGCCCAGTTATCAAGTGTAGAGATTTATAAATTTGCTGTATCTGCTAGGTGAACTGTAATTCCCCCTAAATAATAAGAACAAAAGGCAAACTTGGTGCAGGTGAATGAAAGCCAAAAGAATAATCAGCACAAAACCTTGAGAAGAATATCTTTGGAATTGCAAGCAATTTTGTCTGAGCAGAGACTGGCAATACAATGGCCTCTTTATTTTCTGGAGTGCACTGCAAGCACAGGTAGTTCTCACTCCAGGTGCTCAGCTGTCTAAAAAATAACAATGTTGAATTGGACTGATTCCCAAGCAAAATATGTATTAATTATATTCACTAACATACCCCTCTGTGCAGAGGTACAAGTCCAAATTAAACACTAAGTGCTTCCTTCTCCCACAAGTGACCCTCCTTTTAATAACTCCAGAAACAAGATAGTTCAATTATTGGCATACAGAAAGCCAGTTTTCATGCCACTGATTAATTTTCACCAGTCAAGCAGCAACAAAGAGGCACACAAGGGCATTGCACTCTGGACAGTAAATGAAGCATTCAAGTATGACGATGCAAGTGTGAATATAGATGCCAGGCACATGTTTTTGTGTATGATGCCACACATAAATGATCCATGGAGAGGAACAGGAGACATATGGTAACCGATCTGTGCTGACATCCATCCATGTCGACTGCATGTTCTATTTAGTGGTTGTACACAGGCACATCACTCAAAAAGTTCGCTCGCCCTGCGTAACAAGAGCTGCAACAGAGGCAGAATCTGCCCCTTAGTGTAGGAGGAAAATGAGCAGTGAGCACAACAGCAGTCCCCACCCTCATGCCACCAGTTAACAGTTTTGCTGTTATGTGACCTTTTGTTCACCATCAAATCATCTCCCTAGCAGTCAAATCGTATGTTTGTCTATTCATCAGATCCTCTGAACATTCAAGCCACCTGTTCACATACACAAAGGCTGTTTGGATTCTTCCTGCTCTCTATTGTGGCAGCTCTATAACTAAGATAGGGAGCTTCCAGCTGGGTATGAGCAGCAGAGAAACACTGCACAGCCAGAAGGGAAAGAGATGTTGGCAGACCACACTTAAAGAGGGAGAAAATTGGTCTGAAAACTCAGCGACAAGTCGTCCCTTTTCTTTTGTGTGTCATTAAAGAAAGATGCTCAGAATAATTACTACAAGAGCTATGTTAAAATGTTAATTTGTACAGTACTCTGTGGAGCATGCAGTTGTGATTGACGTTTTGGCTGGAAAGGGAACCTTACTTAGCAATCTCTGTTTGCTGAATTAAAGTACTAATAGAGGTAGTTTGATAAAAATGATGTCACCCTATTTGAAACCAAGCAGAAGGAAGACTTGTTTTTATGATTTGGCTCCAGTAACTGTACAGTGATATTTAGACAGAGATTTCCAGGATCTCAGTATGGGTAGATTTGAATCCTCAGTATTAAAAATTGTGAGAAGTCTCTACAAAATTCTAGCAGTAAAACCACTCCAGCTGAACACATGCTGTTTGCAGGAGCAGCAACACATTGCATATTTAATTTCATCACACAGATGAACATCCACTTAGCTGGTCTATGTTTATCACCCTGACGTCTTCACTCAATTGTAACCACTTAAAAGGAAGCCTCTCATCTAAACTGGTACGAGTTATCTAAATTCTTGCAGAGACGACAGAGAAAGAGAAGGAACCCTGGTGTACACTTACCTTGTCCACATATAGGTGTCTAATACAAGTTAGGATAAATCGCTAGTGGAGGTGATTGTTTTTCTTCACTCTTTAAATGCGACACACAGCTCACTTCAGGCAGCTAAAATTAGGTGAGATAAATCCCAGCATATATATCTCTGTTATTAATGAATGCATCTTTAAAAGGGAGAGAAATATTATCCCTGTATTACTAATGGGCAAGTTTAGGTCTTGTGAGGCTGAAAGTGATACCTTAAAAGAATGTAAAGTCCCTCTACATGGAATTTAGAAGTTTAAAGCCTGGAACTGTGACCCTGAAAACTCTTCTGTGGCAGACAGGCAAAGAGCAGAAGGTCTTTCTTCTTACCACAGCATTTCCCAAGCAATGAGAGTTGCCCAGAGATGAGTCAGTCTCATGGATGAACAGCTCAGTGCTCAAACGGTATATAATCCCTGTTTGGATGAACAAACTTAAAGCATCCATGCTCTAAATCCCTATTTAGGAAGTAAGTTGTGAGCACACACAAGAGAACATCAGAAAGACCTGAAGGTGGTCAGTAACTCCCAACATCAGGCCACATAGTCTGGAGGAAGGAGTATGGTTAAAGGATAAGAGGAGTGTGTTGTGGAGGGGGAGAAAACAGTTGAGAGTGCAAGATGTCTAGAAATCCAGGCCCACGATATTTTGAACTAAGCACCAGAAATGTTCGTTTTGTTTTGTTGCGGTTTTTTTTTTTAATTTTTACATCTACTCTACCATATTCAGTGATGTTTCCATTTATTTTCTCTCTCACTGAGTTACAATTATAGCAGTGACATCTGTACTGGGATATCCTGAAGAAGTTCTCACCAAGAAGCATGGCTGCCTTGCTCAAGATATGAGCTGGAATATGTTCCACAGAAGCACATCACAGACAGCCTGTATCTCTGCAAGGATCTAACCACTGAAGGATAAAAAGAAATGCATGAAGTAGAAATAAAACCAAAAGAGAAGAAGCAAAAGAAATACTAAGATAATAACTAACAGCATTAAAAAAATGGTCACAGCTCATCAACTGCTTGCTAAGTGCTTCATGCTTTTACATCATGGTAGAGCTCGATTTTAGGGAAAGCCTGGAATAAGACTTCCATTCCAAAATAGTGTTTTGCCCCTTCAGAAATACAGAAAAAAGCTTAAGAGATAAGGTGATGGTGCTTGTGGGAAATGCTGATTCGGGTTCTAGAGAAGGGCCCAATTACTACAGAACACCGGCAAGAACCAGCCCTCCATTGCTCCCAGGACTCACCATTTGGGATGAGTCAAGCTGGGCTTTGAGACCAGGTGTGAGCACACTGTGTGACAGGTAGGGAGGTGGGACAAGGACAAAAGGAAGAACAGCCTGCAAAACCAGAGTTGCTGTTACAAGTCCTGCAGAAGAACACTTGGGAAATGCATCGTTCTCTTTCTGTGATTGCTCTACACAAGCAGTGTGGAGAGAAGTTACAGACCCCCACACAGCCCAGACAGAACCATTACAAACCCCACCCAAACGCTCTCCATAAAGCTATGAGACAGACGTCTTGCCGGGAGAAACAACCTATCACCCTGTAACACTGTGTGGGATAAAATAAAATTACACAAGCCATTGTGGTATTTCTCTCTCCACAACATGAGAACAGTGACCAGATGGTTAGTACTTGGTGGTGCAACGGAAAGCATCATTTGGGATACACTCAGCACAAACCAGGCTGGAGCCCATTTGATATACAGGCAGTGACAGTTTCATGTTTCACAGGCTGAGCTACTCAGACTGTGTTTATTCTTAGATAGCACTAGCATTAGATTAGTGTCAGGTTGCATTTTTGTACTTAGCTTGAAGTCTGCTGCTTCCATTTCAGGCCTGGAGAAAGGTTTCTATACCTAAAGGTTTATCCAATTTTTTTCCAATTATAGCTGCTGGTCCTCAAAAGATATTGTCTTTTCTACATGCCTGGGACTATCACAGCTGTAAGGAAACTACTACAATACGGGAAGGTACTGAATTTCATGTCTAACTGCAGATTGCCCAAAATGAAGAAAAATAAACCCACGTTACCATTTAGTTCTCAAATTTACATGCCATACCCAGAAAACCTATACCCCCAAACCTCAAAGTATTTTGCATTTTTAAGTACCATATGGAACTAGGTAGAAAATTTCAAACACTGAGAAATCATCCCGTTCATGCAGCTCCACAGGAAATACTTAAAAAACAGAAATGTGCTCCAACACACTAAAACACATCCCTGAAACAAAACCAAGCACTCTACAGCAAACCCTAAGATGCTGCCAAAATAATTTGGGAAAAGGGAAAAGGAAAAGAGGAAAAGGAAAAAGGGGAAGTCTCATTAACATGGTGAAAACACTCACCACAGCAACAAATTGACCTGGAAACCCTATGAAAGCATGAAGAAAAGCAACAATAACGTCAGATTGGACACAAATTCGGAGTGAAGTCCTTAAAAAGACTATTTCTTGAACAGCAGGAGGCTAATAAAAACCCAAACCTCTTACAATTTTAATAATTTTTTGAACCCCAAGTTTCATCATTAAGCTAATTCCATTAACTCCCAATCAACAGGTAACATATTCAGCTGCCAGCTCCTAACGATACAAGAAGTGGCACTTGGCAATTCGTGGCAGTAATTTACCTTTTCCTCTGCAAAGTAAATAGCTATTAATCTCAAACTGCTCTAAGATCTACAGCTCCATCATTAAGATGAGAAAGAAACCCCAGAAGCTGTGTGAACTGTCTTGCTGTACAGGTGGCACTTGTTTGAAGGTAAAGCCACCCCTGCCCCAGCCACCTCCACAATCCTTCCCTGCACATGATATGCTGTTGGCATCCAGCGAAGACACACACATTAACAGGCAGCTCATAGTCCAACAAAAAGGAAAGATGCCTGTAAATAAAAAGCATTGCACATAGACAAAATACCAGTACATTTGCCTATGTGCTTCTTTCCACCGGCACAGCATTGGAAATCAACACCTTTTAAATTTAATTGTAGAAATGCACAGGTCAGCTCAATCTTGTGCTTTCTTTGGGTTACATTTCCTGACTCAATGCCAAACACAGTTTAGTATTTCCAAAAATAGGCCCTCTAAGTCTTTTCCTGAAGTCTCTTAGTGAAGGGCTGGACACAAATTTGGTTGTCCCTATTCCCAAAACCAATTATGTTCAGCAGCACATCCCCTCCTATACACTCCCTCACCATCCCTCTTCACTCCCCCCAACCTTCTGTTAGCAGCAAAGAAACAAGAGGAGATTATAACTAACATCAGGTACATTTCATCTGAAGTATATAACAGCATTTTCCCGTAAAACTATTGGTTATTTCCTCATAATTCTTTATTTAGGTATTTGAATCCAAACAGACAACAGCCTGTGTCACAAACGGTGCACAAAACTGACAAGAGAACTACATGGTTTCTTAACATGGCATTCCTGCTGCAAAAGGTGGCAAGTGCAACAGGCTTTATTTTTGCAGAAAACAATGCAAAGGTACAACGGTGACGTTAAAGGTCAATCTGACCTTCATTTTGACAGGTTTTAGACATTAAAGGCTAACAGGCACAAAAGATGTTAGCTCCATCTCAAAGGCGCCTTTCCAAGCACTCTTTTGTGTACAGAGACAACGTTCCTGCATGAGCACAAGTGAGACTTAAAATGATATTTTTAATGGCTTTAGATCAGCCAGTGCAAGCCTCTAGGAGAACACTTGCATTGATCCAAGCAGCTCAGACTGCACAATCTCTGTAAGAGAGATGGTGTCCACACACTGTTCTCCTCTCTGCCCACCCCAGAGTGGGGATGTCAGATCTGCCAGAGCTGGCACGGGACAGAAATGCAGGGAGGTGATGCTCCCCAGTGCCTCCTGACCCCTGGCTGCTCCCACCACTTGACAGAAATGGCATCATTAGTGATGCATCACAACCTCATTTTTCTTGACTAGGGTTCATCTTCTTTTTGTTATGGATGCAGTAATTAGCTATTGAGGAGGAACTGCCACTGTTAAACGACTGAGCTGTAATGCAAGGACTCAACTGGCACGAACTGGATTTCAAAACCTGAGTAGAGCCATATAATCTCTTGTTTAATGGAAGATACTGCAACCCTCTGTTGCACTGAAATTTCTGCATTAGCATCTGATATTACAGAGTTCCTACATTTCTCCCCTGCCCCTCCTCCCCAGTAATATACACCTCTATAGCAACTGAGAAGAGAGGATCAATTTTCAGAGACAGGTGGAAATTTAATTCCACAATACAGAGAAATTGTGAATAGAATATTTTCATCTAGGTAATACTCATGAGCCAGAACACTGACAAAGACATATTGTAAACTGCAAGCTCAAAAAAAAAAAAAAAAAAATCCCATTCTAAAATAGAAGCAGCACTATTTAATTACTTCACCGATTTCTCTTCTGGCAAAAGCATCAGCTAAGTAAATAAAATTTTTCAGTGTAGAGCTGTGATTCCTTATGGTTTTGGCCACGTTGACAAATAAAACTAGCATAAACCTCAAAACCTGGGAGGCAAACAGTTCTCATTAAAGTGCAGCACATTAACTTGCAGCCATCAGCAATGCTGCATGCTGCGCTGTGAATAAATTAAATGTGAATTCAGAAGAATTCTGGCTGGCTGTGTCTGACAAGCTTTATTACTGTGCATATAGCAGTAATCATCTCCCCAGTTTTGCAGGAAAAATAATACTCTAAGGAGGCAAGAGCAGGAGAGTCCAAGTTTATCTTCACTGGCAGTGGAGCAGCTAAACTCAGAATGGCAGAGATGGCCTCCCATGAATGCTTTCATGGGAAATACACAAACGGAACTGATCTTCTGGATAACCACCAGTGAAGCAGATAGTGTTTTGACCTACCTTTAGGAGCTTCTCCTTGTGGATGCACCTACTGAGTGGCTGCTGCTTATGCAAAAGCAGTCCATGCCGACTCAAACAGAATGCAATGTGAGCACCAACTCCATTGGCTTTGGCCCGGTCAGGCACATATCACAATGGCAGTCACTGAATAACCTATTTTCTTGGGATGGAAGGAAACATTTCTCCATCTTCTTCACCACTATTTCTTGTGGTGTTATTAAGCTCCATTATCCTGGCAGCATAAAGAGGTCATAACATGTTAGTTGTATTTCTCCCATTTCAAATGAAACATTAGGCTATGAAAAACAAGGATTAACATTTCTTTTCTACTGTACTTTAGTAAGTTCTCTCCCACTGACGAAAACCAGATTTTGTGACCATCGTTCTATATGTCCAACTATAGACATAGAAATTTGTGAATTTTAATTAGGCAAAACAATCAGACAACCAAAATGTGAATGAGAATAGAAGTGAGACAACCCTCACTCTAGCTGGCTCAGGTCTTCCAAGCCACAAGCACACAAGCACAAATGTAGGCATTCAAGATCGAAGCCATAGCAGGTCAGTGATCCACCACAAGAAAGGAATGCATAAATACACACCAACAGGTTGGATATCTGTGCTTACAGGATATAATTTTTCAGATGGGCTCAATATTAATTAATATATGATTCGTCACATGAGTTCTTGAAGACATTGTGGCTGGATTAGCTCAATGGAAGTATCATTATGTGATGACAGTAGAAGAATATGCTAGAGCAGAATTTAGGCCATTGGCATAATTATAAGTAGAAGCACACAAAACCATTTTCTTCTATTAAACCTAACACCTTTGTCTCCAGAAAAGTACAGTCCTGTAGCTCCATGCTTATTTAAATGTGCAGACACATGAAACCGTATAAAATCAGAAAGTCTCTAGGACAGAAGCACATCAAATTCCAGTTAATGCAGACTGATAGGGAATGTAAAGTTAACTTTTTATTCATCAATATTTCAAAGCCCTATCAGGTTCCATTCTGTAGAGAACATCCTTAGCACACATCCAGGAGCGTCCTACAAAACCATCACACCAAATCTGAGGAGGATGACCATCATTTAACTGCAGAAAAATGAAGGATACAGAGTTTGCCTAAAGCCTCCAAAGCCAGTGCCCATTTCACTGCCGAAAGTTTAATTCTACTATTATTTTCCACACTTTGAAAAGTTTTCTTACCTCTAATGAATCCTGGCAAACAAGGTTCCTGTGTCCATTTTCTTTGGTCTACAGATGTAAAACTTTCAATTCAAATGCAGCATGACAGTGAAATTAAGTAAGACTCCTCCTTCAGTCCAACCAATGATACGTGCAGTTACAGAGACAGTATCCATTTTGGCTTGAAAATGCGGCCCATATATCCTTTGCGGACTTCTGGCCTGGTACATATTCATCATCATCATATCATCCCTGGAGAGGTGACTGCTCTGTGCACAACCATCACCGTTTCTGAAGCCCTTCAAACCCATGAGAAAAACACTAGAACTGGAAACAAATTGTGGTACTGGGTGAATATGGGCAATCTGACCCCACCATCTTACAATTTCAGTCTCACTGTAGCAGCTCTCTGAACTGTTCTTAACTTTTACTCCATGCCTCTTTTCTCAAGAAGCAAATAGAAATATCTTGATGTCTGTCCAGAGAAAGTACTTACTGATCCTTGGCAGTGATGACTCCTGGCCAAAGATGACTGTCTTGCTAATGGCTCCTAACCACTGTACCAAACACAAATATTAAGCAGCCACAGATGAGGGGCGAGGAGAAGAGAGCAGAGAAAGAAAATCTTGAAAAATAACAACTTGTAAATGGAAAATGGAAGAAACCTCAAAAGAAATGACAGGAAGAGACAATGCAATTAAGCAGATCATCTATAGCAGAAGAGACAAGAACAGAAGACAAGGCTATGCAAGGGGACAGAAATAGAAACAGAATGATAATAACCTTGCCTACAGTGCAGGAGATTCTCAGCAGAGCCAAGGATACATAGAGGAGCTTTTGCATATAGACATTTGTTACTTTGCCTCAGGTGGCCCACACTTTAGTCTACAGGTAAAATATGTGTTCCAGAGAACCTTCTCTGTGAAGCTGCCATTTATAGTCAGAGTCATGAAGGAGCCAACTCTCACAGTGCTGTCCAAACACAGATGGAGCTTTGCCAAAGGAACGCTTTAGCTACAAAAAAGGCTTCCAGGCAGAGATACGGCACTCAACCTGGGGCCCTAAATCCTATAGTTTTAGAACCTAAAAGGAAGTATCAACATCAAGTTATTCACAAGGAACGTGCCCCCAGGACAGGGTTACTGAGCTTAAGTGTAATCTTACAAACATGCAAGATCGAAGTATGCAGCTGGTGGCCACTTGCGAGGGCTGCAGCTCTCAGATGCAGAGAAATCAAGGAATTAAAGCCACCCTGCACCAGAACACAATCTGCACTTCTTCAGGTTTGCTTCCTGCCAGAAGCTTTTTGCAGCCAAATCAGATAGATCACGTACAGGTATCGAGGGGAAAAAAAAAAAAAAAAGAGAGAAAGGAAATAATTGTCTTTTAAATTCTTTTAAATACCTGAGAGATGTTCAGACACTCCAGTAGAGTGTCTGTGCAAAGATCTGGTAGTTGAACCTAACTTTTCTGGGGTACTTTCATGTACAAGAGGTAAAGGTATGAACTATCTAGCAAATAAACATATTTTACCTTGGCAAATACACTCTTTGTCAAACAGTTCAGCAATCACTACTATAAAGTACCTGAGCAGGCACAACTTATGTATGTTCTCTGGGAGTTACCATATTGGTTCTTGGCAAAGCAAGACAGGTATTGGCACTCAACTGCTCCTGCACCACCCAGTGTAAGGTGCCCATGTGTTCATCAGTACCACATGTGTGGAAAACACTGGAACACAGAATTGGAGAAGATGGTGGCAATATTCACTCTGCAAAATCACTGCTCAGCTTCTGAGGGTTTCCTAAAAAGATATAAGAACTTTCTAAACAAGCTTTCCTTTTCGACCTTGTTCATCTGTCACTTGATTTGTCCCATATACCTTGTGCAGCTTGAAAAATAAATTCTGATTTTATCCCTTATGAACTTTCAACAGGGAGTTGTCATTTGAATGAGCAGACAGAGAAAAATATACATATATACAAACATATACATACGCATATATGTATGGGAGTCAAACCAATGATTAATGAATGTCCAAATGATTATATCTATTAACCAAGTGGCCAGCCTAGCATCATGTGAAACCTAGCTCTTTATCCTTTGAAGGAGTAACCCTCTTTCCTGAAAGAAAAAGTTTTGCCTTGTCTTCAAAAAGGCAGACCTTTAAAACAGTCAGGATTTGGCCCAGGATAGCTTTTCAGTTCTTGAGACCTCTGGTCTCCCTCACTCATCCAAAAAGCCTACCAGGCAATGCAAGATCAAGTGTGGTCCTTCATCCTGTTTTGTACGGGTTTTGGTTGGTTGGTTTGGTGTTTGTTTGGAGTTCATTTGTTTGTTTGAGGTTTTTTTTTTGTTTTAGAGAATTTACAATTTTACTAAAATTACCCCTATGTGGAACCTAAGCATGCTAAACCATGTGCATCCTCTGGCCTGGATATCACACAACCTAAAACAGGGACAAGAGACGGACAGAAAAAGAGAGTGCAAAAGGAGAAAAAGACAATGCTGTGTGACATAACTTGTGGCAGCCATGAATGGAGAGAAAAATTATTTTTCTAATCCTTGTTCATGTTTATGTCAGGTTTGCCTATGTATTCCCAGTGCAGGAAGAGTAACACAGATACTGCAAGGGACACCCTTGGTTCTTCCGCCTGAAGGGTTGGTCTAACAAGTAGCTGACTCACAAAACTAACAGCGTGCTGGTCTCTAGCAAGCATTTGATCATGTAACTGTAAAAATTCAATAAGACTTTAAAAAAACCCTGTTTCCTAACTACTCTTTTCAGCACACGAGGTCTTTGCCTAAGTACATTGCCAAGCAAGCCCAGGCTCTTTAATTTTCAAGCCCTTTGAGTACGCACAGCAGGGAGAGGGACAGGTCAGACCATCCTGCCCCAGGAGCCTGTTTTTAACAATGTGTTTCAAAGAGCTAACTTGCAGAATTCAAGAAAGAAACCCCAGTCACTAAAGCATCTCTCTGGAGAAAAGGTAAAAGAGCAGTCTTTAAGTTCAGATACGAGTGATACTACTACTTTCCCTCACATTTGAGGAGGCAACTTAGCTACAAAGGCCTGTGTTCAGCTGGTTACAATATTTGATGAAGAGAGTTTAGTCTTCCAGGTACTTCTAACAATCACCTCTCAAATCAGTGGCACAGGCACAGCTGGTGTCCAACACAGAGCTAAGGACATTGACTATTGCTAGCTCTGATGTACCAATTAAGTAGTGATGAACTTTGAGCAGAAAAGTCATACTGTGCTTTTACTTCTTTACCCTGAAGACCTGTACACAGAGGATAATTGAGAAGATCACTGTAGGTGAAAGCCTAGCTCAACAGTTAGAAAAAAAACCCATGAATTTTTATATATATATATATGTGTATATATATACACACACACAAAAATAATATTTATATTTCATTCATATATACATATATGAATGAAAAAGTGTGCAGGACTCCTTTGAATGGGAGTCTGGTTACCTTGAAACATGTACAGCTACCTTTAAAAGGCCGTGATGGATCCTTGCAATCATTTGTTACATCTTAATTCTACTCACTACCCTCTCCAGGAATTCAAGAATGTGTTGAAATCAGGACACTCAGACAGAGACAGACAGTACTTTACCCTGCATTAGTGAGGGGCAATCATTACAAACACAGTCATATGATGGGGACACATCCAAACTGCCTTGGAAACATAAAAAAACTTGCGGTCCTCACGGGAGCCCACATGCAAGCACAAGGTTCAAATGCGCTAGCTTCAGGTAACACATACATGGATCTAATTCTGACTTCTTGAGTGCATAGTTTGGTGAATTCCAGGTGCATTTAAAAGGTCCACATTTAAACTTTTACCAGCTCTCACTAGAATAAACTCATATACACATCTCACGTACGCAAGCGCCAGCAAAAATGCCAGACTAGCAGATATGCACTCGTTAAATATGTTGAATACCACAAAAAAAATTTGCATTCTTTAAATCAGCACCTAACATTAAGCACCTAGAAGCTGAAAAATATTTACAGATATCATTTACTTTGTGTGAGTCTGGTGCCGGTGTCATAAAAAAGAAATTAAAAATGTTTTCATGCAAATTATCTTTGCCTTTTACTGATCACCTATTGAAAAGATTCAATGTATTTATGTGGCTTACAGGTTTCTTTCATTATCTAGTAGATCAACTGTTCATGCTTCCAGTCCTTACACATACTGCAAGCATACAGATTGACCCATCATGTTATATAACTTAGTTTGCTTTGAAATACTGAATTTGGCTGGGACTAATCATATAATCATAGAACCATTTTGGTTGGAAAAGACCCTCAATCAAGACCCTATCATCAAGACCACACATTAGCCTAGCACTGCCAACTTCACCCCTAATCTGTGTCCCTAAGCACCACATCTACACATCTTTTAAACACCTCAAAGGATGGTGTCTCAATCACTTCCCTGGGCAGCCTGTTCCAATGCCTGACAACCCTTTCCAGGAAGAAATTTTTCCTAATATCCAGACTAAACATCCTCTGATGCAACTTGAGGTCATTTCCTTTCATCCTATCACTTACTACTTGCAACAAGAGACCAACACCCTCCATGCTACAACCTCCTTTCAGGTAGTTGTAGACAGCAATAAGGTCTCTCCTCAGCCTCCTTTTCTCCAGGCTAAACAGCCCCAGTTCCTTCAGCCACTCCTCATCAGACTTGTGCTCCAGACCCTTCATCAGCTCTGTTGCCCTTCTCTGAATTCTCTCCAGCACCTCAATGTCTTTCCTGTAGTGAGGGGACCAAAACTGAACACAGGATTCAAGGTGGGGCCTCACGAGTGCTGAGTACAGGGGAGATTATCACTGCTCTGGTCCTGCTGGTCACACTAGGTCTGATACAAGCCAGGATGCTGTTGGCCTTCTTAGCCACCTGAGCACATTGCTGGCTCATGTTCAGCTGCTGTCAGTCAACACCCCCGATCCCTCTCTGTCAGGCAGCTTTACAGCCACTCTTCCCTGAGCCTGTAGCACTGCTGGGGTTGTTGTGACCCAAGTGCAGGACACGGCACTCGGCCTTGTTAAACCTCATACAATTGGCCTCAGCCCAACGATCCAGCCAGTCCAGATCCCTCTGTATGGCCTCCCTGCCCTCAAGAAGATCAACACTTTGGCACACCTTGGTGCCATCTGCAAACTTATTGAGAGTACACTCAGTCCTCTTGTACAAATCATAAAGATGTTAAATAGAATTGGCCCCAGTACTGAGCTCTGGGGAGCACCATTTGTGACAAGCCACAAACTGGATTTCACTTCATTCACTGCAAATTCTTTGTGCCAGATCATCCAGCTGTTTTTTTAGCCAGCGAAAACTATGTCCATTCAAGGCACAAGCTGCCAGTTTCTCCAGGAGAATGCTGTGGGAAACAATGTCAAAGGTTTTACTGAGGTCTAGGTAAACACCATCCACAGCCTCTCCCTCATCCACTAAGCAGGTCACCTTGCCATAGAACAAGATCAGGTTGGTCAAGCAGGACCTGCCTTTCATAAACCCATGCTGAGTGGGCCTGATTACTTGGTTGTCTTGTATGTGCTGTGTGATGGCACTCAGGATGATCTGTTCCTGACCCTCCCCAGTAGACAGGTCAGACTGACAGGCCTGTAATTCCCCAGATCCTCTTTCCGACCCGTCCTGTAGCTGGGCATCACATTTGCCAACTTCCAGTTAACCAGGACCTCCACAGTTAGCCAGGACTGCTCATGAATGATAGAAAGTGGTTTGGTGAGCATCTCCGCGAGCTCCCTCAGAACCCTTGAGTGGATCCCATCTGGTCCCATAGACTTGTGTGTATCTAAGCAGTATATCAGGTCACTATTTCCCCTCGGATAACTGAGGCTTCATTCTGCTCCCTGCCTTCCAAGGGACTCTGTCAACCAGCCTCTGGATGTCCAAGGGAGCAGTTCTCCTAAACTCTCCTTACTTCTCCAAGAATAGAAAACTCCATAATTTCATGAATGCAGTGCCAAAGGCAGCCTCCAACCACCATATCACCCACAAGTCCTTAGCTGTTCACAAACTACAGACCGAGTAAGCACATTCCCTCATTGGCTCCTTCACCAACTGTGTGAGCCAATGAGGGAATGTGTTCACTCCTTCTATCAGATCCACCTGGCACGTCCCCTTAAAAGTTGTCTTCCACAGACTCCAGGAACCTCCTAGACTATTTCTTCTTTGGTGTATTGTATTTCCAGCAGGCATCTGGAAGTCCTTCAAAAGAACAAGAGATAGTAATTTTGAGACTTCTCCCAGCTGCCTGTGGAATATTTCCTATACCTCTTCATCCTGGTTGAGTGATCTATAACAGACTCCCACCATGACAGATGCTTTGTAGGCCTTTCCCCTGATTCTTTCTCATAAACACTCATTAAGCTCTAAACAGTCAAAACTCTCCCTAACACGCAGGGCTACCACATCTCCTCTCCTTCCTTGCTTAGCCTTTCTGAAGCATTTATAGCCATCCAGTGCAGCACTCCAGTTGTGCAAGTGACCTCACCATGTTTCTGTGATTTCAACTATACCATCATTTTCCAGCTGACCAACAGCTTCCAGCTCCTCCTGTTTGTTGCCCATGCTGTGTGCACTGGCGTTGATGCATTTCAACTCAACTATTGATCCTGCTTCCGTCTTGGGAGGGGAGAAGCCCTAATTCCTATGTGACTATTTTCAGGTGCTTCTGGGGTTTCTAATGCATCAACAAACCTTGTGTCTTTGCTGCCCCATGGATCTCCATCCCCTGCCTCCACTGGGAGGACTAAGTTGTTGCGCATATTAGTACAGAGGTGTTTCAAATGTGTTCTAGTGTACTCAGGACATGACATAGCAGAGTGAAGGACTTGACTAGTGCACTGTCCCTCTATCATTGTCATGCTGCCCCATGGCTTATCTCTAGTGAGCCTGGTTTCAACCCCTTCCCTTCAAATCTAGTTTAAAGCTCTTTCAGTGAGCCCTGCTAACGCTTGTGCAAAGATCCTTTTCCCTCTTTGAGACAGGCATACCCTGTTTGTCACCAGCCAACCTGGGATCAGATAGACTGACTAGTAATCGAAAATTCCAGAATTCTGTTGGTGACACCTGTCTTGGAGCCAGGTATTGATCAGATGGATCTTTCCATTTTTTCCAACATAATCCCCTGCAACTGGAAGGACAAAGAAAAAAAAATTACTTGCGTTCCTGATCCCTTAACCAATCATCCCAAGGGCCTGAAGTCTCTTTTGGTCAATCTTGGATTTCGTATCTTAACTTCATCACTGCCTATGTGTAAAAGCAATAACAGACAGTAATCTGAGTGCTATACCAGGGTATGAAGTTTTCTGATAACATCTTTAACCTGGGTCACAGGGACACAGCAGACTTCCCTGAGAAGTAGGTCCTGTCAACACATAATACTGTCTGCATTTTGCAGCCAGTTTGTCAGTCAGATTCATCAAGCTGTTCTCCTATGAGTTATCCATATAGCACATAGCAGTGAGTAAACACCCACAGATTAGTTTGCCATGCACAATTGCTTCTCTTAAGAAAGGTTATGATGTGAGTGTTCAGAGAAGTTCACTGGGTCACTGCATTCAAGAAGCACCTTTTCATTCTTTTAATTTACTATATCCCAAGTGTTTTTAACCTACTGAACCAGGATCACAGACATATTGTACTCTATTAACATTCTGGTTTTTTGTGAAGTTTTTAGAATTTGAGCTTTTATAAAGTCATTCTAAATTGCCCATATTTGAGATCTTACTCTGCTGCAAGGAAAAGAAACATCTAAAGTAAAGCTCCTACTAAACATTAGTTTTTCTGACAAAAAATTATGAAAATACAAAAGAAACTACCTAATTTCAATGCTACACAATAATGGTTTGATTTTTAACAGATTGAAGATTAAAAATTTCATATATAATGTCAAAAGACAGTAAGTGTAACAGAAATAAAAACTGGATTGCACTATTTGTTCTATAAGCCAACTAAGTAAGTATAATGAAGATGAAGGAAGACATAAAGTGAGGAAAAAAAATCTGGTTATGAGAAGTTGTTGCAGCCATGGTTAAACACCTCTGATTAACTGTGCCACAATTATCACTCCTTGTTCGATCTGAAGAGCCATATCGTGTCAGTCCATGTATTATCTGCATATCATTTAAGTGAGTATTTTCAGGTACCACTGTTTGCATCCTGCTCCCCAAAAAAATGAAACTTTTGGTCCTAGAAGACTAAAAAAGACTCATGCTTTAGGACACATACAAGTAAACCAGTCATTTAGTCATTCGGGTAAAATTCCTCCTGAAGGACACAACAAAATCGGCATTGCAGTGAAATATTCTTTCATAACTTTGTCAGGAGTAGCCTCTGCCTATTGCAGGATTTTTATTTCTTTTTTTATATAAATAAGTGACAATAGCTTTGTTTCTGACAGAGATCTCAGAAGCCTCTGCAAAGTGGTGATACTACCACATTTTCCAGGTCTTGGAGGTAAAAGAAAAAGGATTATTTTCTTAGACATAAACTAACAAGACATGTTGTCCATTCCATAATATATTTTCTATTACTTAAATCAGTAGGAGATAACATTAATTTTTTATGTGTGATCACTTATCAGTCCAAGCTTAGACATTTTATTGTTCAAGAATGCCTGCAAGGTATTATATTAAAGAAAGTAATCTTACATGGTTGGTTTACAGAACAGAAACACCCAAAGGAATTAAGGAACAATATCCACAGATTCACACAGAATCATATTAGAACTTGATATAGGCTGTTCAACAACAACAGCCTACAATGGCAACAGCTCCACAAGGCAAGTAGATTTAAAACACTGGAGGCAGAAATTAATTTAGTTCTCAAGTATTTCCAGCTCACCTTGGCTCTTTGTCAAGAGTTTCCATCCTGTGAGTCCTACTTCTGATCTAAATTCATACTCACCAAAAACTGAAATATGTAACGTGTTTAAAAAATTTATATGTATATATTACCAATGTCACAGAAGGGAAAGCTTTCCACTAGATATCTGTTCATTTTTGAAACAGGTTTAACATAGGGGTTTAAGATGCGTAGTTTCGGTGCAGTATAATATTCTGTACAGGGGCACTCAGCTCCCTGCAAATGAATCCTTTGCAAGAAATATCCTATTTATAAAATGATACAAAGAGAAGTTAGGAAAAACTCATAGAATACAGATATACTTCGACCTCAGAGGCTTTTTGAACAGAACTAGCTGAACATTTTTCACAGTTTTGAAAACGCATGGGTCTCTACATCCAGCATTACCAGAAGATTTAGAGATGCATAAGTATTTCAGTGAAATAAAAGCAAAGTTTATGCCATTTTTAGTAGCTGTAAACTGGAAGAGTACACTGGGGAGGTAGCAGATCTGCTTACCCCTGTTCTTGCTCTTCCCTACAACTGCACACAATCCCTTCTGGAGAGCAGGACAACAGGGAGATGGCAGTATAGCACATGGTGCTTTAAACATAACATCTAGGTTTGAAATAAATCCTCTGGGTTTGATATATCTTCCCATTACTGAATTAATACATCTGAATGGGCTCATGACTGAATTAAAACTTTTTGATCAAAAATAAAATGAGAAAATGCCTGTTTTTCCATCCTAAATAAAACATTCATTTTTTGTTAGTTTTTGTCAACTGCTAATGAAGAAAAGCAACTGTTACTTTTTCTGATAATATAGAACTCATTGGAAAACAGACAATGACAGTTTTAGGGGATTTCAGAGCAAGGTCTTTTTACAGACCTTTCAGGTCACAATAGGTAATGGTTATTTATGTTGGGCTGTTACATAGCACAGAGGAAGAAATCAGTTCAAGCCACAGAATAATCCAATTCAATAGACCCTACAGCAACCCTGAAACCTTGTGCTGAGATAGAGTGTTTTTTCTGGAAAGAAGTCTAATCTCGCTTTAGCAGATTTCACTTCTCAATCTATCAGTTGTGCTAGCAGTCTCATGGGTAAAAATGCACAGTTTAATTCCAAGTTGAATATATATGGAGTAAAAATGACATTTATATTTCACTTCTTGACTACTCCCAGAGCATGCTGTGATAGTTATGTTCCTACCAGAGAGCCATCCTGAAAAACATTGCTCATATTCTTTAATCAGACTCAGAAACATTTTCATACTCTGTAGGAAGAGACAGTTCCATCAAAAATATGAATCTCACAGGGTCTCTAACATCAGCCTTCTTCATGGTTGTGATGTAGCAAATTGTCTCCTCAGGATTTCATAATTTCTAGTGTCAGAACAAAATGTGTCATGAAAAGCTTTAAAATGGTAGCTCATGGAATAATTTACGGGACATCATTTTCAACTGACCACCAAGGATACTGACACTGAAATGCAGAGGAGCAGCAAAGATTTCAGCCTCTTCGGCTGGTCTCAGCAGCTTCCCCCTCCTGCCTTTGGCTGAAGTATGCCATTCCTCAATATTTTCTCTTCTGGAGGCTTTGAAATCCTACTCTGACATATTATACAGCACTACCCTTTTCTTAGGCAACCAGACAACTGTGATTATGGAGCACAGCAGCGTCAGGACACTCAGCTGGTAACGTCGTAACTGCCTGTTTTACAGCAAAGCAGTTTTTCCAATGCATGTTTAAAGGAGCACAGCAGGATCATACCTCATTTCTTTTATTGGAATGATGTAGTAAAATAATCCACCATCAATACCCTTTTTTCCTGTTGCTGTCACTTCATGTTGATCCCAGCCCCATTTCAAAAGTTGCACCCAGGTGCTTCGCTGCTTCTCACACTGACACATTATCTCAAAGGGCTTTGCCACTTCACTTCCATTTCTGTCTGTACTTCCAGTAACGATGAATACCATACCTCATTTGTGGCCAAACCAGATACCATCTCTATGCTACACACTTCTGAGCATGCTGCTGAAACCTGCAGTGGCAATTTTTTCCCTGCTGCCTTCCATGTCAAAATCCCAGCCACTGCTACCCTCTAGGTCTCTTCCAGAATCACTGTGTTTTAAATTCCTCTTCTGAAAAAACAACTACCTTTTGAATAATCCTGCATTTCAGCCCCAACCTATTAAATTATTTTTATCCAAATGAATTTCATTTCACTGTGATGCAATATGAGCTCCTGTTTTCCTCATGTGATTCTTCCAATTGTTATTACTCACATATTTCCATAATAAGCTTGTTCTCACCTAGGTTATTAATTAAAAACATTAAATGAAACAGAACCCAACCATTGCAGCAGTGAATAAACACCCTGCCCAGAACCCAACTTTACCAATTCAGTGCTGTCTTCACCTGAAAGCCATTCAGATCGATTGGATGGAAACACAACCACCAAGCTTTTTAAATTTTTTTTTAAACAAGTATCAACTACAACTGGACAACAGTAAACAAGTTTTAACCTGTGGTTTTGCCAGAGACCTCCATCAGCTTATTTGTGTAAAGTCAACATAATTCACTGTCAAGGAGAGCAGCAAGTGGAAGGTAACAGCAGGCACAAGCTACTAGCAAACATCATTTTAGGCCCTCAGCAATTCCATATCCTGATTTAAATTTGGTAGCTATAAAAAATATTCTTCCATCAACAGTTTTCACTTTAAATATCCTAGCTTGGCACTCATGGAATATTTCAATGCTGCAAAATAGCTTGATCTCAGAACCAAATCGTCAGAACACAGCCCTGTTCTGTTGGGAGCTTGCAGAAACCTTTTTCCTGCATGGTTATCATTTACTTACACTTCTCCACACCAAATTCTGTCACTTTTACGTTTTTTAAAGAAAGGCCTGGGCTGCAATGGTATATAGACAGCTCTTTTCAAACAGACATCCTAAGGAAAAAAAAATAATAGAAAGGGATATCGCAGTGATACATATTTTCAGAAAATACATAAAAGCAACAGTAGTAAAGCAGCCTTTTCAGAGCCCACAAAGGAACTGAGCAGCTGATGAAGTGCTGGGGTATATCCTTCTATTTACCAGTAAAATGTGGGTTTTATTAGTGTAAATTTCAGTTATTTTCTTAATAGCAGTGTAATACCTGTGCCCTCTCTTTATGAGCATACATTTTCCTTCACTTTTTCTCAAGTCTTAGAAGCCAAATCATTCAGCAAACCACTCCTGGGCTGTGCTCCAGATGCTTTCTGAGACAACACTGTGCAATGACATAGAGCACTATCTGGCAGCGCCCACACCCTAATCCACAAGCAGGGATTTAGGGTAGTAACCTAGTGGCTTGTCCCCATCCCTCCAGCCTTCAGGGTATATATATATACCCTTTAACTTGCTATATTCTCTCCCTCTTGCATCTTTTTCTGTGAATGGATAAAATTATAGGTGCCTTCGTGGTTCCAGACAGTATTAGAGGAGGTTTCCGAGTGCTCAAACTTTTCCCCACTTACCATTGACATTTACTAAAGACTATGGCAATATGTAACCATGCTGGTTTTGGCTGGGATAGAGTTAATTTTCTTAACAGTAGCTGACGTGGGGCCATGGTTTGGATTTGTGCTGAAAACAGTGTTGATAATACAGGGATGTTTTAGTTACTGCTGTGCTTACACAGAGTCACAGCCTTTTTTGCTCCTCACACCACCCCACCAGTGAGGGGGCTGGGGCTGCACAAGAAAGTGGGAGGGAGCACAGCTGGGACAGCTGACCCCAACTGACCAGAGGGATATTCCATAGCATATGACATCATGCTCAGTATATAAAGCAGGAGGAAAATGAAGAAAGGGGGGGACATTCAGAATGATGGAATTTGTCTTCCCAAGTAACTGTTACATGTGATGGACCCCAGCTCTCCTGAAGATGGCTGAATACCTGCCTGCCCATGGGAAGTAGTGAATGAATCTGTTTCGCTTTGCTTGCATGCATGGCTTTTGATTTACCTATTAAACTCTCTTTATCTCAACCCATGAGTTTTCTCACTTTTACTCTTCCAATTCACTACCCTGTCCCACCAGGGGCAGGGAGTAAGTGAGGGACTGTGTGGTGCTTAGTTGCCAGCTTGAGTTAAACCACAACAACTTCCTCAATGATCTTCACTTCAGGAAATAAACCACACTCCGGTTCTTTGCATGGGTGACTGAAGGATGTAGATAAAACCAGCTGGCTATGGTTCACCTGCTGAAAGGGGAGGAAGTGTTGCCGGATGGCACCAGGAAACACCCAGCGAAACAGCAAGGCAGTGTTTGCATGTCACTCCGATGGATGGCATATGCCACCCTTAATGTAACTCAGAACTTACTGCTAACTAACCATCTCTTCCTCTGCAAACCTTGCAAACCTCCCACTTAGCTGAACCTGCTGTAATGCTTTTTTTGCTTTTCAAATGAGGCCAGAAACTTCATCTCCTAGTGCTCACCCTTTAACCTGAGGGGAGCTGCAACGAATCACTTATGATCTGGTCTGGCCTCTGACTGGTCCTTCTCTTCAGAAACCACCTCAGAGGCTCTGTATGCAATCACACCCTCTGAAGACTAATGAACTTTTGTTGCTTTCCTGTGGGAAAAGTTTCTTTTCCTCACTAGTATAACAAGCTGCAAAACACACAACTATCATGTATGAGACATCAAAACCTAAAGAGTCTGCTGTCACGATAAGCTTTGGGTACCTTCTTTGCCCTCTGCTGTAACACACTGTAATTCACTGTCAGAGGAGAACACATCAATTCTAAACTACACTACTGTTTAGGAAACAGCGTGGTTCAAAGGCTGTCACTAAATTAATACCTATAAAACTCAGGTTCATTTCCTAATTCTACCTCAGTCTCCCTCATTTTAAGCAACACATTTAGTTTTCTGGTCCATGAAATGAGGAAAACATCCTGTCATAATACAGAATATGACTCCTTTACAATCTGCTTTTAGTACAGCAGCTATGGAGATGGTTCCAAGATGCACACATTTTCAATGCCCTGACTGTTCCTTTCAACAAGCTTTAAGTCCATGTCTATGGCTCTAAGTTCACTTTACTGAATTTGAACTCACACCTCCCTCTGGAATCATCAGCCAAAGTCAGAAATTGGAAGACTTGTCCCAGATCAGCAATATCACCAATCATCAGCGTTTTTGCACATTGACACTGAGATGCTTTCTTTGTCTGCTGCACACTTTGGCTGGGCTAATATCGAAGTCATCCAGTCTGGTCACTTGCACTGTGATGTCTGAAAGACCTCCAGATCTACTGCTCTGCTCAGCACCCAGTTCAGACATCAAAAACATTCATAAATCTTTACCTTTAATTTAATACACAAATCCATGCCATGTTTCAGGCAGTTGCTTTTTTGTTCTCCCCTTGTTCCTCATATTATTTAAATTACTCATTTTCAAAATATCCCGCAGTTAGTATCATTGCACAAAAATCCAGCCAAGATCAGAGACTACAGTAAGAGGATTGGTCTTTTGTAAGAAGTATTCAAAAGAAATATGAAGAGACTTGTGTTTCAGGGCTTCAGAAAACAGACCAATACTGCTGTCTTGAAACAATTACAAGTGGCTTACAATATACCATAGATATTTTAAAGCCCTTTCTTCGAGAATATTTTCTGTTTCTATGTGTATCTCAAGTCCACAGTAATTCCAGAAACAGGTCACTAATTTTGGACGGGGAAACAACACCCAAAAATTATAACCTGTACCTATCCCAAGAGTTCTCCAGTCTTCAATTATATGAACATCCTAAAATATATGTTAAAACTTTGAATATAAGCTAGATTATTTTGGAAATACTCCTGCCTAGACATTATAACATATTATTATAAATAAATGTTAATGCATTTCAAAGCCTCATATATTTTCTTCATTTTACAGTAAAAAGGAGTAAGTCTGTGAAAGGCCAGCTGGCTCCAGTATCATTACAATGCAGACCAAAACCAAAATACTACCTAGTGGTATTTCAATAGTGCACTGTCTCAAAAAATATTAGATTGCATGCTATTTCTTCCACTTCTGCATGCTCCTTAACTCACTGCAATAACAAACTAAGGTTGTGATCTAATACACAGTGTGTCTGTCAGTTGACTTCCAAATGCAATAGGTAAAATCCCAAATACTGCTTTTCTCTAGTTGTTCCCTAATTTATATTTAGGTCATAATCAAAGACAATGGAATTTCTGGATAAGGCTGAATTGTAAAGCTTTCGACTTTTTCACTTTGAAGACTGGTTATTTTTTCTTTCCTCTAGCTATTTAATAGTGGTTCACTTAAAGACTGAAAGCAGCCTAGGCTTGTACTCATCTTCCTGACAAATGAGTTGCATTGGGTATTTACAGGGCCATATTTAAGTCCATAATCTAATCAGCATTGCTTTCTTTAGCTGCTCAAAGCAATTTATCCATCAAAAGCTAACCAAGATAGACTCAGTTCTATAACATATACTACACCAAAATAAAAATACAAAGTTACTGCTCCAATTTTGAGACACTTCATACAGATCTGCATTTAAACATGGTACAAGACAGTGGGAAACCAGAACCAGTCAGGCTAATGTCAGAATTTTTCCCCACAGGTAGTGAATTTTGTTATCCAATAAAACACCCCAAACCAAACCAACCAAACAAAAAAATCCCTAACATCACTATGAACTGGGTTGAACTCAGGCAAAAGCTTATTTCAAGCATAATATTTCCTTCCCTTCCTCCTGAGTCTTTCCTGGTTTGTCCATAAATTGGTGGAAGTTTTGAAAACACACTATTTTGCCGTCTAGATTAAAACAGTGCTCACAAATTACTTGCTAAGATAGAGAGACATGATTGTCAGCCTCTCTCCACTTTCTTTTAAACACAACTGCCATGTTAGAAGAATATGTCTCCACATTTCTACTGGCTTTATGTGTTCTCTAACAAAGCAGTTTGGGCCTGTATCCTACATTTAAAACTGAGTTGAAATGATACCTGAAGAAAAACGGGTTATAAAAGGGATTGTGTTTAGCTTCTTGGCTTCTGTGTTGCCCGAACAGCATGCTCTTGCAGACAATAGCCATTCTGAAAGGAAAAGGCATTACCAGCTGCTTTCAACACATCAAGTTTCTCTGTTGGTGCTTTTGAATACCATTCAAAATATGAAAACACCTATGTGAACAAAACACTATCACCTCTCCTCTTCCTGATAAAATTTAAGCTGATTCACAGCTTAGAAAGATGTTTTTAAGAAACCTTATCTCTTGTGGCACGTCTGCGAAAACGATGCCAAAGAAAGACAAATTCCAGTTGTGAAAATTACACCTGTGGCTTACTGTTGCCTGAGGGCTTACTTGAGAAGTAGACTGGGCTGGAAAGGGGCCACCACAAATGTTAGTTCCTCTAGGGTAGGTGTCACAATGCATGTGATTCAGAAGGATATATTCTTCCTCCAGATCAGAGAAAAGTTGATTTATAAGGACTGTAAATAGCCAGAAACTATTGAGGATTGGGAGAACAAAGAGGACATCCTCCAGTCATCCCTCTAAGTCTCTGCAGCAGCAGGTGAGACTCATAGGCCCCATGGGATCACAAACGAGACCACCGTCCATGCTTGGCTGGGAAGGAGGTGTTCAGGCTGCAGCTGCTGCCCCCAGCACAGCTTGTGTTGCTCTATTCAGTATCCATACAGTGACAAAAATCTAAGCAGTCCCAGAAGCAGAGACTCAGGCCTGTCTCAGTCCTCTCTAGTCCCAGTCAAGTTCTCCCATCCCTGACCCACAGTGTCACAAACCTCCTTGTCCCCTCTCCCCATGGCCACACAAACCTTGCACTCTCCAGCAACCACAGGGCATAGGGAAATTCTCTAATCCATCATTTACAGCCTAAGAGATACAAATCTCTCTTGAATACCTCCGCAAAAGCATTTCACCAGCGGCTATACAATATAACAATCTGGATGCAACCTTTTGGCACAAGAAATCCGCAGACCAGAGAGTAAAGGGGTATGTGGGGGGACAATATCCCTTTATTCTCACTTCATCCTTAAACCCCTCCCCAACACAGGCCAGAGATTATGCCAGTGCCATAGCACTAAGCTAACTGCACCTTTGATCTTCAGCATAGCACTTCTCAGCCTGGCCTTAGATGTTTGCCCTTGCATCTCCCACACCACACAGTCCTCGCTCACTTTAATCCTCATTGCATTTATTTGTCCACATATTAACACAGCTTTCCTGCGAAACAGAAGTCACTTTGCAATAACAGAGATTACCCCTGCTTTTGTAAAGGATGCAGCGTCAAAGGAAACTAATAATACTGTGGTGTAAGAAGTACACTACTACACAGCTACAAACCTAAACTCTAAGGTGGATCAGACCAGTCAACTAATTTGTTCTGATGCCTGCAGAGCAGGAGGACGTGACAGGGCCAAATACCTAATGGCAAAAAAGCAAACCATTTCTCCACCAACACACCATCCCAAGCTCCCAAACAAGCCAATGTCTAGTTTTATCAGTTCATACTCACATCATTTCTAAACAGCAGAGCCTGCATCACTGATAGGCAGTTCATTAAAACTGACTTTAGAAATCGCAGTTTTCTTCATATTCCAGCTGTGATTTCTAAAGGGGTTTCTGCTTCTTTCACACTAGAAGCAACAGTATTCATCTGTATATGCAGCATTCAAATCCTTCACAGTGTCCCTTGGCTTGTTTCCTCTGTAAGACAGCTACATCCAAAAATTACTGAAGCTGGCTTGATTTCTACTTATTTATTGTCAACTTATGAAATGTTTCTCAAAACACTCACTAGGCCCATGCACTAAATAACACTTGGCTAATGGCATAAGTCCAGCTTCCTCTCACAGCAAATGCCTGCACTACTAGATAAGCCCTGAAGCATGACTAGAAGGTCAAAATACGTGTGCTCCCTGTTCCCGTCCCAGATAGGACTCTTCCGAGAAAACCTCTGCTCCTGGAAAATGTAAAGGCTGCCAATTTTGCATCAGAAGAAGGGTAAGCCAGAACTCCAACTGAGCAATGTTGTGAAGATGACAGTTCATTAACACTGAGTATCTCTGTGCCATTGGACAAGCCTTCACTTCAGCCCTGGAGATGGTGAGAGAACTATACTGACTGGGTGGAAAGTCGTAGCATTTAAAAAGCCAAACCACAAACGCTGCCTGAAACAGAAAAGTCCAGACTTGGACCCACATACTTAAATGTCCTAAGTCATCCTGAATTTAAATATGGGGTTTTTTTACCAGAAAAAAATGCACTGCTGACTCCTGTGGTGTACTATGAGGCCTATTACACAGAGGCAATGAACACAGCTAATTCCAGTGCACACCTGCTGAGATGAGGTTCTGGAGATCCAATGATGCAACTCCCAAAAAGCACATTTTTTAGTGCAGTGAGAATTCAGAGATGGATATAGATAATCCCCGAGTTAGATCGCCAGGAGAACTTTCAATCAACATTCCTCTCTTGCTTTTTGTGGCTGAGGATAACTGGGAACTGTTCAAAAACCCCTTTATCCATACCAGGCTCACCTCAGCTATTTGAGTAATGATTCACTACTACTGCAGTGCAAAACAGATGACCACTGTAGTCCTCATTGCCTTCCAGCAATGAAAAAGCAAAAAGCAACAGGCAGATGCCTTCTGCAGTAACTCCAAAGTGATCTCCTGATCTGTCCATCATAAATAGCTAAACCAATTTTGAGATGGCAAATCAGACACTTCAAATCAGAAGGAATCAATGCAACACATCCATGCTTTTAGATCAAAGGATGGGAACATGCATGTGGACGTATTATATATAAGGAAGGTTACCTCACCAACTTGTATGGCTTCTGAGACGCTATTTGTAAACAGGAGCTACATTATTAGAACAGTCTTGCAAAATTTAAGAGCTTCGACAGAAAGAAATAAGACTAAGTCTAAAATAGGAAATGTTGGGATTCCTCTGCTAGTAACTAGAAACAGCACCTAGACAAACTTATCTGCTGACAAAAGCAACTTCTGGGTGGCACTCACATCTCTGGAGAGTAGCATTCCATCTAAAGCTTGTGTGAGTTTTGCAGCTGAACACAGCCTTTCTCCCAAAGCACTGCCTAGGGGTCAGTGAACTGTTCCACAGCCCAGTTCTCCTCCTAAGAGCAAAGCCAGTTCCAGTATCAGCGGTTTTCTGGAGACTAACTGCCCTTGTCTACAAAGAAGAAAACACAGTAGAATTTTCTAACAGCTTTCTAGAAATCATACAGCAGCTTCACAAATAATGAAAATTACTAAAACTTCTCCATTTCTCTTCTAACATTTAATGGCAGGCCTCTGAGAGAAACATCAGAAGACAATTCCAGTCATGCACTGGTTCAGAAGATGTACAAACATGTCATTTGGCTTCGATGTGAACATCCAGACTTAATTTTAAGCATGTATTTTTGAAGAATACAAAGTTTTAACAAAAGGATCTAGCAAAATCCTTTTCTCTTGCAAAACAGTTATGAGCCCTTGCAAATGAAACCAAACAACAACACTGAGTGAGGTGGTTCAACTAAGTTGGAGATGCCACCGAGGATGAATCACCCAGCACTCTCCATCAAAACAGTTCCCACAAAGAAAAAAAGGCAGGTTGTGGTCATAGGAGACTCCCTTCTAAAGGGAACAGAAGGCCCTATATGCAGGCCTGACTCACTTCTTAGGGAAGTCTGCTGCCTCCCTGGGATCAGGGTTAAAAACGTAAAAAAAAACCTTCCTGCCCTGATTGGGCCCTCAGACTATTACGCCCTAATAATTTTTAAGGTAGGCAGCGATGAAACTGGAAAGAGAAAACTAAAGACAACCAAGAGAGACTTCATGGCCTTGGGACACATGGTCAAGGGAACAGGAGCACAAGTAGTGTTTTCATCTGTCCCCAGAGTTGCAGGGTATGACGAGGAAAGATGCAGAAAGACCCACCAAATCAATACCTGGCTGAGGGACTGGTGTCACCGGCAGAATTTTGGGGTTTTTGACCACAGGTTGGCTTACATGGCAGCTGGCCTGCTAGCAACAAATATGACACACCTGTCTCAAAAGAGGAGAGGGATCCTGGAGCAGGAGTTAGCAGGGTTCATTGAGATGGCTTTAAACTAGATTTGAAGGGTGGAGGGGAGGAAACGACATGTGGCAGAAGCATACCTAAGGGTTACATGCCAGCACTTGAGGGTTGTGCTAGCAAGGCACTTTGGTCTGCCATCCCAATGGAGGTAGGGGATGGAGAGCCATGCAGTAAGAGAAATACAAGGATTACTGCTGTGTTAGAAACCATTGAAACACTTGAAGATGGCCACAGAGGAATTATGGCTTCTCACCAGAAAAGGTGGCGGAATCAATGGTCCATCTGAAGTGCATCTATACAAATGCACCCAGCATGGGCAACAAACAGGAGAAGTCATTGTGAGGCAGAAAAACTACAATATAATTGCCACCACATAAACATGGCAAGATGACTCTCATAACTGGAGTGCTGCATTAGATGGCTATAAACTCTTCAGAAGGGACAGGCAAGGAAGGAGAGGAGGCGAGGTAGTGATGTATATTAGGGAGCATTTTGATTGTCTGGAGTTTAATGAGGGTGATGATAGGGTTGAGTGTCTATGGGTGAGAGTCTTGGGGAAGGGCAAAAAGGCGGACATGCTGGTGGAGGTCTGTTACAGACCACCCAACCGGGACGAAGAGGCAGATGAAATATTTTGCAAGCAGCTGGGAGAAGTCTCCTGATTACTAGCCCTTGTTTTTATGGGGGACTTCAACCTACCAGATGTCTGCTGGAAATACAACACAACAGAGAGAAAGTAGTCTATGAGGCTCCTGGAGTGCATGGAAGACAAGTTCCTGACACAGCTGGTTAGTGAGCCTAATAGGGAAGGAGCCCCACAGGATCTGTTGTTTGTAAATAGAGAAGGACTTGTGGGCAATGTGTCGGTTGGAGGCCACCTTGGGTATAGTGATCATGAAATGACTGAGTTTTCTATTCTTGGAGAAGTTAGAAGGGTGGTCAGCAGAACTGCTACTTTGGACTTCCAAAGGGTAGACTCTGATCTGTTTATAAGGGTGGTTGGCAGAGTCTCGTGGGAGACAGTACTGAAGGACGAAGGAATTCAGGAAGGCTGGTCTCTCTTCAAGAAAAGAATCTTAGAGGCACAAGGAGCAGGCTGTCCCTGTGTGCCAGAAGGCGAACCAGCAGGGAAGAAGGCCAGCCAGGCTGAATAGAGAGCTTTGGCTCGAACCTAGGAATAAAAAGAGAATTTATAACATTTGAAAGGAGAGGCATGCTACTCAAGAGAAAAACAAGAATTCTGTGAAGTTTATGCAGGGAGAAAATTAGAATGGCCAAAGCCCAAACAGAGCTGACCTGGCTACCACTGTTAAAGACAAGAAATGTTTCTATAAATATATCAGCAACAAAAAGAGGCCTAAGGAGAATCTCCATCCCCTGATGGATGCAGGAGGGAACACAGTGCCATAAGATAAGGGAAAACCTGAGGTACTAAATGCCTTCCTTGCTTCAGTCTTTAATAGTCAGAACAGTTGTGCTCCAGGTACTCAAGCCTCTGAGCCTGAAGACATGGTTGGGAAGCAGAATGAAACCACAATGATCCCAGGGGAAACGGTTAGTGACCTGCTACACCTCTTGGACACCCACAAGCCTATGGGGTGAGATGGGATACATACACGGATGCAAAGGGAGCTGGCGGAGGTGATCACTAAGCCACTTTCTATTATCTGCCAGCAGTCCTGGCTAACTAGGGAGGTCCCAGCTGACTGGAAGCTGGCTAACGTGACACCCATCTACAAGAAGGGTCAGAAGGAGGATCCAGGAAACTACAGACCTGTCAGTCTGACCTTGGTGCTGGGTAAGGTCACGGCGCATATCATACTGAGTGACACTACACCGCATATACAAGAAAACCATGCAATGACACCCTGTCAGCATGGCTTTCTGAAATGCAGGTCCTGTTTGACCAACCTGATCTTCTACAGAAAGGCGACCCGTCTCAGGGAAAGGCTGTGTTTAATAATACTAAAAAAAAAAAAAAAAAAAATCTACCAAAACATGAATACGTCGTGGATAATAGCACAACAAGGTAAAGTATAGTATACTATTCATCTAACTGGGTTTCGTTTTTTTGGGGGGTTGGGAAAAAGCTGTAGAATTTATTTAAAGGCCAGGTTAGTTCAGAGCTCTTTATCCTGTTTTTTTTAAAATCACATGCAAAATTTATAATCCAATAAACTTCCAAGAAAGGTTTTTGCCTTCACAGCACTAGCGCACACCATATATCTCCAACCACCTGAAACATCCAAAGTGTCACACACAGCTGAGCAAAGCCTGGAACCACAACTAAGGAAATCCTTTTTTTTTTTCTCCCCCATCTTTCTCTTTTTCTAGCTATTCTGCAATATTTTATTTCATAGTTGAAACACTACAATAAAGTACCTATGCATTAGGTATGCAAGCTAACCAGACAAGGGATTAGATGAAGCAAAGATTAAACTTTATTTAACATGAACAGAAATGTTCTAAAAGATGGCAAAGCCTCTAAAACTGATCAAGTGATTTGCTTTAAATTAGATCATGGTGAAAACTGTGAGGTGTTTCTAAAACAGACAGAAAAAGACCAAATCTGTACTTCCAAATGGAGAAAATGATATATTCCATTTCACCTCAACAAAAACAACTTCTAAGCGGCTATGACATTTTGCTACAGTAGGAACACCACACAGTGAAGTTTCTGCTAGGATACTTGGATCTGAGATGATGGAAGATTGAGGACCTTCAGGTTCCAAGGGAGCTGGCAGTACTCAGCCCCTTTCCGCATTTAGCCCCCAGGCACTATTCTACAAGAGAATATCCTCAGACTTGCCTCAAGCATTTTGGACAAAGTACAATTTAAGAAGGGGTTACTACTGGTATTATAAACTGCAGTTTATATTCTTCTGGTTAAGCCATTCTTCCATGAAGCCAATGGTAGGAAAAAAAAATAAATAAATCAGAGCTCCAGATTAGCCAACCACTTCTTAGCACAAACTATTTCTGTGCTGGCTACCTACACCCAATCAGGAAACTGAACCCTTTCTATAGAAATGTGAAATATGACCTCAAGTGGTCTAGCTGTCCAAACGTATCAGTACCAGTACAGTTTTCTATCAGAAGTATAAATACATGAAAATAAGTATATAAGCTATTCATCACTGAAATCCCACAGAGGAAATCACTAGAGATTCCCATTTCTGGCAGGCTATCTGAGAAGGGAAAATAAATGTTTCATTGCACTTGCTTATATTGATTTGCCCCAGTATTTCTGTATAGTTACTAGCTAATACAATACAGCTTTTCACGATAATGGAAAATATAAGATCAAACTAAGGTATGCTACAGTAGGTCAAATGAAAAAACATTCAACTCTGCAGAAGTTTAGATTAAAATCCAAGCTTTCTATATTTTGAACCATCCTTCTTCCAAATTATATTCTTCGCAGTGCCCCATGGCCTTTACTGTAAGGACTGCACAAGCAGATCTCTTCACAAATTATAATTCGTGAATCTACAACTTGTACCTACTTCGAAAAAAATGACAGGGTGGGTATGGAGGTTATTCTTCCTGGAACTAGCTGCTCTTTGAAGGGTAAATTTGTTAAACACAAATCTGTTTACTGAATCTGAGAAATATTTATTAAAGACATACAATCAGTTTCTACTTAAGTAGGTAAAATGTTATTTCATATGTCTGTGTACAGCATCAGAAGAGATCGCATAGCCCTCTTAGGGGGTTAAAGTTATAGTCTCCAAAACTCTGTCTACTTAGCATCTGCACTTTTTATTATGTGCACTGTTGAGTCTGTCTGAGGACCTTCAAAGCAAGCACCATTTTGTGCAAAAGACACAATACAAGTTGCATTACAGTAAGAAGCACAGAAAGTCACCAAACATAAAACACACATCAAACATGAAGTTAAAGATCGTAAGAAGTTTTGTATGAAGTTTTCTAGCCAGGAGATGAAACTGAAAGAGCAAATCAATGAGGTGGAAAGAGAGGAATAATTCCAGATGGTGATGAAGCCATTCCCTCGGTCACAGCTGCCGTGGTGACAGGAAGCAAGGCAGGGCAGGGAGGAAACCAGCTCTGCTGGATCCGAGCCGCAGGAGACAGAGGGGACAGAGATTGCTGGACTGAATAAACAGCTCCTATTGGGAAACCAAGCAAAAGCAGTTTCAGGGTAGTTTTTGTAGCAGATGGGCAAGTAACTGAAGGGCTTGAACTGTTTTTTTTATGGCAGTATGAGGAACTAAACAGCTTCATTCTGTGCATGCTAGAAACACATCACGACAAGGGAAAATAATGGTGAATGCCAGAGGAAACCGCATCACACAGAAATATTTTAAAATGCTTGGAAAAGACACAGTATCATGTGCAGGGCCAGTGAGAGACTGTTTTATGAATAAAAGCGATGTAAAAAGCAGATCATCAATAAGGAAGAATACAGCTATCATAAAAAAAAAAGTGAGGAAAGTCAGTTACTTTATTCATTTTCTGAGCACAAAATAAAGCATGAAGTACTTATTTTGGGTAGAAAAACACTGAAATAAGAGTTCAGGGTGCACTGGAAAAAAAGAAACACTTCTTCCAGATCCTTATATGCATGTCAAAAGCTAAGTGGGTAATGTACATTATAGGTTTACTTCTAAGTTTACCTGCATTGTCAGTTCCAGGCAGAGCTTTTTTTGTACAGAATCATACTCAGGTACTCTGTTGACCGCTGGTGGACAGCCAAGGATGAAACAGGTCCCAAGCACTTCCCAAATATAACCACTCTTCACTCTAAGAATGTGCAATTTATCAGCTACTCAAGCTCAGAATTAAAAAGCTCCCTAATAACATTTAAACAGTCAAAATGCTATATATCTATGTAACCAACAAGGAAGTATTTCTAGCCATTTTTAATATGAAAGAATTTCCCTGTGGGGCTGAGAATGAGAAATGTCCACCCAAGAAGTAATCACTTGAACATTTGCAAGGTATTAAACAGAAGCCAAGAATTTAAAATATCATTTGAAACAGAGCTGTTATGTCACCTCAGCAGTGCTGTAGTTCACAAAATGGCTAAAATATTCCAGCTAAAATAATATGAATGCTTTTCCCAAGTCTCCATGTATGACTTCCCATCTCCTAATACAGGTTTAACACTGACACACACCTTCTCTTTTTTGTAAACTAATTCTCTATGAGGTCTTGCTCTTTCTTTTCAAAGTGTTATGAAGGTGGGATAGTGGGAAATACAAATTTCAAGTCTCAGACCCTCTTTCTAAAGATCTGTAGCATAAAAGAAAAAAAAAATTCGCCTGCCAACAGATTCTTATTTAAAATGAGCCAACTTTATGTCTGCTGTGTCTAGTAATCATTTTCTGGTTGATGGATAAACTTTGTAGGTCAAAACACAAAATTAAAAAAAAAAAATCTCATCTGAGAAATAAAAGAAGCCAGTCACATCCTGTGCATTCATCTTAAGGAACTACATTAAGCAAATATAGCTACCAAGCTGGTATCACTGTGAAAATAGTTTGCACTGAGAATTGTATTGCTCATAGTGAATCCTCCAGTGGCAAGAGCACATGCTGAGGCCAAAGGCTTCATCTGCTCAAAGAAAGTAGAAAATCTTCCTATGAAATGAAAGGCTGAAGAGTCCTGTATCTCAAAATTATCCACTTAAGGGATATTTTGGGTCTCATATTCATTCAGAATATTTTATCTACACTATATGAAGGACAGATATCCCTAGCCCACAACAGGATTGCTCATATAGTAGATCTCAGGCTACCACCAATTTTAGTGGAGGGATTAGTTACTTGAGAAAGAAAATACTTTTCTCCATCATAAGTAATTCTTACAGACTTCTCAGACACCAGGAATATTTGCACCAGGGGAAAAAGCAACATGTATTACACATATTATTTGTACAAAAACTCACGCTGATCTAAAACTAGATAAATATTTACAGATTATCCATAAGATTAAGTTAATTGATCAATAAGTGGGTCAGTTCATAATAAAATGATGCCTACTGATGTCTGTTTTACTGCATTGGACATGATTCATATCCTCAACATGGATTAAGAGGGCATTAACACAGCAGAACATATAGATTCTCTATACCTCACCTTCCAGCCTCAACTTAGGGGCACAGGGATTTCTGTTCTATAAACGTACATCATTACCTACAAAAAACCTATTTCTTGTTATGGTCGAAGAGGTAGAGGTGTTGAATAAAACAGCACTTTACGAACTACCAAAAGACACCCCTCACAAAAACCAAAAATAATCCACAATCCTCCACCTTTTTCTTAGCCAGACGGTTGTGAGCTCAGCCAGGCAGATCTTTTAACCTAACAAGCAGTTTACAAGCACTGGGAGACATACACCTTGGGCTGAAATGCTAAGAATATATCCTTTCATTGTTCTAACTGTCATAGCAATAGAAGATTAAATATGCATGGTATTTTCTGGAAGCTAAGCAATTACATTATTTCCAAATAGTGTATACTATTATTTGCTACTGTTATACTTCACTTGAGGAAAAACTGCCATTTGCAGTGCTACAGAACACAGCACAATGGAAGAAGAAAACATCATGGTATAATGCATCATTCTTGTATTTGGAAGAAATCCAAATGGAAAAGTTTCTGATTGACAAAGCTGGCTCAAGTTATACTAAAGATCTTTGCTTCATCTACTGGATTCCTGGTCTCAGGAAAACAAAAGTACGTGGTTGGAACTGCAGAGAATGAAATTAATAAATGAATTTACTGGAATACAAACAAAACCCGGAACTTACTATGGATGCATAAGTGCTGATCAATAGTATAAATTTGGGCCTGTAGAAGCTTAACAACTAACCAATTAAAAAGAAAATAACAACCAAAGGAAGTGTGATCAAACATGTTCTTAAACGTAGTATGAACATAACATACATTCAGCAGTATTGTTTAAATATGATAAAGATAGGATACCATGGGTTTTGTGCTTCTCTTTGCAACAGTTAAATATTACATGCATGTCTGTGCAAACACACAGTGCATCATCTCATTTCCAAGCACTCCTAAACAATGAGAAACGTACCGATGATTTCTCATGAAACAACATTTTTCCCCTAGTATACTGGAAAATCCTCTGTATTGGATAAGTGATTATACATTCATTTAGAAAATTCATTCTAACATTTTCAAGCTAATAGTTTGTTTTCTTCAACATTAGCATTGGACCATTATTCTAGCTCCAGAACTGAATTCTATCCTGCTGAATTAAGGTCAAAATCAGTACTCCTACTGCTGCAAGAGAAGCTTACATCTTACTAAAAAAAAAAAAAATAAATGTACTGTTAATTTATTTTGATAAGGAAAAAAAGTGAACAAAACTCCTATTTCAAAAATATAGCACTAATTCTATGAATATATTAGTAAATAAATGTTCATTTTCTTAAACAGGTAAAAATTCACAAATTAAAACTAGAAAGATTTGGCATACAAGGCTTTAGATTCTACATATTCCTTGTATTAACCACCTGAATAGCAGTTACATGTTAATAGCTATTACACACACATAACTTTAATGTTCAAGTGTGGTTCTATGAAAGGAAACTTCCAAATAAACATTACGAATGTCTCAAATGTCATTTCTTCTTAAAGGACTGAAACAATCCCATGTTTGCCTTTGTACTAAGATTATATATTTCCACATTGTATGTTGAATATAATACTAAATTTACTGTTAAAAGATAATTTTTAAACTGCAGTGATACCTACAGCCTGTGTGCTCAGCTCCCTAATGGACAAATTCATATGAAATATATTGCCCCCCTCCCGATATGGTTCTATTTGCCAAAGTGGGCATTTTAAAAGTGAGATGGGCTGGTAAGGTCTCTGTCAATTTAAAATAACAGAATGGCAAGTTTCAAAGGTGTTAACACTATGCCACTCAACTCATAAGTTTTGCTTTTAATTACATGAAAAGCAAGAATGTGTGCATGGCTGTTCATGAGCCAAGCCGTTCTGCCAATGCAAGGGGTCAGTCTCTGGACTGACAGGCTGCAGAACATGCCCACTGCTCAATGCTGCACCAGGATTAACCAGCTCTTACAGTTCACAGTAGGTTTGGTTTATTGGGTTTTGTTTGTTGTTTGGTTGGGGGCGGGAGGGATAGTTTTGGGTTTTGTGCATTTTTGGTTGTTGTTTTTTTTAATTTAAACATGTTAGCAAAGTGTGAAAGTTTATATTATTACTGCCAAAGCTCTGAAAAAAACCTGTCCACTGTGAAAAACTGTCCTGTACTTCCCAAAGAGGCTATGAGAAAGTGACTGAGAGATGTCAGTGAGATAGGTGCACCACTAACAGCCTCGTGATACTACAGTCAAGGAAGCCAGTTAAAGGTGATGCATATCAAAGGCAATTTCTTACATCTGGAAGCAAGTAAGTTTGATCACAGAATCATTTTGGCTGTAAGAGATCCTCAGGATCATCAAGTTCAACTATAACATAACTCTAGCATTAAACCATGTCCCTAAGAACCTCGTCTAAATGCCTTTCAAACGTCTCCAGGGATGGTGACTCCACCACTTCCCTGGGCAGCCTGTTCCGATGCGCAACAATCCTTTCCGTGAAGAATTTTTTCTAATATCTCATCTAAACCACCCCTGATCTCCTTGAAACTGAGAAAGTCTATAAAAAAATACATTTAACCTGTAAAGGCCCTCTGAATTGCAGACTCATTTCTCATCATAGCCAATATTCTGCAAGACCATTCCACAACTCGTGAGTTAATGAAAAGTTATTAACACCAAAAGCTTTTACAGCTCCAACATTATTTGACATAACAGTTACAGATGCTAGATTCCTATGCCTTGAAGTGGTACAATTTTATACAAGATATATTCAATCAATGGTAAAAACCAGTGTAGCAAGTAAAATACTAGACATAGCTTGTGTATACTGTAAGAAACTAGGAGACATATCATTTTAAAAGGTGCTTAAACGAAACTATAGAAAACATATTCTACTGAACAGACGTTGCAATTACATTGTCTTAAAGTATTTCTTCCTAGTGTTATAAAAATTGCTGTAGCAATGAGCAGTTGCTCCATAAAACTTGCAGGAAGTCAACATTTCTCATAAGGAGCTTAAGAGACATTACAGCTTCAGTATCTCTGAAACCTCATTCCTATTTGACATCTCAGAGGGGACAGGATGCTGGTAAAGAGGTCTTGAGAAATTAGATTCTCCCTTAAACCATGAATCAATCCAAACCAATTACTGGCTTGGATTCTGATACGTATTTTGCATAAATCTACAGTTACAGCTAATACCTTACAAAAAAAGAAATGTGGAAGGTGCAGGGAAGAGTTCAGAAGTCGGAGGACCATGACCTGCCATTTCTCATCCTACTTACACTTCTGTTGAGATCGCATGATTTCTGAAGGCAACAAGAAAAGAGCCACAGCAGCGCAGCCCCAGGCGCGCTGCCTTCCTGCGCGGCACGAAGTGAAAGGCGCTAATCGCTCGGCTCTCCGCCCCGCCGGCGCATCCCGGCCCGCGGGGAGGGGAGATGGGACACCTACCTGGGATGGCCAGGTTGGTGAGCGGGGTGCGGTGGATGCTGCCGGGCAGCGCTGCCATCCAGTCGGCAAACCGCAGCTCGTTCTTGCCTTGCGACGAAGCCATGCCGCCGCCGTTCCCCTGCCGCTCTCCCGCCGCCGCCGCTCGCTCCAGCCCGCCTGGCTCGGCCCCGCCCGCCCGGTACCGCCCCGCGCCACTTCCCCCCGCCCCGCCGAGCCCGGGCACTGCCCCCAGCCGCCTCCCTGCGGCGCGGGGCCGGCTCCTGTTGAGACCCCGCAGGGTACGGCGGTCGGGGTCGCCGCCGGTGGTGCCCTCTGTCCTGTCAGCGGTGGGTGCTGGCGGGGCCAGACGGCAGCACCAGCAGCACAGCCCGAGGCGCTCGGCGGGGCGAACCCGACCTAAATAACACAGGGGCCTTGGGGGAGAGAGAGCAGGGTCACGGCCAGGCCCTGGGCAGGAGCCACATCTGCATGGGCTCTTCGCAGCCGCCAGCAAGCCCCCCTCCAGCCGGCCGGTTCGACCCCATCACCGCCCCCCTGGAGCGGGTGGAGGCAGCAGAGCCCTCCCCGGGCTCGGCCACGGCCACTGATCTGTAGCCGACGAGGCACCTGCTCGCGGGATGGCGTTTAGGGGCACTGGCTGGCTTCTGTTTCCCTGCCTCGCCCTGAGACTTCACAATAACCTCCCGGGCCTTGGCCAGTAGTTGCTTAAATGCCTTCTCCACCGAGACCTGGGCAGGTGTGGCATCTGATCCCTGTGTCAGGCTTGTCTGTCTCTGATACAAATTTCTCCTTTTGCAATAGGTTATCACATTAAAAAAAAAAATCCTCCTTACTTGAACACTCTGAAGATTTTTGGCAATAATTTTTATTGTCCTTTAAGGATGATCCAAAGTAATACCTTCCATTCTCATTCCCAACTGTCTTTGGAGAAGCATCTTAAATGTTGGCATTAACAAAGCATTCATGTTACTCCCTCCAGATCAATGAATGAATAAAACTGATAAAGCTCTGTGAGCAACCTTGAACTATCTTTTGACTTCAGTATGACTGCTTATTTTTTATCAAATCTGTTGATATGCGTGTGGAAGTTCAACTGGTAGATGTGTCAGAAAGAGTGCCTAGAGAGAGCTGCGTCCGAGCCAAGTTCAGTTATCAGTTCACCTTGAATCGCTAGCAGGGTCAGCTGTGATCCTGTAGCTTATATTGTCACTCAATATCTTCTACAACTCTTGGCTTTGGAAATAAAGTTGCAGGGAACAGTTGCTAATAACTTTTTTTTGCTCTTTCTGTACAAGTTTCCAGAGCAAGTATGAAGAAAAGCTCTTTCTTCAGCCACAAAATAACAATTTATTGGAAAATGAGTGAATATTTCTGAGGTATCTAAATAAAGGAAATTTTGCTGACTCACTTTTTGCAATAGAAATAGCTCTTAAGGTGGGAAATGACTGGGAAAATGTGAACAGATGACCTTGGGAAGATATTGAATCTGGATCGAGTAGTACAAGATGAAAGGGGAGAAGTAAGCAAATAGTCAGTGAGATGGATTTCATTTTTGCAGTATTACTTCCTGCCTATTAGTGTGCTAATCAGCCCCTTCCAAAATCCATCGTATTAGTAAACATGGAAAAAAAAAAAAAAAAGAATCCACATTTTGGATACAAAGACATAAAACCCATTTATGACCTGAAGATGGAAGATGTTACTTTACGTCATCTTCAAAGGACAGAAAGAAATTGTAGTAAAAAAATAAAATCAAGATTTCTGAAGAGCATCCAAGTAAGGAGTAAAGAATGTTTTTATCAACGTGATTGGATCAAATAAGTACCGAAGTTGTTAATGGATTTCACTGGTTACCTGGAAAACCACTGCTGAATTTTCATCCATTCCACTATGTGTTCTATCTTTTCTGAAATACAACTGAAGTATACAGCTTTTTGAAAAGTTAAACATGTAGTTAATATTTTTGTTGATCTCTTCCAGTCTCTGAAACTTTGGGTGTAGCTTGGAACAAAATAAAACCAATACGTGGATAATCCTGTCATTTCAAAATGTATTCTTAGGTATAATAATGCCCAAACTAACTGATGTCAGTCCAGGTCTCTCAGTACTGCTTTCTGCTTTAGTGGAGAGCTGTAAACATCCCTCTCTGTGCTGACTAGAAACTTATTGACCTTTGCTTCCACTAGTAATTACAGTTCTTTTATCTTCTTAATGCCCAAAGTAAGATTCTTCATAGTCTAGGTTTTTAAACCATGGATACTTTACTTTGTAAAAACCAGTCCCCTCTAACACGTCTCATACCAATAGTGTTTGAGGAGATTTGCCTTTCTTTCTAATGCACTGTAACTGCTAAAACAGAAGGCTTAAAATGTGTCACTGAGTCTCTATGAACTTGTGCCAACACAAGGTTAAATACTATGGAGGGAGGTGGGATAGGAAAGGGAGCTGTTATGGGACAGAAAGCAGGAAACACTTCTACAGCAACCTGAAGAAACATTTATGTGGAAGTTTTGACTTTAAAAGGTAGGGGTTTTTTGAGCTTTTCAGTGGCTTGAAACTTCAGCATTTGTTTAGACCTATACACGGGAGGAGTTTAATAAAAACTCTTCACTTACGAAGAGCAGTTTACTTTGATTTAAATTGAACCTTCCATTTTACTAATTTTAACTGATTTTAAAACAATGACGGCCTGTAAATCAAAATATCAACACAATCTTTTGTTCCTATTTAAAAATAGTTTTAAAAAGTAAAATCACATTTTTTGGTCAAATTACTGAAACCCCTACACATAATGAGTCTGAACTGTCAAAGAAAGTGGATTCCAGGAACCAAATACGTTAAAAGTCTAGGAAAGGCCAGATACAAAGAAAACGAAAGACATTGCCAAGATACTGAAAAATACCATGTTTGCTCTTTTTTTCTCTTTTTTAAATTTTTTTTTAAATTATTATTATTATTTTATATTTATGCTGAGCTCACTGAAGATGCCATGAAGAGAAGGAAAATTGAAGTAATACTATCTGTTCATCATGTATTGTGCTCTCTCCAGTCTGCAACTATGACTACATGGATGAATAGTGACACCTCTGCTGCTATGGAACAGAAAAACAGAGTAATTTAGTGAGTAGGAATGTCACTTCAGCGCTCAAAATTAATTTCATTGCTAAAAAGCTTTCCATTGGTTTTATTCTCTTAGAAATTATCATTTTAATGGTAAACATTCACTTTTATACATTGTCATTTCAACAGTCAGATACTTTGCCTTTTCGTATGTCCTTGGCATCTATTTAATCATGTGAATAACAAAGGAGAAACAGGATCTTTTTCTCTAAATTACATAAAGTACATTCCACTCTGAAAGGTAAAAGAAGAAGTGGCTTAATGGCACATTGTCTCTCTGCAGTTTTCCTATTATATCTGATTTATTTAGAGCCTGCCTTAAATCTGTTGTTAAAGAATTTAAAATGAGGTTTTGAACAGAAGAATTACTATTGTTTTAATATTTGAAATTTTTCAGCAGATTCTGCCTCTGAGGTTTGATCTCTTCCTCCTTCCTACTGCCCATTTCTATTTATAGAAGTTTTTCAGAACAAATCCTGGCTGCCATCCCATGTTTGCAGCTCTCATGGCTTTAAATGACGCCATCAGTCACATCTAGGCAGCAAAGACCTTTTGGTTTTTTGCAGCTCAGTTCCCGATTATCTTATTGTTATCTGAGAACACAGTGGATCTGCATTATTCTCAACTTTGTTATTCCTCACAGCTAACAGGTGTAGAAAGTCATTTTTATCTGTAAGATAAGCACATATACCCCTAAAGAGTCAAAGGAACTAGACTGACTGATTGAGAAGTAATCACTTTTTAAATGATCGTATGGCTGAAGAAAAGATGTGACAAGTATATTTGCTGTTATTTCATACTTCATCTGGTTACTTTGACAATCTCACCTTGCATCTATTAAGCAATCTCTGTTTAGCAGTATTCATCCTGTCAAAACACCTTACAAAATTTCTGACCAGACAGAAAAAAAATCCTTGTAGAAACAGGGTAAATAGTCTTTTCTTAACTTTATGGGAAACAATGTGTCTGTTTCTGCTTCTTAAGCAGAAGAAAATGTGTTTTATTCTGCACTCTGATTTGTTATTCTCTACTAAGAAAATGTAAGCATCAGTGCCTTGCTGGTACTGATATTGAACCTGAGAAGGAGCCGTATTTGTTCTGGGCAACAGACAAATGTCAAGATGTTAATGTTATCCCCACTCTTCATTACTGTGAACTTGTCATGCTTTAATTCCATCCAGCAACTAAGCACCATGCAGCCACTCGCAACTCCCCCTAGTAAAACTGGGAGCAAAATCTAATTTTAATATGAAATAAAATAATTAAAGTGTGTGACAAGGTACTTATTGACAAGGTACTTATAGTTAACCAGATTCTGGAAACTTGAAATGAAGAGGCTGAAATGTGAATGAAAATATTTGTATCCAGTTCTCAGGTGGAAGTCAATTTCACCATAGCTGCTCCTCTCTGAACAGTATTTCTCAGGTTTCTGGAAGAAGGTTTGTTTTGTTTTGTTTCTGGAAGAAGATTTGTTGTATTTTCAGTTTTCTAAGTGTGCCATGTGGAGTCCTGCTGTGTCTCACCTCCGATGCTTGCTTAAAAACACAGCAGTGCCTAGATTTTTTACCTGGTTAAAAACAATCAAGTTTGGTTATGTTGGCATTCGTGCAAAGACTCTCAAGGCATTACCAACAGCAGCAATGGTAGAACATTAACAGGTTGCCCAGAGAGGTGGTAGATGCCCCATCCCTGGAGACATTCAAGGCCAGGCTGGATGGGGCTCTGAGCAACCTGACCTGCCTGAAGATGTCCCTGCTTATTGCAGGGGGGGTTGGACTAGATGACTTCTGTAGGTCCCTTCCAACCCAAACCATTCTATGATTCAAAGAAAAGCCCTATTTTCTAGCCAGTACTGTAGGTTAATAACAAAGCAGGCAACTTTGCTACAGGGAAGGGTGAGAAAGAGGTTGTGTTTTTACTTCTAAACAGACCTGACAGTGTTTAAACATTTTCTATAGAAACTCATGAACATTTTGTCCTGAACTTTTGTCTCTGTGACTTGAAGGCTCCACACTTAACTTGCAGACAAGGCTTGACTCAGGTGTAAATTTCAATACATTAGCAAGGTAGAAAACACGTAAATAAGCTAGTTGAGTGGTGGAGTTACCACTGGCAATGCAGAGAAACAAGCTCCAGTGTTGATCTTAATCCATGTAGCTATCCAATGTGCTGTTGATATGGTCACAAAAGCCTTTATCAATACGAAAATATCTGATTTTGGTTATAAAAAATAGAGTTAAAAGACCCAAACCAACCTCTCCCATACTAATGTTTAAGCTTTCCAGCAGCAGCAAAAAGTGTGAAAAGTTTTCAAGCCAGTCAGATAATCCCATAACTCTATTTAGTTTTGTCAGAAAACAGAACCTTCTGTATGAATAGAAATTTTAACTGTTACCTATGATAACAGATAACACACTCCAATTCAGATTGGAGAATTCAGGTCGTCTCGATGCTGAGATCTTACCTTTGGGGTTGTAGCTAGCATAGACAAATTAGTAATGTTCCAGGCAGGGTAAAAACTGTTAAAAATGCAGGACAGAACCAGATCAAGAAAAAAAAAATATTTTCATTGACAATATTTATTATGTCATCACATGGTGGTAAGAAAAGACAAATCCATACACAGAAAAATCAGTGAAGGTAACAAGAATGAAATGGATGAGATAATCAGAAGCAGATAGTGTTTGCAGGATTTTACAGTGGACCACCAGACACAGAAAGTGCAATCAGTTTGTCTGTGTCAGCCATTTTGGATGTAGTTCAAATCTACTAGGCAGAGTGGTTAGCAACTGAGGGAGAAGAAGAAAACGGTATCTCTAAACAGATAGTAAAGTACGTCTTTCTTTTTTAAAGTATGGAAATTAAGTGCTGTAAAAACTGATTCTCAGCTTTTACAACTGTTCTTTACCATCAAGATATTTGGAATGACATCTTGTAATTGATCTTGGCTACGACTGAGCAGCACATATGCATTACTATATAGTTGGCATTTCCTTGCTGTAGGATTATATTTAAAAGAGCAAACATCACTCAAACCATTCATGTTCTGTAGTAAATGTTTTTTAAAATAAGCTAAAAGAAATGGTAACTGCACTAAATGAGAAAATAGAAAAAGCAAGTAAATGTATAATGGTGGCTTAAGCAGTGAATATTAAGCAATAATAAAAAAAATATTGCTGTGCCTGTTGGAGAATAGTCCAAAATCAATGAAGATGATAAAAACACTCCACTGTATTCAGTGGGGTTTTTATCCCCTGGATGGAAAACTAGTATCAGTTGGTTAATAGTTGATGCATCCACTGTGCCTATACTGTAAGCCACTAGCGATGCAAAGTCTTTTTCTGTTTTTTAAATAGAAAGGGTGGTGGACAACAACGAGACTTTCCAAACAGAAGCTGCAGAGTGTTAATAGTGGTCAGTTCCACTCTTGAAAACTTGAGTCATGTCTCATGACAGATGAATTTCTGCATCCTGGATGAGGCTTTCCAAACAGGCTCTTGCTGTTTGTATGGTAATGAAGCACTCCCAAAAGGTGTTGAAACTAGTCAGCACAACTAATGAGATTTTAGCACACTATGTGAATTGGTATGCTAGCCACCTTTCACTTGCTGCCATCAGTGTCTGCTAGGGGGATAAGAGGTAATGTTTCTTTTTAATTACAAACTTCATTATCAATGTGAGAGGTGCAGTTGCTCCATCTAGGTATATGCAGGTCGGGTAGTATGGGATGCAGGGCAGTGTCTCAAGACCAAAAAAAAAGGGGTGATGCACCCAGCTTTTCTGGAGGAAGAGCTAGGAAGAGGTTGGCATGGATGCTAGAGAAACAGAGATGAGAACTAATTGTGGGAAGTCAGCATTTCCATGGTGTGCCCCACTCCACCATGTGATGTTAAGGAATGCTACATGGTCGTTGCTCAAAGGTAACATACTGTGTAACAACACAAAACTTCTTACCTAAACCCAGCAATATTTGTTCTACCAACCCAACAAAATGAGGTGAGAGAGAAAGAGGGACAGAACAAGAGAATGGAAAAAGTGGGTTGTAATGAAGAATGGAAAAGAATCCCCCAAGAACATGGAGAAAGCTGGTATTCAAAGGTGACAGTGTTGCTGAAATCATTGCTAGGCCACTCTCCATCATCTTTGCTAAGTTGTGGGAAGCGGAAGAGGTGCCTGAGGACTGGAAGAAAGCAAATGTCACTCCAGTCTTCAAAAAGGGCAGGAAGGAGGACCCGGGTAACTATAGACCAGTCAGCCTCACCTCCATCCCTGGAAAGGTGATGGAACAACTTATCCTTGGTGCCATCTCAAAGGGTTATTAAGGGCAGTCAACATGGCTTCACCAAGGGGAAATCATGCTTGACCAACCTCATAGCCTTTTATGAGGACATAACAAGGTGGATAGATGATGGTATAGCAGTGGATGTGGTCTACCTTGATTTCAGTAAAGCATTTGACACAGTCTCCCTCAGCATCCTAGCAGCTAAACTGAGGAAGTGTGGACTGGATGATCGAGTAGTGAGGTGGACTGGGAACTGGCTGAAGGAAAGAAGTCAGAGAGTTGTGGTCAATGGGGCGGAGTCCAGATGGATGCCTGTAACTAGTGGAGTGCCTCAAGAGTCAGTGCTGGGACCGGTACTATTCAATATATTCATCAATGACTTGGATGAGGGAACAGAGTACACTATCAGCAGATTTGCTGATGACACCAAGCTGGGAGGAGTGGCTGACACACCAGAAGGCTGTGCTGCCATCCAGAGAGACCTGGACAGGCTGGAGAGTTGGGCGGGGAAAAATGTAATGAAATATAACAAGGGCGAGTGTAGAGTCTTGCATCTGGGTAGGAACAACCCCAGGTTCCAGTATAAGTTGGGGAACGACCTATTAGAGAGCAGTGTAGGGGAAAGGGACCTGGGGGTCCTGGTGGACAGCAGGATGACCATGAGCCAGCACTGTGCCCTTGTGGCCAGGAAGGCCAATGGCATCCTGGGGTATACTAGAAGGTGGGTGGTTAGTAGGTCGAGAGAGGTTCTCCTTCCCCTCTACTCTGCCCTGGTGAGACTACGCCTGGAATATTGTGTCCAGTTCTGGGCTCCTCAGTTCCAGAAGGACAGGGAACTGCTGGAGAGAGTCCAGCGCAGGGCAACAAAGATGATAAGAGAGTGGAGCATCATCCTTACGAGGAAAGGCTGAGGGAGCTGGGTCTCTTTACCTTGGAGGAGACTGAAGGGTGACCTCATTAATGTTTATAAATAGGTAAAGGGTGAGTTTCACAAGGATGGAGCTAGGCTCCTCTCGGTAACAACCAATGATAAGACAAGGGGCAATGGCTACAAACTGGAACCCAAGAGGTTCCACTTAAATATGAGAGGAAACTTCTTCTCAGTAAGGGTGACAGAACACTGGAACAGGCTACCCAGGGCGGTTGTGGAGTCTCCTTCTCTGGAGACATTCAAAACCCGCCTGAACACATTCCTTTGTAGCCTCATGTAGGTGTTCCTGCTCTGGCAGGGGGATTGGACTACATGATCTTTTGAGGTCCCTTCCAATCCCTAATGTTATGTGATTCTGTGACAGTATCACCAAGAGGTTAGAGATCAAGTTCTGGGGCTTATGTCTACCCTTGGCAGAGTTGGTCTTGCTTTTTCTTCAGAGAGCATCTGCCCATCTGCCACAAAGTTCCTCCCAATTCCTATGGACTCAGCTCTGGCTCTCTGTGCTTTGAATTGCTGCCTCACTTTTGACCTATGTGGCAAACTAAATTATGCATGTAAGACCTTGATTGCCTGACCACATTTCATCTAATGAACCATTCAAACAGCTGTAACTAGTTCTAGCTAGAACTTGGAAATCAGGCATCAGTTTCAAAAAAAAATTTTTTCCCACAGGATTGGGCCCTTATACTGTACATCGTGTCTTGCTACCAGAATGAAAAGTTGTTAAAAACAGTTTCATTAAATGCAGCGTATCTCTGGATTATAAAGATAATTAAGCTTGAAAATGTAACAAACTCTGTGACACTGAGCATATTAAAGGTTTGAGGAATTCCTAATAAAAATACAGTCCCCTGAAGATTAAAACTCATTATTTTTTGCAAAATAAAGTCACACATTTTAGCTGCTAGGCTGTAAAATATTTGCCTAATTCTCTCAGGAAAGACCAGGGTTGAAAAGACCATCAGAGGCTTCTTCCCACATAACCAGCAAGCACCATAAGCCAACGCAAAGGGCAGAAGGTGCTGTCTGGCTGTGGCCAGCCTCCTCTCACTGCTCTTGAGCAGCTGTGACGTCCTGCAAACTGCCCTGCCATGCACTGTGAGTGCTACGCACCTGCAGCAGCCCATGCAGGTTGCAGCTTTAATAGAGTGCTCTTTACAGCCTGCCAGTATTTTAACAATGTTTACCCATTTTACTTTTTTTTCACTATTTTACATTGGATGCGATAGGTTAGGAATCAGAATAAGCCCTTGTTCCACTGAAGGACCTACATGTGGTCATAGTCTAACAAAGAGGGTTTCAGCACTTGGTTTCTTGATTCAAGACCTTAAAGTCTGGTCACATTTTCCTGACAAACAGAGCCTTGTTGAAAAACACACATTGGTCAAAGTAAAATCACTCCTTCCAAAGTTGACTTTTGCCAATAACTAAATCAATAGGGGCTGGGGAAGATGTATCGCAGCAGAATGGTGGTGGGAGGGATGGGGCCATTTGGGGTGAGCACCTGGAGCAAAAGGCAGCGCCTGTGCCCTTGGCAGCAGAACTGGGTCTGGGAGCATGACTGTTCCTGCCTCACCCCCACAACACCTGCTGCAAGCACTAGAGATCAGCTTTTTTATTTCTTTTCTTTTTTGTTTTTTTTTTTTTTTTAAGGAGTGAATAATGTCTCATCAAAAGTGGAGTCCAAATTCAAAGTGTCAATTGTAAGTCCAAATAATCACTCCAATGACAAAACAAAGCCCAGTGTGTCCCGCAAAAGTGCTGGACAGCTCCTTTTCTTGACCCATAGCCTGAACTCAATGTACCATCACTTTGCCTTAATACACATCTGACCGTTTAGTTGTTTTAGTTTTTTTCAGGTACTCAGTTTTCTTGTTACAACCTTTTGGGACAATAGGCAAAAGCAAACCTTTACAGCAATAAATGTTCCCTGTCCTTTCCACAAACTAGCTGCTTTCAGCTCCTGCTTTTGTAAGGGCTGAGCAGGCTAGAGCACAACTGAGCTATAATGTGCAGAATCTGCTCTTTCTCATGTTGGCTCCACACACCATGGAGATCAGTGGGGGCATATGTGGACAAGACAACAAAAAGCAAAAGAATTCTGTGGTAATTTCTGCTGCTGTGAGAAGCAAATACTTAATCCAGCCAGTGTGCGTTCTTTATGCTTTCACCTAAAGGGAGATCCAGGATGTTTTTCTTGTGGTAATTACAGCTTTGTGAAGCCCACATACCTAAGGATGAAGCTGAACTAACCTCTGGAGGAGGCTGGGAGAAATGCTGCTGGGAATGCTGGTGTCAGCAAGTTGCAGTGCAGAGAAAGCTCCTGGAGTGCTGGGGCTGACATGGAGCCCGGGGCTGGAGAGCCACAGTATGGTGGGGTTGTGTTCATAGCTGGAGAACCATGAGATGGCTGGGTTGTGTCCACAGCTGCTCTCAAGGCTGTCTCCAACACCAGGAAAGGCATCATGAGATGAAGGAGGAACAGATGGACTTGGAGAAGAGGGAGGAACTGGAGAGAAAAAGCCCAGAGTACAGATTCATTATTCTCCAGACAAATGAAAATACCTTTCTGAGCAGAGCACGGTAGCAGAACATGAAGTATTTATTGTACATAGGCTTAATTAGTGCAATTTTAAGTGCTAGGTTAAATTTGATGATTTTCATGCAGACTTTTCTTTTAACATTTTATTTTGTTTTAATAGAATTCTTTCTGGGTTGAGGGGTGGTGAGATGCAGTTCTATGTAAATCAACAGTTTTATGCAAGTGTACATATGTAGAGATATGAAACTCATACAATACCTATTGATGAATTGAAGAAAATGAACGTTGATTCAGTGCATAAGTATTTTATTAAAAATCTTTTTGTGGAAATGATACAGCATATTCAGCAGTAGCTAAATTGTAAAAATAGACTGATAATGTTTCACTGTTATGTTAAGCTTGTGCTATCTGAAAAACAGGAGCGTTAATGTGTCATTCCACTAACCATATAAAGTGAAAAAGACAGCAAAAGTCAGTCCCATTTTCAGAATTTCGTTTTTGGAAGAATTTTCCACTGCTGAAAGAGAAGCAGCAGGAGCAGGTTTGTGAATGGTCTGCATGATAAACAACTTCAATCATGCACAGACTGAACAGACACAGTGGGTAAAATCCTCTCCCCTTTGAAGTCAATGGGAGGCTCAACACCAAACGTGAAGGAACCAGCCTCCATAATTGCTGTTTGGGCTTTCCTTGCGATGTTTCATTTGGAAGTCATACTATTGGCTAAATAGAGTGTTGTGGAAGGTGAAGGAAAAGCAGGAGCTGCTTTTTCAATTTATCCTGATTTTGTTTAAAACAAGACCCCTTCTCTTTTAGTGAACTTTCCTTTCAGCCAAGTTCTTCTAAGTACCTTCTAAGTAACTGCATGGTTTTTTTGACACTGTGCTCTGAAACTGATAAGGGTGAGCAATGGAATGCAGGAGAGGCTTATGCTTAGATGTATTGCTATAACAACTTAGAATTCTGATAACATCCCATAATTGAGAGGAACGTGTTTGCAAGGAGGGGCGGACAGAACAGGGGACTAAAACTGACCGACTGAGTATTCCATCCCATCCAAATCATACACACTATGAAAGAGGGAGATCACGAGGGTCTCGCTTTCTTCGACCATGGCTAGCATCTGAAGAGGACTCTGCCAGTCGTGCCTGCAAATCCGAGGCCTGAGACCCCACATCCCTGAATCCAGTTCTGGTTTGCTCTAAAGTCCCACTCAGGACTTCCAGGTGCCTGCCCTGCAGCTGCTGGAGTGACACCAACTCAACTCCCACAGGCAGCCCTGTGTTACATGGGATATTCAAGATTGGTTTTGTATATTTTGCATATTTTCTCTATTTATTAGTAGCATTAGTAAAGCCTTTAAAACCTTTCCATCTTGAAGTCTCTCTTCCTTATCCTTCTATCACTTTTTCCTATGTGGTGGGGGGGATAGATTTACAGAAAGCATCTGCCACAGTTTATTGTTGCCTTGCAATAAACTTTGACACCATTGCAAATGAGGATCAGAAATATGCACTGATCTCCTGCATCATTCTTCTTTGCTGGAAACAAACTTGGGATCCAAGTTTGAAAATTGTATTGGCCTGTGTGGAGACAGATGTCCTTATTCCCCCAAACTGAAGACATCCCAGAGAGAAAATGAAGTACTTTGAAACCTTACTGCCTCCAGGAAAAGTAAAGTCATTTTGAGAAACCTGCTTCATGCACACACGCTTGAAGTTGGAAGTCCAGCTGGGATGTGGTTCATCACCCACACTAGAGGGATTTCAGTGCTCTGAGAGAAGAAGATCTATTAGTCATCATCTCAACTCTCTTCTCCAGTCCTTCTCACTATACAATACTCTAGAAATTCTCTTTATTGGGAGAAGCTGTTTAAGCAACTTTCAGTAAGTTAGAAAAGTTCAGATGAGGTTGGTTTGAAGTGCCACCTTCTTTCTGGTGCACATAGAGGAACACAATAAAGAAGGATAATTAAGAAAAATATGAGAGCGGAAGATTTGAGAAGCTGCATGTGTGCCAGCAGTGGATAAATGGTTTACTGACCAAGGAATAATACCTTTGGAAAGAAAAAAAATCATCACAAAGGTACATTGGTATAATCTGAATGTCCTTTTGCTGCACTCTCAGTCCTGAAAGAAAGAAATCCTGCTAGATGTAGAAGGAACTTCTGTCATTTCATGTACACACAATCCATAAAGAAAATATTTTAAAATATAAGTATAAAAAGGCAATGTATCTCTCTGCTAAAACTGCCTGTGCCTGTGAGAGATAAGAGGGCAGGAGAAAGAAGAAATAACAGTAATTTCTTTCAAATTCACCTTTTAATCCACTTACTCCACAGTACCTACAAAACACCTTGCAATGGTTAGGTAGATGCTCCAGCAGCACTGTGTCCTAACCTGACCAAAAATGCCTCACTATCTCTTCACTTTTCCCTCTCCTTGCAGCTCCACTTTCTTTACACAGTAGTAAATTCATCAACTCAGATGTTGTTCACAGTGACATGCTAACAGAGACCTCTACTCACTAATGCAATACAAATTAATAACCTGAAGGAATGATTAGCATACAAGCCTTCAGGTGGTCAAAAGTAGATGTGAAATCCTAGGCAGATTTTTGTTTTGACATTTCTGTGCCTCACCTAAGTGGATCCCACAGCTCTAAAGTCCCCTGTGGTGGAGAAAGCTGTGGGATCCACCACCTGCCTGACCCTCCACTAGTCACCACTAGGACCAGCCACTTGCAACATCAGCCTTTGCCCTGAATCAGAGAAGAGGAATCACTGGGAAAGATTAGTATTGCTTGTCACTTGTGTTTTGCAGGCATTCTGGTCAAGTCTACACAACCAATTTCCATTTCCTGAATTTTGAAAGCAAAACTTCTCTGGAGACATTCAAAACCAGCCTGGACACATTCCTGTGTAACCTCATCTAGGTGTTCCTGCTCCGGCAGGGGGATTGGACTGGATGATCTTTCGAGGTCCCTTCCAATCCCTAACATTCTGTGATTCTGTGATTCCGTGATTCTGTGATTCTGTGATTCTCAGCAGTATATAACAGTGGGCATTTAAGCTGGGATCTTTAAAAGATTCATAAGAGGGAATAAATGTTGTTGCTTCTATTTTGTCTGCTAAAGCCTGGGAAGTTTAAGACACATCTCAAAAGTTACGAGGGGCACTTAAGGGACAGGGATATTTTCTTCCTTATTGGTTGTATAAATCAAAATAAATGAGACAAAGAAATAATTATGAGACTCATAAATCAGTGCCAATACTGGTACCAGACTCTAAATATTTAGGTAACTCTAAACCTCTCAATACCTCTCAAGAGTTAATTTCCAAGAATGAGTTTCTCTGTAGAGATAAAATTTGTTTCCAACACTATGCAACACATAGATTGGGTGTGCTATGATGATTAGGGACTTACACATTTTACAAGGGATAAAAGATGCCAAAGTTTGTCTTATTTGAAAAAAAAAGGGGGGGGGCAAAATAACACACACATTGTACATTGTGAAGTCATGTTTACAAGAAGGAAGCTATTTGCACACTGCTGTCACCAAGAGGAGAGGATAATTCAGAGCAGAGGCTGCCCAACTCATTCCCACAGCTCTCAGGGACCAGCAGCAGCAATAGGTCCATCTGACCAGCCTTCTTCACACTTGTGCCTCTTCCCAGTTTCCTCTCCAGAAAGAAGCATAACGGAAAGCTGTGAGAGACTGAGAAATGTATTCACAGATCCTCCACTGTTCCCCAATTTATTTTCTTGTCTAACTCTTTAACAAGCATTTTGTCAAGGAGAACTGAAGTATGCATCTCTGATTCTTCATTACCTTGACAAACTCATTTCTCTTATGGTCTCCCTGAAGGAACAACTAGCTTCTCAGGTCCAATTTTCATTTTAGCAGTCAAGCTTCTGTTGCAAAAATGTCTTTTTCTTTTTTTTTTTTTTCCTTTGAAAGTTTATGAACATTAGGGTGAGAAGCAGGCATCGCTTTCCAAGTTTAAAAACACTTCAAAAAGTTTATTAAGGTTTATACTCTAAATCCAAATTGTATCTAATTATTCTCCTCCATCACACAATGTGTTTGGATCCTGTGCTTCCTGTAACCACCTCTAGAAGAAAATGCAGTATTTGTTCCCCAGGAAAGCTGTTACATATGTGCATTATGTAGTTTCCTTTTCACTTTTGCTAAATTAAAGCGATATTTTAAATATCCTGAATACGAATTTTGTTTGTCTCTGTTATTACAAAGCCTGAAGGAAAAGCAGGAGACAGTCTTATTTCCCTAGCAACAGAGAGTCAGGTGTGATTTATGACACTGTGCGTCCCTGCAGTTGTCTCCAAGCAACAAAGCAAACTGCGATGCCAACTGTTGTATGCACAATCTGTGGAGGGGGCCAAGGGAAAGCTCTGGAGACTGCATACCTATCCCTAGTATCAAACAGGAGGCAAGACTGAACAAACACAGGATTATCATAGAAATTGAAATCAATCAAATAATGTAGGCATCTCAGTTCAGACTTCCAAATGCTCAGTATGTAAATAATAATCTATTTTAAACCAGTCAGCACTTTGGTTACAGCTGTAGATGTGTGCCAATACTTTACCAAGTCTTTGCGTTGGCCTGTGAAAGTGGTACCACTGTGTCTGCTGTCCCTGAGCTGGCTCAGCAGGAGTTCTCAAGGAAAACAGCATAATTGCATAGTAAAAAATATTTTCAGTAATAATTCACTGTTAAAGTAGTAGCCAAAATCTGCCAAACTTCATTTGCCATTTCAAAGCTGTTTCCTCTTTGAAGTAAAGAGACTTACATCTACGATTGTGTCGTGTTGGCAAACATTGAATTTCTAAATAACAACTGTAAAACTAGTGAGGCTTGCCAAATACAATCATTACAGATACCACTATTTTCCTGGGAAAAAAATTACTGTTTTATTTAAGGTGAAATTTGCTTTGGAAGCTGAGGTTTTGTGAGTGAAAGTTGTTGTTTATGCATCAGTCTCCATGAACCAATACTTTTCAGGTGCTTTTTGGGGGCAGAGCTAACTCCTGTGGGTTACCAAAAGTAAGCAAGCACTTCCTTACGTCAGCATTTCATCCCCACTCATAGTATACTCCTACTAGAAATCCATAAAACCTCTGAAATACCAGTGTTCATTCCACTGCGGAAAACACAGTGATTTGTGCAGGAAGTGCCAGATCCCGTCACACTGAAATCAGGGAAGACCTGCCGACCAACAGGTGAGGATGAAGCAGGGACGTGCTGGGATCTCCCCAGAGGTCACCACCTGCTGGTGCTGGAATCACTGCACCCGGCTTTCACACATCTGAGCCCCTGCCAAGCCTGATCTGGAGGCAGAGTGGGCAGAGACCATCACCTCTCTCTGGCCCTTCCCTGCCACATCAGCATCAGGATGAACTTCTGCTCTGTGAAGAGGGTTTTCTTCTAGGGCTTTGCGAGATGAAAAACACACCCAGCACAGTGCCTCTCACCTGCGTGGCTTGGGTGCATCGCCAGCATCTACAGCCTGGAAATATTGGTAAGCAAAGGAGAAAGACTTAGTGAAGACTTTTAGATTATCCCTCATGTTTTAGGGATCAAAGCTCTGAAATTGCAGGGACAACATGGGTGCATGAAGGTCTCCAGGGAGCAGGGTGGCTGGGATCAGGTTTGTGTCACTACTCAGTCATGGTTTATCCCAGCTGAGCTAACCATAGTTACCCACAGTTCCTGCCTTTCCCAGGCAGGAATTAATTTACCATCATCCTTCTAGCTTTCAGCTTCTCACTTCTTGGAGTGCTACGTGAGTGGCTGTACACTGAAGCCAGCCTGCCTAATTTCAGCATGCTAGGCAATAGCCGCCTTGCTTTGTGCTTGCAAAAGATTCTAGACAGCTTATGTTTTTTCACTTGCATAGGTTTCTGCTAATGGTTTTCTCCTCTTTTTTTTTTTTTTTCTTTGACTTTTCTTTAGGCCTTATCCTTTTGGAAAATCAACACTGGAGTCTTTTTGCAGACTATTTCTTACTAAATAGGACATCATTATTTACCTCATATTTTTGTCCTGATTTTAAAAGCTGTCTTTCTGTAAAGCTGCTCTAAGAGAGCTCTCACTTAAAACTTTTTATGATAATATCTACCAAAATTCTGGTCAGCTGGCAGCTGTTCCTTAATTTCAAAAGAGCATAAACCTGTCAGCCATAATGTTGACATTTCTTTTTATATAACTTTTTTTTTTCCACCTGAAGCAGTGAATTCTTGTAGTGATAGAGGCCCATATTTATGCTGAATTAAAAAAAAAAAAAAAAAAGGATTTACACCTCTATTGACACTGCTTCTGTAGCTCAGGTCTCACTGCAATTTTGAATATTTAAAAAGAAAATACAATTTTCTTTGAGATCTAATACAGTACCAAAATGAGGCTTGTTCTCCCATTCCCCTTTTTTAACCCACCATAATCAAACACAGATTTTTACATCAAACAGCAATCCTTGAAGAGGGTCAGTAAATGCCAGATAGCCCTATCAATACAAAATAGTAAACTTGTATCTAATATCTTTTACAAATTACAGCAGAATCTTAATCATGTGAATAGTATCACCGAATCTATGGGACTAGTTGCATGCCTGGTGCTATCAACAACCTCAAATATTTGTTTCTTTGATTTGAGATGTGAATTCTGATTCAATTTTATGGCATGTACCTGTCTTCCGTCATCTGCAGAGGGACACGCTGCCTCCGCTTGCTGAGTGTCACAAGGTGCTAAAAGCAAGAAGCTGATCCTCCTTAAAACACAAGGAAAGGTTGCCTGGATCCTTCTCATTTGGGCAGCCAAACCGTCTTTATGTCCTTCCAGAAAAGTGAAAACCTGAATGTCTCCCTTGTTTATGTAAATAGAGAAGCAAATAAGGGTTTTCTGGTACAAAAACTTTGAAAAAGGAGTAGCAGGTCCATGGAAAATACAAAACCATTTCAGTTATTTTGATGCTAATCTGCTTTTTATCTGTTTATGTATTTTTACAAATTTGTAGAGACTTTTAATACGAGGTTTAAAATTATCATCACAATGGAAATAAACCTCTGTAATTTATGTTTTCCTTGGATTGCAGCTTTTTATACTTTAAAGAATAAAAAAAATGGTTCAGGAAACCCAAACTTTGATATCCCTTCTTTACAGGCGTATTTAAAGGATGAGCTGTAAATGCCAAAAGTTTTATTATTCATCAGCAATCTATCCTTATTAGCTATCATGCCTCATGTGTGCCTATTTGCTTCTGGCAAGCTCATTTTAAATGGCACAACTTTGTTTAGGTTTGTTATTCTAATTAAAGGAAGTAGTCTGTCATTGTTAGAAATAAGTTTTTGTCTTAATCTTTTACCCTTTAGCTTTTTCTAAAGTACTGGCTTCTTCAGCATCCTAGTGAGGCTGCTAATGGTTTTTCAGTGTGTTTAGTGCTGCCCAGAGAAGCAAACAGACTATGGGATAATAAAAGACTGAATTCAACACTGACTTGCATCAGTCCTAGTAAAACTAATTAAATTCAGAGACAAAACAGGCTGTCAGTGGGTCTGCACACTGTGGGCCCCTTAGAGAAGTTGGAGACAGTCTTTTCCATCATTACTCTGCAATACCACCCCAGTTCTAGGAGTAAGTGGATGCAAAATAGTAATGACTAAATCTACTGTCTGAGAAGCTCAAGAGGAAGATGAGTTTAAAGAAACCCAGACACAACCATGGGGTCTTTATGGAAACTGTGGGGCTGGACAGCAGCACCAGGGGACCTGAGCACTGGCCAATGTCTGCAGGTTGGTGGACGCCAGCTCCAAAAGTGCACGTTCTCTGTATCCCTTCCTCTCCCTTCCTCAGAACTCCGGAAACTAATCTAGGGTCCACCAGACACTCCTCTCTCTACAAATCCACAAAGGTAGAGTCTCTCATGAGGGAAGAGGCCAAGAGAGAAGTCCTACATCCCCTTTCTTTGTTGGACCAAAAAGTATCAGATGGGACGATGGCAGGCAAACACTCTCCCTCCTGGAGTGATTCACTGCACCTCTGGAAACAAACAGTGAACAGGCTGCCCTGCTGGACCCTTCAAGGCAGCTCATCCTTGGGCTCCTTATGTCCTGAATTCTGTATTTTCCTTCCTCCCTTCCTCCCTTCCCTTCCTTCCTTTCCTTCCCTTCCTCCCTTCCTTCTCCCTTTTTCCCCTTCCCCCTTCCCCCCCTTCCTCCCTTCCCTCCTTCCATAGAAGTGGAAAGCATCTGCAAAATGTCTATGCTTGACATTTCTGAGATGAGTCTCCTGCCCTGGTACACCTCTTCCAGCAGCAGTTAAGTATGTGTCTGGGGGTTTATTGAGTTTTTTTTCTTCCTTTTCTTTGGCTCCCACTGAACTGTGGTGCAGATTTTCAAACTTATCTCAATGGCATATATGTTCTTTCCTGAACATTTTTCTCTGGCTTATGTGACTTGAAAAAATGCCTGATGAAGTAGTCTTCTGTGCCTGTACTCTACAACATAAACCTATGTGCTAGCCCTAGACGTACCAGTTCCCAATTGACATGCAAAAGCCATATGCGAGAAGTTCCTCCTTCTTTATTCACCATATAGAAGAGTCATTTCTCATTCCCCAGTGATGCTTTAACCAGTAAAGGATCACAATGGATCAATTTAAAATTTCGCTAAACAGCAATAAAATATTATTAATCCCTGCCTTCACTCTCTGGTCCCAGATCTCTAACAGTCATCATAAATACAGCAAACTGGGCTATTTGTCTATTCTTCAGCTCATACAGGAATAAACTTCTGTTTGATTTTCCAATCAGATCTGCAAACTTTCCATCTTTTATTCTCAACCCACACAAGTCAGTAAAATTGTCATCTTTTAAAAGCAAATATTGTACCTTCCCAGTTAAATTTTCATTTAAAAAATAGATCAATAGAGTTTGTAACTGATAACCAGATTATGATTGCTTTTAAGATTCTGCTATCTTTCCCATGAGATAATCTGACAGCACAATAAAATACATCTGTTTATTAGGAGGAACACTCACATGTTCTGTTTTAAAAGAGACCATAAATGAGATTTAGGATTTTAAACAGCCTGAATGATTTTATTTCCTCTTGATTTCTAGTTGCTTGATTTTTACACATCCTACTTACCTGAGAAGAGTTTTTTGAGAATGATTCAATACTTTTGTATATAAGTTAATATATATATACATACAGACAGACGGACACATATGCCCCTACCCATGTAACGAAGCAAGAAACTTTGTGCTTCTTTCACAGAAGCTAAACAGTGAGCCACTTTGTTCTCTGCAAAGCTCATCTGAAGATGTTCCTCTCTGCATTGTCCCTGTTTCCTCTCTAAAACATTTAGTCCCAGCCCTAATAAAAACACTGATCCCTGCCTCAAAAAACTGTTCTGCATTCCTCTCTGCAGTCTCTGTTTCCTCTCTACAACCTTTACTCCCAACTCCAATAAAAACACTGATCTCTGCCTCAAAAACCTGTTCTGCATTCCACCTGAAAGCAGAGGCAAAGAGCATCACTGAAATAATTATATCCGATAGTGTCCCAGTACTGTTTGTTTTGCAGTGTGGGGCCATTGTGTTTTTGCAATACAGGGAAAATGTTCTTTTCACTCTGGGGCTGGAACTGAAAAGTGTTAAGATTTGCCTCATGCCCCTGGGAATTATTGAGTGTTATTGTCATAGAATCATTGAATGGTTTCGCTTGGAAGGGACTTTAAAGACCATCTGGTTCCAAGTCCCCTAGTCCAGGTTCCAAGTCTCCAAGTCCACTAGACCAGGTTGCTCAAAGCCCTGTCCAGCCTCACTTTGAACACTGCCAGGGAGGGGGCATCCACAACTTTTCAGGGCAACCTCTTCCAGTGTCTTTCCACCCCCACAGTAAAAAATTTCTCCCTTTTGTCTAATATAAATCTATCCTCTTTCAGTTTAAAGCTATCAGCCTTTGCCCTGTCACTACATGCCCCTGTAAAAAGTCCCTCTCCAGCTTTCCCGTAGGTTTCCTTTAGGTGCTGGAAGGCTGCTCCCCAGAGCCTTATCGTCTCCAGGCTGAATAACCCCAACTCTCTCAGGTGTTCCAACCATCTGATAATTTTTGTGGCCTCCTCTGGCCCCTCCAACAGGTCCATATCTTTCCTGTGCTGAGGACCCCAGAGCTGAAAACAATGCTTCAGGTGGGATCTCACCAGGACAGAGTAGAGGAGCAGAATCACTTCCCTCAACCTACTGATCACATTTCTTTGATGCAGCCCACGATACGGTTGGCTTTCTGGGGTGAAAGCACACGTTGCTGGTTCATGTTGAGCTTCTCATCAACAAACATCCACAACTCCTTCCCCTCAGGCCTGTTCTTGAGCCATTCTCCACCCTACCTGTATTTGTGCTTGGGTTTGCCATGTGCAGGAGCTTGCAATTGGCCCTGTTGAACTTCACGACATTCACACAGGCCCACCTTTCAAGACTCTCAATGTCCCTCTAGAAAGCATCTCTTCCCTCCAGCATGTTGACTGCACTGCACAGCTTGGTGTCATCAGTCACACTGCTGAGGGTGCTCTCGGTTCCACTATCCATGTTGCTGACAAAAATGTTGAACAGCACTGATCCCAGTACCAACTCCTGAGGAACATCAGTCGTCACTAGTCTCCACTTGGACATCGAGCCACTTACTGCAAGTCTTTGAGTGTGACCTTCAAGCCAATCCCTTGTTGAGTGAGTGGTCCATCCATTAAATCCATGTCGCTCCAATTTAGACACAAGGATGTCGTGTGGGACAGTGTCAAATGCTTTGCACAAGTCCATGCAGATTACTTCAATTGCTCTTCCCTTTTCCACCAATGCTGTAATACCAGCACAGAAGGTCATCAGATTTGTCAGGCACAATTTGCTCTTACTAATGCCGTGTTGGATGTCACCAATCACCTTATTTTCCATGTGCCTCAGCATAGCCTCCAGGAGAAGCTGCTCCAGGATCTGGCTGGGCACAGAGATGAGCCGGACTGGCCTGTAGCTCCCCAGGTCTTCCTTTTTTCTCTTTTTGCAAATAGGGGCTATGTTTCCCCTTTTCCACTCACTAGGAACTTTCATACAGAGCATGATTTCTGCTCAAGTGACTCTGGGGTTATGCTTTACTACTAAGAACAGACACAAAAAAAGCAAAACAAAAATCACTGAACTAGGAGTGGAGATGAAGGAAGAGCTGACTCACTTGTGGGTAGCACTGCCCTCATGGGGATCAGGGGCATGACACTTTGTGGGTGGGAAAAGTAATGCCATGGAAGACGTGCTCCCTGGGTTGTGGCAATTAAAAATGTAATTTTAATAGTAATTTAAAATTTTTACTCTTAATTAGAAATTACTCTGGTAATTTTAAATGTTTGCATTTCGTAGTTAAAATCAGAATGTGAGGAGGCAAGCATTAGGAAGCAAGGAGATAAAATCTCTGACATCCATGCCGTGGAGGCTCCATGCAGAGAAAGAGGGTCTCTGCAGAGCCGTGGCAGCCCCACAGTCCATCTCCAGCTAAGGTGCAGAAACTCACATGCTAGTGGAGAGCAGTGACAGCCAGCTTTCTTAAGTGTTTATGCTGTTTAGAGAGGGAAAAAGCAGCCAAAACCAAGCTTGAGTGCCATTGCCACCACATAAGCAAACAGGCAGCAGGTGGTCATGTGCACCTAAATGTGTTTTTATGGTATGCCAATATAGAAACATAAATAAGGTGAAGAAAATATTGCATGTAATGCCAGATTCAAATCTGTTTATCATCCTTATTCCCAAGGGTCCCAATGTTTGGCTATTGAATTGCCGTTGCACTGACAATCTGAGCACAGAATGGAGGAAGGACACCATCACTCTTCAACAAGATAAAACATGTTTTATTTCATTGTGTTTTTCAATCTGTGAACTTGTCCTGTCAGATGAAATGAAGTAGTTACACACAGCCTTCTACTAATGCAACTGTAATGACATCTTAAAAATCTTAAATTCCTGTTACTCTCACATAAACAAAACCTGACAGTGATATTAATTTTCAGATTTTTAATTGATCCTGATTTTTAAGAAAATTTTCAGGCTTCTGAGATTACCATCTGAAGCAACAGATGGAGTTGCAGTCAACACCAGATTATCAACTGCCCAGCCCAAGGGAAAAGCCCAAGAAACAACAGCTTGTTAGCATCTACCACCCAGGTATTGCACAAAGTCCTAGCTTTCACCCTGGTTTTGTGCATCCCTTGAGTGAATCCAGGGGAGTTCTGAACTTCTTTCTACCCATGTGGGCATCCTTCACAGCCCTTCAAAAGGACATGACCCACTCAAGCATGTCCTCTCTCCTGGGCATCAGGCTGCATGGCCAACAGCCACCATCCTTCGTCTTCCTTGGGTGGCTCCACATTGGTGAGACCACCAGCCTTGTGGACTCACAGGGCATGTGTGACACTGCGGCTTGAACACCACAGTAGAGCTTTGAAGGCAGGCAGATATCGCAGCTGAAAACCAGACTGGGTTGTCAGACAGCCTGCTCAAGCAGCACAACTGGCAGGCTGCAGCCTTCTTTGAAACCAGCCATGGTATTTTGAGCTGCCACTCTGTTGTGTGTGAAGCCTAACTTTGCTGTTGACATTTTTTGTGAATATTTATATACCATAATATAATGAAAAGCAAGGTGAGAGACTCATGCAAATATATCTTAAAAATTTTCCTGTAAGACTTGAAGACACTGTGTGTTTGCTGGATGTTTCTGCTTGTCTTAAATCTCAGCAGATTTTTGTCATAAAAAAAAAAAGAGTTAAGTCAGAAGTTATTTTTAATGTTTTAATGCTACAACATTTTGTTGATGGAGGGACTCAAGTGGTAACCTTATACTTGTGATTATCTCCTGCCATAGCCACAGAGAAGCTAGGTGGTAGCATTTGCCATCCCACCAAGATGTGGCCTGTGACCTCCTTGGTTCCTCAAGCTCCCTGACAGGGACAAACAAATGGTGTCACACCATGGTACTGAACTGTGCCCCTGCACGGCACAGCATTTAGTGTTAGCAAACAAACCAAGTGCCAAACTCCTGCTTTAACCTGCTAACCTGGCTGGAAAGACATGGTGCTTTAAATGGATAAAGATATGAAAAAAATACATGATAGAAACTTGGATAAGTTTTCTATCTTTTCATTTCCTTCCCTACATTTTATTCTGTTGTCATGACTGCAGATATTACTATAAACACCTTATCAAAATCAGGTCAATCCCATTACAGTGGGAGCCGTACTTTAATGTCAGAAAAGGCCGGAAAGCCGCCCTCCTGGAAGCAGGAGATTTCCCCGGAGTGAGAGACATCTTTAATGTCAGAGACCCCATGACCCTGGAGTTAAGCCACTTCCATTGAACTACCCAGCTAGAACAGGAAGGTCAGAGCACACTCTCTGTTGGTAAAAATTACTAACTGTATGTATTAAAGCAATCCCACAGCTGCACTCTGGCCCAAGTCGCCTCTGTGGTGTTAAAACTCAGGGGTCAGCAAAGGCAACGTTGCTCCCGGCTTGTCCCCTGCCTCACTACCTGGGGCTGCAGGGGCACTGGCCACGGGCAATGTTAGAGCTACTTTTATATCCACACTTTCTCAGAAATGGTTTAATCAGAGATGAAAGATAAAGATTGTTCAGTTTTGGTACTGCTCATTTCTAGCAATTTTGTGTCATTGCAGACGAGGACCTGCAACGGTTTCTAGCACAGTCATTAACCCAGCAGAGCCCAGGGGCTGTGTACATGGGGCTGCAGCATGCCCCACAGCTGCACTGCCACCAGCCCTGTGCTTGCTGTGCCACAGGCTGGCAGAGGCAGCTCTCTGGTGTTTGACATGCTGCTGAAAATGGATGTGCACTCAAGCTCCATTAGCACCTTTCTTCCCGCAATTTGCAATGCTTGTTTTGCCTGCCGTGTTGGCTTTCTGGCTCCTTCGCAGGGTTAGGTGCATTTCACTGCTACTTAGCAAAGACAAAGACACTCCCTACCACACTGGCCTTAGTGTATCTGACATCTTGTAAAGCCAAAATTATGCCAGACTGGATCAAAAAGCTGATCTACTCAGTATTTTCAGGATTAATTGATATAAAATACCATACCAGCACCACAGAAGAGGTCTTCATTTGCATTGTCATGAATTTTAATCTTGTTCTCTTTTTATTTTCCCAAAGAAAAGCTGATTTATGTTGTGCAACCATAATTATATGTGAATTTTCAACTACTCTAGTTCTCTCAACTACTCTAGCTCTTTCACTAGATTTCATAATTCTCAAGAAGGCAAGGATGCATACAATGTCTTCAGAAGACTAAATAAGACTGAATAACTATGTTAAGCTACATAACCATTTACAATTCAATAGCTGCTTACATAAATGTAAACAGCATATGCCCCATCTCTAAGAAACTTCATATTTGCGATATGTCAAAGTAACATTTAGATGGAAATTGGAAGGCAGATAAATTACATGCAACAGAATTTAGTAGTTTTATTCATTAAATTGCCTTGAATTTGTTGGGTACAAAAGAAAAAATAAGCTTATAAAATAATTTTCTACATTAAAAAGTGATTTATTAAGAAGTACAATGAACTGAACAGATTGTGTCTGGTGACTATGTCCTTCAAGATCTTAGAACCAATAAATTTCAGTTCCATGCTTCATTTTTATTCATAATCTGGAAAACAAGCTTGCCTACTTCTTTTACTCCCAACTGACTTTTCATTTTTGAGGGAAATCATCTTTGGTAAAACAATTTGAAGAAAATGGACTAGTCTCTGCAGATGCAAAACAGGCTATTCCAATCAAAAGTTGGTTCATAATTTTTTTCTTTTTTTTTTTCAGATGCATAGCCATTGCATAATGTTTCAGCTTTTTGCCATGCTTTAAATTGTTGGCAACAAACACACACTCCTTGGCATTATTTTTCTTGCTGCGGCAGAGATATAAGCATATAACATACGTTGAAGTAGAATATAGGTGAGCAAGAAATTCAGAAATCAGAGATGTCAACTCCTCTTGTCTATCTCTGAGGCTACAGCAATAGCAAAAGGAGATAAGACGATGATAGTCCATTAAGACCTTAATATTTCATGAGATCAGCTTCAAAGTTTAAAAAAAAGTATTCATTGTTTTTCCTTGCTGGTGCTGATGTGTTGGTTTCATTACAAAAAGGTCTCTAACTCATACTACAGTGAGTTTACTAGAAACACCTGTATGATTATGGCCCTTTCATGCCAGTGCAATTGTTCATATTGGAGAGAGGTACAAAATTAGCTTCTTGGTTCGAGTTAGTACCACGCTTAACATTACTTAGCCCCAAACAAGGCTGGTGCAAGACAACATGGTTGAATCAGAAAGGTAAGAGTTAGGACCGTAGAAACAGGATCTTTCCTTATTTTAGTGTGAGCCTGTTCTTTGCTCCCTGGGGCTGCCCTTAGATTCCTTTTGCCCACGTGAAATCAAGAACTTGGCTCAACTCTCTTGCACTTCTCTCTTTCACAAGAATAAACTAATTCTGTCCTCACAGTGCCACAAGGCAATTTGCTGTAGTATAAAAGAGATTACCAACTCAGCCTATTGCCCATAAGACATTTTGATCGTGAGACCTATTAGAAATAAAAGCTTCATTCCTGTACTCTTGACCCTGTCTAGAATTGGAGATGAGAGTCTAGACCATTTGATAGGAGCTATGGCCAAATCCCTGAGATACCAAATACTCAGCTTCCCATTGAAATTAGAGATGCGTACCTTGTCACTGCTGTTGGTCTGATCTGATGCCTAGCTTCCTTTAAAGATACTGGCCTTGCCAGTGCAACACTGAATAATGTATTCCTGTTTGTGGCATGCGTACACACATATATATATGAGTGTCCTATCAGGTTATCTATGCAGTGCTATCAGGGGACTAGTCCCACTCTTCTTTTGCCATTTGGAATGAACTCTATGCATTGTTTATACTGAATGTGAATTCAGAAGGTCAGCATGCAAGTGACTGGTGCAATCTATTACAGTTCTGTTTCTTTTTGCATGGTGTTATGCTTCCCAACGTATTCTTATGCTGTCACATCATTTTCTAAGACAAAGAATACCCAGCACACCACTTGTAAACATACTGCATGCAACTCTATGTGCTGAACAGTTATGTGTTCTTACTGACACTGCTGTGTATTCCCCAGCTGCAACAATGACAGGGCTTTACCTCTCTTGATGCAAAGAGTTCTTATTCTGCTTTTTCCCCTTAGTTTTATGTTAGCCCATTTCACTCTGCAAGTTACAGCTTTTCCATCTTCAGATTAGTTCTCTTGCTATTAAGTAACTTCCATTTAAGACGGTGAAGAGCCCACTGCAGATAACTGTGCATGGCACTCTTATTAGGTTAACCCCTCTGCAGCAGGAAGACTTAGATCAGACATTGGTCCTTTTCAGTCCAAATGTCATTTCCAAGAATAATTTCCCCTGGTTGCTTAGCAACTTCTCTTAATCTTTCCTTTCTCTCATTCATATCAATATCCAGTCCCTCAGCCACGTCACAAAGCCAGGACATGCTGTGTCCGACTGGCTGTTCACAGTGTCCTGGTAAAAACAGTCAGAAATGCAGACCCATTTTCATTGTTTTGCTCCCCAATATAGTTGCTTTTATTTTTGGTTTGCCCAAGCAATATATAAGGCATAAGATTTGCAAGCAACAAGGAAACAGATCTAATGTTGCCTTTTGTGCTGGGGCACAGGGATGGGACTCAGTTTAGCCCTGCAGTCCTTGAGGGGCTCCAGGCTGAACAGAGGCTGCCTCTTGCTCCATTCATAAGCAAGCACCTAAGGAAATCCACACACACCAGCATGCAGGGATAAGCTTCAAGCTCCTAGAGAGTTCCTGTGCCTTTTTTTCTCTCCAAAATCCTTTGAGAACTTTTCCTGAGGTGGACAGAACAGCAGCATGGCTCTGGAGGAAGATGCTCAGAGTTTCGAGGAATTAGAGAATCAGGTGTGCATACTACCTTTCCATACGTGAAAGTGGACACAGGCTAAGAATCAAAATACACAGCACATTCTTGCACGGTTGAAATGTAACTTCATTTCTGCAGAGTAACTTTTGGCCCTTGTCCTTTAAATTTGTTTATGCACAATTCTTTCCCTTTCTCTTCTATGCTTCTCAAGAACACACCTCACAGTACTGTAATATCACTATTTGGTTACAAAATGTTCATGGGTCTAAGCCTTTCTCATACACCTAGGTGCAACTCGGAATTCAATTATATTAAGTAAAATCAAAATTGCCCTGTGTGTATCTTGAAAGCATTTATTAATGTCCCTTCCTCTGAAGGAAACATTTTCTCTGAAGAGTATTTATCAGTCATTGCCCAAATACAGGAACTTCCAACATTTCTCATCCCTATGATTGCACTGGTTTATGGACTGGGAAGAACAAAATAATAACAAAATATCACTACAGCCTCATACAGTTTGACTTTTAATTCTGTTAGAATCTCTCTGTTCACTTATACGTGAGAAACAAAGATGTGCTCCACAGTTTTGTGGAGAGAATCCCACTGGCACCTTATGTTTCTCAAGATGTAGGAAAAAATTGTGACCTTCTTGTCCTCAGCCATACCACTGCAGAAACTTCAGCTGAGACCCTTATCAATTGTGAAGTCTCCTTCACTCTACAAACCCAGGCAGATACTGGTGTTGGTCCAGATCAAATGACCCTTTCAGTAAACAAGTAACTGAAATGTCAGGATCATCTCAAGTTTTTTTGTGATATTCTGGACTTTCTACAAGACTGGATAAGTGCACTGTTCTCTTACATACCCTAGTACTTGTGCTCATGTACAGACCAGACTGGAGACTGCTAGGCAAAGATGAGGAATAGAAACAGCCTTCAACACATCTGGAGACATCAGATAGTTGCCAGGTTGTTGGCAAGTCAACTACCAGGAAATCTGTCTGTAAAGAAGAAAAACTCAGCTAAACAAGATGTAACCTGATAGACATCCTTGTGGTATGAAGTAAGCATCAATCAAAGTAAGCTCTTCAGCTGTATCGAGAACATACAGACAATCATTATAAATACCAGTATTACACACCATTCATCTTGGTGGCATAAGAACAACAGGATAGTGCATGCTGTCTCTTTGGAGGAGAAAAGCACAAATTCTGCTGCTAATGATGATACATGCTGGGACCAGTATGATATCAAACCAAACTAGACATATGAAAGAAAAAAAGTCTCAATTTTTTCTGTCCTCAAAGGTGAAATGAGAACAGGATAAAAATAATGGAGACACATTAGTCATATTACTAGAGCGAAATGGGTTTTCTTTTTGCAGAACCTTAAAAAAAAGAGTTTTTTCAAAGACTGGGTGACCAACATCTCCTGTGTTGCAGCAATAATTGTTTGCAATGGAGATAAACAGAGCAGTAAGGAGCGCAGTACTTTAAAAATAGAACAGAGTATTAAAAAAAAAAAGTAACATAGACATTAATTCAGCAAATCATGAACAACTTTACCTACAATGACAGAAAAAGTGAAAAGAAATAGTATTCCAATTGCTAGAACTTGCAGTAAGAAGCAAAAAGAAATAGAAATTTCTCATTTACAAGAAGACATTTAATATAATTGGCATTACAGAAATCTAGTGGGAGGATTTGCATGTCTGGAATGTTAAAAACTTTGCTTTTAACACAGTTAAGAGGAATAAAGCAGGTATAATGTAGGCGGAAGTATTAGACCATGTGTCACAGGCACTATTTCTCACCTTAACGACTTGAAACTACAGTCCAGAACACAAATAATAATTAAAAACAAAGAAGACTGGAGAGCACCTGGAAATGTGGTTTTACCACCTATGACTTGATTTGCTTTTCTTTTTTTTAGCTGTTTTGGTTTGGGTTTTTTTTTCATGATTGACACATGAGAAGATTGAACATGTTAAATCAGTTTGAAGAGTATGTATGTAGACGACTAAGACTGCTGTCTTAGGTTGCTATTCTGAAATTTGTCTCTTACTTGTATGCCACCTGACATGCTGCTGGATCCTATCCTTATCTGTTCATCCCTTCAGACTGCTAACTGTTGTTTCTGTGGGGTTTTTTTGAGCTTTCTGTAAATGTTCATAAATTTTAATTTAGCCTTAAAAGATCATTGAGCAAAGTTGTTTGTCTTCTCCAAAAAGTTTCATTGTTTACATTCCCACTTAGGTATCTTTCAAGGTCTAGAAGTTTTACCTGTTTTAGTTCTTTCGGAATCCTGTAAAGTAAGATTCATGGATTAATGTCAGTACTGATAAAAGGTGACAGTTTTTTTCTTGTATATGAGGAATGTTATAGGAAACTTCATCTGAAAGAAAAGATCAAATGAAAGAAAAGGAATAAGAACAAATATTGTAGTTCTTTAAGAAAAGTTATAGATGGTCAAAAAGCTACAATCAAGACAGAGAACTTTTTTTGAGCAAAAGTTCCTATTGCATAAATGAAGACCAGATGGGAGCTAGATATATAAAAAAGAAACAAGAAGGAATAGGTAAAATGAACATGATGTCTAGCTGTGAGTATAGAAAGGTGTAATAAGAGGAGTTAACAATGTTAGATAAAAATCCATGGCAGAGAGGGCAAAGAACAAAGCAACTTCCATTTAAGTGTTTTGAGAAAAAAAAAAATAATAAGGAAAGCAAGACGGGCACCCATTTACTGAACAGCTTTTTCTACCTCATTAGTAACAGTCTTTCTATAATAATTTTTGCTTTGTATCTAGAAAAAGGCAAGAAAAGACACTAGATAAATTATTTTCATGACAATGATGAAACAATTCCCAGGCCAGCAGTAACCAAAGCAGCACAGCAAGTATATATAAGTGATAAACACTTGAGTTAACGGGGCCAGATAACTTTTTCACAAGTCATGAAATAAATTTTCTGAGTAAGATTCTGGACAACTGATCTGCTATATAAATTCTAGGAGAGGCCAGAAAAAATACCTGATGAAACATTGTCCACACTTGAGCAAACAAGATAACAGATGGTGGCTTAATTTGATAGCAGTCTCAGGCAAAATAGTGGGAAATCAAATAATCAGTGTTGAAGATTCAGCCCACGAAAATCTTATATCTGCCATGGCAACACATTTACCACTGCTGTTCTTTATTCTGCTCAAATGTTTAGCGAAGGTTTTTGCTCCACAGGCAAGAAGAAGATACAGCTAATCTCAAAGCTTAAGGCTTTTTTGCCTTACTCCCATCTTTCTATCTTTTCTGCCTTTCTTTCTTTTTCTTGAGTCAATGCTCTTTAGTTGTAGTTGGAGAAAGAACTTATTCATTGAACTTTCATTGGCTGCTATTAGGCAGAGTCTATCTAATCTGTCATTTAATTAATTGATGAAGAATTAGAGGAAGACAATAATTAACTTGAGTCAACATGATTTCATGGAAAACAAGTCTTGCCAGATAGTTGATTTAATTTATTGAGTGGCTGAAGGTAACTGGCTTGAAATCTTGAATGGTGGTAGCAGGCATTTGACTTTGTTCTCTACAAAGTCACAATTGAAATATGAGTGCTCTAAAATATCTTCAAAGCATATGAACTGGCTAATGAGAAGGAATATTTTGTATAAGATAATACGGAAGAGATTGCCTGAAATTTGAAAAAACATCAGCAGCTGTAGCTTCTAGATCTGCAGTGCACAGCAGCTCGCTCATAACCTAAGCAATGAGCTAAAACGTACAACAAACTCAATTATACAGAAAGTTTGCATGGAAGCAGCAGAAGACTAAAAAAGGTACAATGCATTTGAGAAATCAGCAGAGAGCAGATATGCATGACAGAATCCTCACTGAGATAATCTCCAAGCTGAGCAAATTCAGTCACAGACAAAGAAACATTCACTTGACCTAACTACAAATGCAAATTCAGACTGTACCAACCCTTGCATATACAATATGAGCTCTGTTGTGCCCAGGAATCCAGTTGACTTTTAAAGACTGCTCACACTAGTCCATTTGAAGAAGAGCGAACATGTTGGATAGTCAGAGGTGTATAGAAAAAAAAAATAAAAGGATGCCTGTTTGCAGTTCTCAATACAAAATCTTAATTTAACTTCCTAGCTTCTGAAAACCTTTGCTTAAAATGAGAGGATTCGATGTCACAGCATGAGTCAGACATGGAGTGAAAAAAGGGCTCGTAAGGGTTTCAAACTATAAAATTCATTTAAAAAACAGATTGAATAAATAGAGAAAATTTTTACGTGGACAGAACTGGAAGAGACTGCACGGCTTACAACATTCAACACACCACAATTTAAGCAAATAGATGTGGCACAGAGATGTCTCCGGACTCTCTTCTACAGGTCTTGGGCAACCCAGCCTGGAAGGGATGGCAGGAGGTCCCCAGTGCAACCGTTTGCAATAAAAGGCTACAAAAGATGCTTCCATTGGATTTCCACCAGAGATTTGTAACTAAAATGGGTGACTGCTGATCTGATGGTATTGGGAGAGAGACATTCTTGTTCACTGCTTACATGAACCCATAGCCACTCCTCTGGTCAAGCAGTTCTACTAAGGTGGTCAGCATTCCTATTTTAGGATGCTGAAAATGGTATCTGTGTCTTGAATAAGACCCTCTTAATAAATAAGTAGATCAGGCTGCTGCTGATCATGGATTCAGACAATTTTGTCTGGATTTGATTCTCACTACCTCTTCTTCCACAGGACCTAAACACATCAAACTTCCACAGAGGAATGGGAAGTACCTGTTTTCTAACTTGAGAAGTTAATGAGTTAACCTGGGGGAAAAAAAAAAAAAAATTAAACACCACACAAAATTAAAAAAAAAGACCAAACCCATCCAAAACAAGACATACAAAAAAAGAACACCAAACACAAAAACCTATACTTGAATATTCACTTAAGGTTTTACAATAATTTCACCAGACTACAATGAGGTCTCTTTGTATTTGTTTCTGTTGAATATTCTGTTAAATTAATTTACTTCATGATCTGACATGGAAAACACCTACATTAAGTTCCAAAACCTTTAGCCTGGCAGCTTGCACTTAAATACCATGGAACATATGTATTGAATTAAAACAGCTCAAGATAATTCCTTTTGAAGACTAGCTACTCTTCAAAGTGGTTATTTCAAAAATACAATTAATAGTAAATAGTAATTTAATAATAGATTATAAATCAAATATCACTCAATTTCTGGACAACAGCAAGAGAAAATATTTGTCGTTTAGATTATATGTCATCTTTTCCAAGTCACACATGCAAATGTCTCTCTCTGAAATATCAGTTTCCCTCCTTTACCTCTACTTTTTATACCCAACCCAAACCACGGTTCTTAATGTAAGTTGCTTCTTAAAAATTTGTTTCAGATTTAAATAATCAGTAATTGTTACCATCTTCTTTTTTTTTTTCTGCAGTGTTAGAAACAACAGAAACATTACAATGGAGATGTTAAGTTCTCAGAACACATCCTCTTAAATGAGGATCAGATTTATCTAGAATGAATAAATCATGATAGGTACAATGCACACTGTGCTCAGAGAAAGCAGTTCCATTCTGCTTTGAAAGGAACTTTATTAACTAATTACACAGTAATTGTCAAAACATGCTGATCTCAGGGATTAATGACCAGAAGGGTGTGATTGTTTCTGTGCACACCTTGGCCCATTAGCTCCCAGCAAGTCCCTAGTTATTAATCTTCAACAAATCGCATTGTTATTATTGGCATATTGAACTGCTTATGACAGCAGACCCTTCAGGTTTATGGATATCTTAATTTTATTGGGTAATGTCGAAATAGCCAGTGTGTAGAGCAAATAGAATGAATGCCATGTATATCAAATTAATTGAGAATAATCCCTGAACTTTCTATTTGCTTGATAATCACAACAGATTTGCCAGTGCTAATATGACTGATTTCATTTCACACCACTGTTCTTACTACCAGTAATGTTTTCACATTGCCACAATTTGTCTTTTTTTCTTAAACACCAGTATATTAATAATTTGACAACTTTTGAGGTTATTGATTTCAAAATAGTAATTGCAGTCATTCACAAAGTTACACAAACTTTGAAGAAGGGAGGAAAGGAGTGAGTTTCTTTTTTCCTGCTGCCATCAGGGCTTGCTTTCACAGAGATCAGCTACTCCAATTAACTCACAGCAGTGAGAACCATGACCCCAAAGCTCCCAGAGAGTGGTGGAACCACAAGACTTCACAGCCAACAGCTTTCTTTCCTGAGGGAGACAACCATTAGGAAAGGGCACAGCCTCTTTCTGACTGAATATGTTCTTCCTTAATCATAATTTTCCACAACATAAATTATAATAGAACTGTTTTATTAAATCCCAGGTAGACTAAGTAATTTCTTACAACATGATTTTCTAAGGCAAAATTAAAGGAGCTGAACGTCTCCCTAGACTTGAGACACACTGCTGGTGCTGCTACATGTAAAACTAGATCTAACTGCTTTGTTTTGTGATAAGCAGTATGAGGGGTGTTTTCTTCAGCTTAAGAGCTTTTTCAGGATTGGTTGTTGTTTGAGCTTTCACCAGGGCATACACTGGTACAGGCAGGAGCAGCTTCATCACATTTATAAGCACAGAATGGGACTGTTATGGTAACCTTTCAGACAAGGACAAGTAGGACATGTTCTCTGGACTTGTGCCATTTTGGATAAACAATGATCTTCTCATTTAAGAAAGAAACAGTATCAAACCATCGAACACTCCTTCTAAAGAAGGCAAGGCTGAGTGAAAAGAATGGGAAATTTGACACTCTTCAGAAAGGGTATAGAAATATGATAATGCGTGATTTTATGGTGACTTTCATCCAAGATGTGCCAAGGACTTTAATTAAACATGTCCTGAATTATTTATTTGCCCACCATTCGTTATTTTAAAAAATGTTCTTTAATATTTATGCATCAAGTTTGATTTTATCCAAGTAAGACCATTGATTCAAAAGCAAATGATATTTTTCCCATCATCACATTATTCCTTACAATAATTCATTAACATAATCTCATTTTATCTGGATAAAAGACAAAACCATCATTTCAAGGCACCATTTTGCTGTTGAAGTAGCAAGGTCCAGAAAGATTTAAAAATTGGACAAGAAGACCTTACAGGTAAAGCCTGGAAGCCACAGCTTATTCACAGGTTACCCCACCTTCTTGCTTTCCTGGCCCATTCACTTGCCCTACTGCAGGGTGTGAACGTGTATATATGCGTATATGTGTGTATGTATGTATATTTAGGAGAAGGCTAGGTGTCTTGTTCTTTTTTTTAGCATACATTAGAATCATAGAGTGGTTCAGCTTGGAAGGGATCACCTAATACCAACTCCCCTGCCATGATACTGGCATAATTACCTGGTCTTAAAGAAGAATGTGCTATACATGCCTGTGTCATCATAGTCAGGCTCATGCACAGCCCAGTCTCCTCTGTTTCTACAGGGACACTCAACTAAAGATGCCCTGTGCATCTCAAGCAACCAAGAACCTGTCCCAGAAGTATTTTCTTCCCTGGAGCATGGAGTTTTCTGAATGATGGGAAAGTCCCTAAAGCAGAGAGAGAGTACATCATTGTTCTAGCAATGACTTCATAGATGATGAGGAGATTTTGAACTCTGTTCTGAAATAGAAGAAGGTGAAACAGAGTTACCGTAGTACAGATGTGAAGTGCTTGAGTGGGCCATCATTGTTCATGAGGCATGTAGCTGCCTGCTCTACAATCTCAGACTTTCTGTAGTGTTCATATTAAGAGAGAGAAAAAAGGAGTTGTGAGACTCTATCTTAGACATGACAGGAATGTGGATCAGTAGAGATGTTTTCTTGCTTGAGAAAAGAGGAAGTTTCTGGATCACCTGAAAATTTCCTGACCAAAACACAAAACAAGAGCAAAATGCTATTCTCTACTTTGGTAGCCTGCTTCAAGGTGCTCAAAATACTGGTGAGACTAAAAGATTAAGTTGAACGTTAAAGTGTTTCCTAACACTGGTACAAAAATATTAATGTTCATGGATGTCTTGGCTGGTTAAAAGCTCCATCAAAAAAACATAGAATGTCCTGAGCTGGAAGGGATGCACAAGGATCATTGAGTCCAACTCCTGTCCGTGCATAGGAAAACCCCAAAATTCACACCATCTGTCTGAGGACATTGGCCAATCACTTCTTGAACACTGTCAGGCTCGGGGCCATGACCACCTCCCTGGGGCCCTGTTCCAGTGCTCCCCAACCCTCTGGGGGAAGAACCTTCTCCTGATGTCCAACCTGAACCTCCCCTGGCACATCTTCTTGCCATTCCCTCGGGTTCTGTCATTGGTCACCAGAGAGAAGAGACCGTGAGGAAGTTGTAGACACAATGAGGTCTCCCCTCAGTCTCTATTCTCCAGGCTGAACAAACCAAGTGACTTTAGCTGCTCCTCATACGGCTTCCTCTCCAAACCCTTCACCAACTTTGTAGCCATCCTCTGTACACTGTCTAGTAGCTTTATATCCTTTTTATCCTGTGTCACCCAGAACTGCACACAGTGCTCCAGGTGAGGCCGCACCAGTGCAGAGCAGATGATGTTTTTTCAGAAATGTGCTGTCTCAAGACTTTCAAAGAAAAGTTCAGTTATCTGAACTGTCCTTTGTTATATGATAGTTCCCCTGTTTCTGATGTGTAATCCTCAGCCAAAGATAGGGTCAAATTCGTGATTGTGGCTAAATAATCTTAACATAATATATTAATTATATAATTTTTAAATATCACTATGTGGGTATATGCATTTTTTTGGTTGGATAAAAACTGTAGGGTTTCCCAGAACCATAAAGTTCAGAAGGTGAATAAGGGCTCCTTTTTCCATCCGCTGAAATACAGCCATCAGTAAAGACAAGTCACCTCTGTCACGAACTAAGAATAACAAGAATAGATGGCAGAGATCTCCACCTTAGAGATATGAGGACAGAATTCTGGCAGGTGAGGTTGCTGACAGCCAGAACAAAGCAACAAGACACACTGATGTTCAGCTGTCACTTGGTCTCCCCAAATCAAGACTTGGTATCTTTCAGGAAAATAAATCATAGATCAATGGGCCAGGGTGAAGCTTTAGAAAAAGTACAGGGCATATGGGTCAGACTAAATAACCAGAGCTATCTTCCAGTATTAATGTCCATTAGTCAGCCAATCAGACCAACAAATATAAGATCATGCATTCAGTGAGAACCCCAGGCAGAAACCAAGGTAGGCAGAGGATAGAATCTCCTAGCCTGCCAGTGGGCAAATCACTGCTCGTTTAATAAACATAGCCACAATCTATTCTATAGGAAGGTGCAAAGGGCCTTAATTTCACCCCCACGTGATGGGGCTTTTTTCTCCAGGAAACTTCATGTTTCTTTCCATGCTTTGTTTCTTTTGCTGTTTTATTATTGAGAAAAGCAATAAGAACAGCAAATGACTTTCTTTTGTAGCTCATGATTTTATATCCTACATCTGAAAATGAAATGTAGCATGAAATATACTTTTTGTCCTAATATGAAATTGGATCAAGTTAAAGCATTTTCTGTACTCTTAGCAAGGAGAGCTCCTTAAAATGGCTGAAAAGGCTCTATTCAGTTTAAGAAAAGTATCCATCAGATTTGTACCTCAGCTCACAATGATTTTATTACCATCTCATATAAGACCGATGATATTGAATTACAGATTGATCACCATATCAAGCAACAAAATTATGAGATTTTCCTTTTGCACTAACATATTGTTTAAATCCTGTCTCTCTCTGACTCAATAAAAAGCACCAGGCTCTATGCAGCTGCAGCTAAAATAAGTTTTGCAGTAAAACATTGGCTCTGTTTGCGGCAACTAGGACAATAGTTTTTATTTTAATAATAGTGTTCAGTGACTCACATTAATAAAAAATCCACAAGAAATATAGGCCTGGAATGCTTGATATTTTTGTTTGTTTGTTTGTTTTGTTAATTATTCTCCCATTTGAGCATGGCAATGCAGTTCAGAAATCTCTGGAAAAAATCACATTATTACTATTACTAGTATTCATCCTCAGGCTAGCAGGACAGATCAGCTGCCTGGGAGGAAGCACAAGGGTTAATAGTCTCTTCCCCAGTGGCTTCCCTGTGTGCTTGGTCCTGCTGTGGTAGCCAGGTGACAAATGCAGGAGATGCCACAGCACTGCCCATTTCCCCCATCCAGCCGGCCTACAGCAGCATATGCTCTGTCACAGCCCCACAGGCACAAAACAGCCCCAGGGTGGGGAGTACAGCCCTGTGCAGTGGATGTTGTGTACTTAGGCTTCAGTAAGGCCTCTGACACCATATCCCACAGCATTCTCCTGGAGAAGCTGGCAGCTCATGGTCTGGATGGGTGTACTCTGTGATGGATAAAGAGCTGGCTGGATGGCCAGGCCCAAAGAGTTGTGGTGAATGGAGCCAAATCCAGTTGGCGGCCAGTCACGAGTGGTGTTCCCCAGGGCTCAGTATTGGGGCCAGTTCTGTTTAATCTCTTTATTGATGATCCAGATGAGGGGATTGAGTGCACCCTCAGTAAATTTGCAGATAACACCAAGTGGGGTGGGAGTGTTGATCTGCTGGAGGGTAGGAAGGCCATCCAGAGGGATCAGGGCTGGCTGGATCGTTGGGCTGAGGCCAGTTGTATGAGGTTCAACATGGCCAAGTGTTGGGTCCTGCACTTGGATCACAACAACCCCAGACAGCGCTACAGGCTCGGGGAAGAGTGGCTGGAAAGATGACCGTCTGAAGAGGATCTGAGGATGTTGGTCGACAGCCGGCTGAATATGAGCCAGCAGTGTGCCTAAGTGGCTGAAAAGGCCAACAGCATCCTGGCTTGTATCAGAACTAGTGTGGCCAGAAGGACTAAAGAAGTGACTGTGACACTGTGCTCAGCACTGGTGGGGCCCCACCTCAAACCCTGTGTTCAGTTTTGGGCTCCTCACTACAGGAAAGACATTGAGGTGCTGGAGAAAGTTCAGAGAAGGGCAACAAAGCTGGTGAAGGTCTTGGAGCACAAGTCTTATGAGGAGCAGTTGAGGGAACTAGGACTTTTTAGCCTGGAGAAAAGGACACTATGAGAGCATGGGCATACTGTCAAGGCAGTTCAGTGGAACCCAGGTTCCAGCATTAGCAAGACAGCTGTTGTAAATATGCACCGTCTTGCAGTAAGTGTGTTTCCCAGGTGAATCTGAAATAAGCTGTTTTCAGATGGCCATGCAGGCCATCTTACATCAGTTACTGGGGGTCTCTGAAAGGCCAGTGAATGTTCACGTGGCTGCAGAGTACCCATTTCTCACTGGGCTGGAAGACCTACATACGTTCAGCACCCAGTGCCACAGAAGACCGATGTTGGGAGAATGCTGGGTTCCTGGCAAGGGTGACAGCAACGTCCTATCACTTCCAAGCAGACCTTATCACTCTTTAAAACTACCTGAAGGGAGGTTGTAGCATGAAGGGTGTTGGTCTCTTCTCCCAAGTAGCAAGAGATAGGACAAGAGGAAATGGCCTTAGGTTGCACCAGGGAAGGTTCAGACTGGATGTTAGGAAAAATTTCATCACAGAAAGCGTTGTGAAGCATTGGAACAGGCTGCCCAGGGAAGTGATGGAGTCACCATCCCTGGAGGTGTTTAAAAGCCACAGAGACGAGGTTCTTGGGGACATGGTTTAGTGTTAGAGTTAGGTTATGGTTGGATTCAATGATCTTAAGGGTCTCTTCCAAACAGAATGATTCTATGATTCTATAATTCTATGATTCTATGATTTGGTGCAAAAAAGAGATGTGTTTGTAAGAGCTTCTGAGAAGATGCTTTTTACAGACTCCAAATAGATTAATACACAGATTAAGCAAAATATGAGGGCCTCCACACATCTGCAATGCAGGCAGCCCTGAGCATGGGGAAAACAAGCCCTCTCAGAGAGCAACTCATCCCTCTGCATTTCATAATGCCCTTCAAACTACCTAGAAATACTGCTAAACTACCATGTTGTGAGTAAATAAACAGTTACAGTTTGTAATTAGTATAAAGCAGAGTGATAAAACATAATGTAAAATGAAACCTTCCCCAGATTATAAATAAATATTTTTAACACAGCGTTGAAGAGTAATTTATCTGTGTACAAGAACAATGCAGGATAAACAGCAAACTGTGAGAGCATTTATATATCAATAAATTAAAGTGGTCTAAGTGGAAATTATACACAGACACGCACACAGCGATTTTACTGAGAAAATTACCCTCAAGCTGTTCCTCTGAAGCCACAATGGTCAAATGACCAAACTCTCAAACAAGTACTCAGGTTCTTGGCTTTGCCTGTTCGCGCAGCTCTGGCACAGGAGAAAGATTAGCCACAAGTAATAGCCTAAGCAGGTGCAGGATGAGCTCCCAGACAGCAAAGCTGCTATTATTTTGAGGAAGACTGTTGTCATGGTTTCTCCAAAAATATTCCAGGTAACACAAAAACACTTGTTCACCATGTTTCAGCAATATTCCTTCTGCTAATGGTGGCGGTACAACAAAAATCCTTGCCACAGCATCTGTGCCTTTCAACCAGAGATCTTCCAGCCCATGGCACGCAGCCGTGGGTCGAGCTGCCTACACTTTGCTGTTTTGCAGAAGAGGTGAAGGTGCCCAGGTGTCCTGGTTTTGTTAAAAACAACACCAGTTTCTCTTTCAGTGAATTTTTCTTTCAGCTAAGTTCTTCTAAGTAACTGCACTTTTCTGAAGTCAGATACATGTTTTGGTGGACATAGCAAGCTGATAAGGGTGCATGTCCCATAACTGAAAGGGGCAAGGAGGAGTGAACTGAACAGGTGACTAAAACTGAACAACTAAGTATTCCATCCCATCCACGTCATGACACCATATAAAACTGAGTGATCATGAGGGTCTCGTTCTTCGACTATGATCAGCATCTGTGGAGGACCCTGCAAATTGACCCTGCAAACTGAGACCTAGTGACAGACCCTGCATCCCTGAATCCAGTTCCAGTCTGCCACAGAGTCCAACCCAGGACTTCTGAGTGCCTGCCCTGCAGCTGCTAGAGCAGTGCTGAGCTGTGCTGGGAAATTCAAGATTGGTTTTGTATATTTTGCATTATTTTTTCTATTTTATTAGTAGCATTAGTAAAACATTTTGAATTTTTTCCAACTTGCAAGTCCTCTCTCTTTTTGCCTCTCTTTGCCCTCCTATTGCCTTTCGTTGGTGGGGAGGGCAGGGGACTGAGCAGGGGAAAAGGGAGGACGTTAACAGAAAGCACCTGCCCGGTTTGTTGTCACCCTGCAATCAAACCGTGACACCAGGTCACCATGGTTGGGCTAGTGTCCATGGGCCAGGGGAATGGCTTAAGGTACAGTATGTCACTGGAGCCCCAGAATTACTGACTTGCCCCTCCAGGATGCAGAGTCACCAGTTTAAATCCCGTGACTTCCTCCTCACCTGCCACACTGGTTCAGCAATACTCTGTGTCCCTGTTGAACCCTGGAAAGATCATGTGGACCCCAAGGCCCAGCTCAGATCTGCATAGCAAGGGTTTCCATGAGGCAACCTCACTGCAAAAGGTTTGATCCCACAGGACATGCCCAAGCAACAAGCTATCGACCCTCCCAGAGCAAAATTCTGTAAGGACCACTTTGCAAGGGATAATGAAATACTCCTGAGGATGGAGGAGAAGTAAATGTGACCACAGACAGTAGTGTGGTCAGAGTTACCATCCAGCAGGCTACAGACTTACCTCATCCAATGACTAACATTAAATGATATTACAAAATATAGAAAATGAATTGCTAACATAATCTGATTTTTAGATGTAATGACATAAAATGAAAGCCATTTGTCTGCAGTATGAATGAATGGAGACTAGACCAGGCACACACTGAGATGGGTAACAGAGGCTGGCCAGTCCCTGCTGGGGCATGAATCACCCTGGAACAGTTAGCCCTGGAAACCATTGGCCAGTAATGGTGGGATTTTCTTCTTGAAATACAGTATGGACATACTAAACACCAGGTATATTTGGCACCACAGCAAAACGTACAAACTGCCACTAACAGTATTAGGCTGAAAGCAAGAAGAAAGTTTTCAGCCACACAAGGTTCCAGAGCAGCCTTGCAGCCTGGGCAATGGGCAAGATAACATGCTGAACTGAGGCCTGGTAGACATGTGAATGGAAAAATATGCAGTGAGGAACAATAGTGGGAGAATAGACTCGATAACTCAGGAAGGCTTAGCTCCTATTTGCATATAAACAGTAAGAAAAAGTTGTCTGAAATTAGCAGTTTTTCATGGTACTGATGCCAGGTAGCATCAATGAACAGTGCTTTTATCATTGCCATCTCTGTAAGAGGCTCATTCCCATCTTCACACATTACCTGGCCTTAGTTGCATGGCTTTTTATTATTGCCCCCAGAAGTGTAGACATGTAACATCAACTGGACCTGAAACTCAAAAAGGTTCAAATCTAAACAAAAATATTTCTAAAGTAAAATGCTCTTCTGTGACTACATTTTTCCCTCTGAAAACATATTGCAGAATAACCCATGCCTGATTGAAGTACCACAGACAACCTTTGGATGCTGCAATGCTGGGGGTTCTGTAGACACCTGTATAAAATCTGTACAGTTCTGACTAGACATGTGTACACGGAAGGGAGAAGTAATGTTAACACTGTGGATTACAGCTTCTGCCGTGGCACACTGTGGATTGCTTTACGTGGTGCCTTCTGAAGTTTATTCTCTGTTGTAAATCTTAATGTGATGAAGAAAATAACAAGTTCAGCTTAGATCATTTGGGAAAAGGTTGTTTGATGCCATTAATACTGTATAAGAATGAATTACAAGCCCAGCGTTTCTTGTATAAACCAGTCAAACTCTGTAGACTCTAAGGCTTTCTGAAATATTTTTGTAGCCATATCATTATGAGAGCCCATTGGCCTCTCAAAGCACCTTCCTCATAACTTGCTTTGGCCCGGAACTGAGTACTATGCAGTTTTTTGTCAAGTGGGTGTTTGCAAAGAATCAGGGTGTTCAAAGATACCAACAAAATCCAGGTATTTATAGTGAGTGAGAAAAATGCTGTTCAGCCAGTTTCTAGGACTTCTGAACATAGGCTGCAGACAATATGTGCCTTCTTGCATGACTTGTGTATAGGAGACTAAACAGCCATGAACAGGAGGTGATTTTGAAAAATAAACTACTGACATTGGGCTTCATGCACTGCCTGTATAATCTAGCAAAGCCTTCATTTTATGCTAGTGTCTCCAAAGTCTTAGAGTGATGGCACTGATCTTGCTCTTCACAGTGTGACTGCTGCATGTTCTGAGTAGAGAGAGGGAATTACATTTTAAGGGTTACAAGCATGCTCATCTTAGCTCCTACGTAATGAAAGGCTATCCCTAAAGGACAAGAAAATTATTCTTCTTGCAGGGAGTGAATGTGCAAGATTCCTGTAAACCTGGAGGACTGACAAAAACACTCCTAACAATTCAGACTCCTTCAATTTTGTTTACAGACAATGACAAATCTTTCCACAAAAACCCTGCCTGGCACAGCAAGTTCTACTGGTTTAGGACACAAAAGCCCCCCACAGACGTGGAAGCTATTGCATATCCCCACAGAAGATGCTGACATTACAGAACCACATGCTTCTTTTTCAGACAGGTGGTAAATCATGCAATGGCTGGCTTTCCACAGCCCTTAGTCACGATTTCTGTGCAGGCTCTACTTGCAAAGAGTCCTTAAACAATGTGCCAGGTTCCTGTGTCTAGCATTAGAGTTGGTCCCACGCACATTTAGAGCTATAGATAATTGTTAGCCATGGTTATGAACAATTTATTGGCCTATTAGATTTCTTTATTGAGGTATCCATGATTAATTCATTAGCTTGACCGTGGTAAAGAGCTTACAATTAAAACTGTAATGCGAAGTAAGGTTAATTATTTCCAAACCGTGTTTTCCAAACATAAAATTCTTCCCTACTGAAAGATAAAAAAAATCAGTAAGAAATAGTGTTCTATAAAAAAAGACAATTACTGACATTGAAACACCACATACACTTGTATGCACATACGTAGACACGTCTGTACAGCGCCAGGCTTTGGAACAGTGGAATTGCCAAAAGACCATTTTCCTCAGACTTGTCTCCTTGCTGAGCCAGTCAGTCTCACTTTGTCTCTGACCTTATTGGCATTTCCAAAACGAGTCTCCTCAACAGATGAGCTAGTTTGGCCTTTCATCTTCTGTTAACCAGAACTGATCACTGGAGTTCAAAACTCCTCCTCTACCCTGGTCACACAGAAGTAGAAAGAGCTTGGCAGAGAGAAGCCAAAGAGCTATTGACTAACCGCCAGTGCAGATATTGAATCAATGCTTTCACAATATTTTTGCTACCAGTCAAGCTTTTTTGCTCCACTCTACCATGTCAGAAAAAATAAGGGAGTGTTAAAGGGCTAAGTGGGGTTGCGTGCTGATGATGCCACATGGGGAAGCTTCACAGCTTTTTTGTGTGCATAAGAGGAGTCTTCTGAATAGACTAGGCAAAGCATATGCAACAGCAGGACGAGTAGTAAGAAAATTGATTTATTGCCTGAGTTATGTTTTCTTATAGTCCTAGAAGTTGTAGGTGTTTTACCCTAGGCCAGATTTGTCTCTCAGTCTGTGGTGGTTTCTGTGTGAAATTTTCAGAAGAGAAACTCAAACAGCACATGCAGAAGGATACAAAAAGAAAGAACATGCTTTTTCAGGAGAGGCCATGCTCTCAGATAATGTCATATCACATTATCACAGAAAACCTCAGTTCTCAAGACTCAATAGAGTCTCAGTGTGCACACCGTACTCTCAAAAATACCAGATTTTTTTTTTGTCAAAACTGCCAGATTTGTCCATCCCATGGAATTTCCGTATACTTTAAGAATATAACAGAAGATATCCAAAACTTGGTTTGTTTGTTTGTTTGTTTTTCCTGTCCCTGAGAACTGATCAACAGTGCTGCAACCAGCAAGTCCTATCACTTACTGCGGGAGTAGGCTCAACCCCAAAATCCTGTCTCAGGCAAAGACAACATACTGCTAATGGTCAGTGAGACACTAAATGGTTAAACAAGCAGTTTTTTGCAAACATTTCCCGCTCTGTGAATGTTATATTTTGAGCTATCATATACCCAGTTGATAAAAGCTGTCATTTTTAAAGATAAACTTACTCTAAGCAAAAAAAACCTTAATTTAAATAGAACTTTGTGATTTCATGTATCAACACTGGGAAAAAAGTGCACAGCAGACAGATACAGGAGGTTACTTTTAGTCATGGTAATATGCTTTTTGTAAAAACTCACCCTGGTCTAAAAACCTTGCAAAGTGGTGTCTCTTACTTTCCAGAGCTATTTGCAAAGTGATGGACAGTGGTACTCTGTACGTAAAGGAATGCCAAGCTGGGGAAACTGTCATATTCACAAGGTGCCACACACTGAGCGTCAAGTGCAGTAGTACCTTGAAAATCCACCCATCTTCCAGGACATGGTGTTGGCCACAGGGCATCCTCTCTGCAACAAACTCAAAGTCTATGTTAATAAACCAAGATCCACTCACAGGAAGAGAACATGAGAGATTAAGGACAGCAGGCACACCACTGGTTCTCCAATAACTGCAAATTGATGTGTTATTGCAAAAACCTAAAACAAAAAAAAAACCAAAAAAAAAAATCCTAGATAGACCCATGAAGCAGACCAGGATCATGCTACCAGAGCAAAAATGAGAAGCCTTCAGTCGTCCCTTCTATCTATCCTCAGTTTGGGAATGGGTTTAAGCAGATCGGGAAAGAGAACATGCACTGACATTCCTTTGAAGTGAACACCCCAGGAACAATGGTACATGTTGCCACCACCCTGGTTTGCCAACCACCAGTGCCAGGGAGGCCGAGGACTTGTGTCCTTCCCACCATCCTAGAGACCAGAAACATGGGGCAATGACAGCACAAGCAAAGTGTTAGCAGAGGAGTCCAGTGTCCCTTCAAAACCCCTTTGGATTTATTTTGATGCACCCAAGGTCTCATAGCACAAACCTCATCCCTTTTCTCCAAGGATTCCTCCCTTCATCTTTTCTGCTCCTCACATGGGGTCATGAAGCTCCATCTTAAAACAAGACCAAATCACCCATTTCCCTGACTGAACAAGCTCTTCAGAACTTGCCACTTCAGATACCCAGAAATCGTCTTCTAATTTATGAGATAAATTTAGTCATGACCAACATGTAGTTGTTTGATCCTGAGCTAACACTGTCCTTCACCTCAAAGAGTTCTTTCCTCTCCTCAGTGTTTACCACCCAACATATTTATTAAGAGATATTACATTCCCTCTAACCTTTGTTCGACCTGGCTAAATGAGCTAAGCTCATCAGAGGAAATTTTATAATTATTTTAAAATACAATTACCAGTTCTGCTAACAAGAGAGAAGAGAAACTACAAAGTCACGGGAACTTCAGTAGTAACAAACAAAACATAAAGATGCCAGCTTGAGAGGTTTTAGCTGAAGACAATCATTAATTTCCTAGATCTATATTTCCCCATGAGACACAGCAATGAACGAGTCTTCTACTAAAGATAAGGGTAATTTGCTTTATACTCCATAATACTAAACCCACCCAGCATCTAGCCACCTGGAACGGCTCTTTGCACATCTTCTGTTCTTTGTCAGCGTGGGTCTCAGGAGGTCCCTCCAGCTGTGGGACAGGTGGCAAGTGTGTTCACTGGGGTGGGAGGTAGAAGACTGGATGTGCTGAGGAGCAATCATTTGACAAGGTTATTACTGAACTTTTTTTCTTCTGACATAGACTGTCAGACCACTTCCAATCAAGCCTTTTTTCAACCTTTTTCTAAGAAAAAAAAAAAATCCCTTCTCTTCTTTAACCAAGTTGTGATTTTAAGATATTTATGTTTTTACTTTGACATGTCACAGATTGAATGGCAGTAAATGAACTGGAAAACTTGTCCCCAAGTTGGGGAAGAGCCCTGCCATTAAACCAAGAGCGCTCAATATGTTATACACACAATATCTAAGAAGAAACAGAAAGGAAAATGTCTCTAATTTTAATGACAGGTTTCTCCAAGAAGTCAGTGGATGAATGAACATGAAGCTGCAATGGGGACACAGCACTGCTCACCCATGCCTGGGAAGAGAGGCCCTGGAAATCCATCCTCAAGGCACTTGTCTCAGAATCAGAAAATCACAGAATGGTCGGGATTGGAAGGGACCTCTGGAGATCATTTACTCTAGGGTTATCGAACTAATTTTCACCACAGGCCACGTCAGCCTCATGGTTGCCTTCAAAGGACGGAATGTAATTTTAGAACTGTATAAATGTGACTACTCCTACATTTATACAGTCCTAAAGCTACATTCCACCTTTTGAAGGCAACCACGAGGCTGATGTGACCCCCAGTGAAAATTATTTTGACACCCATGACCTAGTCCAACCCACCTGCAGGTTCACCCAGAGAAGATCACACAGGAATGTGTCCAGGCGGGTTTTGAATGTCTCTAGAGAAGGAGACTCCACAACCTCTCTGGGCAGCCTGTTCTGGTACTCTCAAAGTAAAGAAGTTTCTCCTTGTCTGAATTAGAGCCGTGCAGGGGTGAGGGACATTTCACTGATACAAACCTACTCCTGCCGCGATTGAGAGACGGGACGCAGTTTGATGCAAACAAGGTGTCCGCTTTATTAGTGTACTTCACATACATTTATACTTTTCCTCAGCAACGTGCTTCGAGCTGACTGGTGTTTCTGTTACCGTGTTACAGGCTGATTGGTCTACACTGTACGCTAAACATTCACAGACTGGCTGATGCTAAGACATTTTCTTAAAACAGTTACTACCTTAACTCAAGCAATCCTCCCTGTGCAAGAACAAGAGTCCCTCTTTTACAGGACAACCTTACTAACTTGTGAACCTCGTCTAAACATGGAATCAACACTCTTCATTCCTTCTAATTAAGGTTCTCATCTCTATCCTTCCCATGGCCTGTGACCAAAAAGTTCCAGCACATCTCCTTTTACCAACTGATAAGTGCTGGGAGTTTTGCTGAGGCCAGCCAAATCCTGTTCCACATCTCCCCCTTCCTTTTGCACCATAAGAACTCTTTTTATAGAATGCGCAATCAACTTTTGTAGGCATTGCAACAAACAAGGCAAAAAGAGTAACAGGAGAATAAAAATGACCAAAACATATACAACCATCTTTACAAGACTCCTTAACCATCCTGACAATCCACATCCTTCAAAAAGTTTATCTAACCAATCTCAATTATCATTTCGTTGAAGCTTAGAGACCCCAGCTTTAAGCTGTTGAATACTCGCATGAATTGATTCCGAGTGGTCAGAGAGATTCGTACAACACATGCCTTCAAAATCCTCACAACCATGGCCTTGCGCTAAAAGCAAAAAATCTATAGCAGCTCTATTTTGAATGTGGCATGGCGAACACTATCTACATCTAATAAAAGATCAGACAATGCATTGCTAGTAGTGTTTGTTTGTTTGGCAAGCCAGCAGCCAAGCTTATCTAATGTTGCTAGTGCTTTTCCAGCGGCAGCTCCAGGTGTCAAAAGAGAGGCGACAATGCGTTGGCTAAAAGACCAAAACTTCACGTTATCATCACAATTGGGGGTATATGCATGGATGCTACGCTTTGTTCTGCGAGAAAGACAGTGTTGTAGAATCACGGATGTATTAGGAGTCAGAACAGAAAGGCGTCCAAGGCTACACGGACCTCCTTTCATATGAGAAGGGACAACAGGCCATGCTCTATCCCCACAAATAAGAAATATCCCTGACAGTAATAAAAGTGGAGCATTGCTAGATCTAGACAAGTTTGTTGCTGTGTAATTACACCAAGTAGTAGCATTTTTAAAAACAGGATGGACAGGAGAGACATCCCATACCTTAGACTGATTTGTTCCTGTATAGTTAAACCTAACACAGAAATCCATCTTTATTGATCCAAGCAACTCAATTTCTTGTGGCTCTAAAGCAGCATGTGGGAGAAAAGGGTTCCAGGCATCCCAGCTATTGGTTAAATTGGGGGCCAAGGTTGGAAAGGCTTTTCTCACCTTATCAGGTATGGGCCATTTATCTAGTGGCAGTCCTGCAAGGCATGTAGAAAAGGGATTATTAGGAGAGGCAGTAGCGAGACACAAAGTGTCTTGTCCAGTGAGATTTGCTAGTGTTACCCATACCTCATACCCATACTACCCATACATGGGGTAGTACAGATAAGAGTGGGTGGCTTCGTGCAACCTCTAACGTAACTGTAAAAAGAAATCTTCTAAAAGCAACTTCCTGCCCCTCTTTAGTTTCCATGCAAATAGTTTTCTGCATCTTTCTTTTGTCCGATCCCAATCTTGTTTAAGAACAGCCCACACAGCGGGCACCAGGTTTGTTTTACCACACTCTAGATCACAAACTAACACCTCCTCTGCCCTTTTCGACACTAAATAGGCCCAATCTATACAGTCATGTAAATAACGACTACTCCCCAACGGTTCGTGCCCTGTGACAAGCAAAACTTTAGCTACATCAACTTCCTTTTCTAAGCAACTGTCACACCAGTGTCCTCAGGAGATTCACCAGTTTGTTGTTCGAAAGGCTGGTCTGGAGGGTGATCGGAGTTCTCTCCAAATGGCTGTGGTAGGGATTCACGGAAGGGTCATACACTCTTTGCCGGAATCCATCGAGGGCCTTTCTCCGTGGAGACACAAGCATAACCTCTGCCCCATGTGATAAGGGGATAGGGTCCCATTACTTTACCTGTTTCTGGATCACGAACCAATACTGGGGCCTTGACTCGCACCTCAAGTGAGGCATTTGTGTTAAAATGTCGGACTATTGGAGGGTTGCTATCTAACAAAGAACAATTTAAGAAGTTAAAAACATACAAAGCTTTCTGTAGACGTTCCTCAGGGGTGGCAGTCCCTACTCTCCCTTTCTGTTGTTGTAATAAATGTTTCAAAGATTGATGAGAGCGTTCAATCAGGGATTGACCTGTAGGGGAATGAGGGATGCCAGTAGTGTGGATCACACCCCAGGAGTCAAGAAAGGTTTTTATAGCAGCCGAGACAAATGCAGGGCCATTGTCTGTTTTTATTTGAGAGGGTATACCCAAGGTGGCAAAAGCACGCATCAAATGTTTTTGAACATCACGTGTCTTCTCCCCTGTGTGACAAGAAGCAAATAAAGCACCTGAAAAGGTGTCAATAGAAGAATGGACATATTTCAACTTACCAAACTCCAGATAATGTGTAACGTCCATTTTCCATCACTGTAAACTCTGCAGTCCTCTGGGATTAACTCCTCCTGCTATTGACGGAAAAGAGTGTTTCTGACAGTCGAGGCATACAGCGATAATATTAGCTGCTTGTTGGGAAGTAAGGCCAAACTGTCGTTTGAGACCTCCAACATTCTGGTGAAAGAAAAGAATGGCTAAGTTTAGCCTGTGCTACACGATCCAGTAATACTTGCACTGGTAATGTCAGCAAATCAGCTCGTCGGTTCCGTTCTGCAATAAAGCCAGATAGAGAAGTGTGTGGTCTAACATGCATAGCAAAGTAGGCATGGGGACGTGAGTCTAAGAGAAAAATAAGCTCCTGCAATAAAACAAATAAGTCAGAATGCATTACATCACATAATACAGATGCTTCAGCTCATTCAACAATTCCTGCAACATAAGCTGAATCAGTGATAATGTTAAGTGGTGCAGACCACCTCCGAAAGGCTCGAACAACTGCAGTCAACTCTACTATCTGGGGAGAGCCAGGAACAGTTTGTACATCTGAGTCCCATTGCCCTTGCTGATCATCACACCACAGGATAACTGATTTGTGTGATTTCCCAGACCCATCTCTAAACACAGTAAGGGCTTGTAATGGCTGGTAGCTTCTTTTCGGTATAGAGATGAGGTGGAAGTCAACATTAAACAGTTTATGCGAAGGTGGGTGGGACTTAAGTTGACTCGCGTAATCAGCTAATGCAGTGCAAAAGGCATCTGACTGTTGATAAAGCCACTGCAAATAGAAAGTGGTTACAGGTAAGCAGATAAAAGCAAAATCTGTTCCCGATAAGGTTAACAAACGTTGTCTGGCTCTAACTATTAAAGAAGCAAACATCTCGTGTTGCGTAAAAATAGTTTTTGTAGATTGATTTGGTAGAAAAACCCATTAAATTATTAATAAGGGATCTGATTTCTGTGAGTCCCATTGGAATATCAGCGCATGGGGTTGTCGGATACACGGCTGTCTAGTAGGATTCAGAATGATAAGATAAAAAGACAACTCAGGTGCCCAACGATGCGCTTGCCTATGAGTAATTGCTGTAGCAACTTTCTGTAAGGAGTCAATAGCTTCTGGTCCAAGGCTACGAGGTGCACGTAAATCAGTGCTTCCTTTTAGCAGCTCAAATAAAGGTTTTAAGTCTGTATTAGTAATTCCTAACAGCGGTCGGACCCAATTAATTGTTCCCAACAATCTCTGTACATGATGTAAGTTTCTTATGTCTGCCTGTATTTGTAAGGGCTGAGAAACTATAGTTTGAGCCCTTATGCGCCAACCTAAGTACTTCCATGGTGGTATTTTTTGAATTTTCTCTGGTGCAATACAGAGGCTTGCCAAGTTAACAGCAGCCATGACAAGGGCAACAGCTTCCTGCATGACCTCGAGATGTTGTGTGGCCACTAGGATATCATCCATATATTGATACAATAAGACACCAGGCATTGCGATCCTAACCGGACTAAGTACTTTAACTGCATACCACTGACATATCATGGGGCTATTCTTCATTCCTTGTGGCAGAACAACCCACTGGTATCTTTGCAACAGAGCTTGCATGTTGACGCTTGGAACAGAAAAAACGAATTTAGGGGCATCATCTGGATGCAGCGGAATATTAAAAAAACAGTCTTTAAGGTCAATAACAGTCAAATGCCAATTTCGAGGAATCATAGTGGGGGATGGGAGTCCTGGTTGGAGGGCTCCCATGTCTTCCATAGCGTCATTAATTTTTCTAAGGTCATGGAGCAAGCACCACTTGCCAGTTTGTTTTTTTTATAACAAAAACAGGTGAGTTCCAAGGACTGGTAGAAGGCACAATATGCCCTTTCATTAACTGTTCCGTAACAAATTCTTGAAGAGCGCGAAGCTTTTCCAGTGGTAGGGGCCATTGATCTACCCAAATAGGAGCACTGGTTTTCCACGTCAATTTTAGGGTGCCGCGCACTTCAATGGCCCCACCTAAAAATGGGTCCGAATGGACATTCCCCACTGAGACAACACATCACGCCCCCATAGAATCATAGGAACTGGCAACATAAAAGGTTTGACAGAGGCTATATGCCCTTCCAGACCTTAAATTTGGATTAGTTCCAAACTATGGTGTCTGCTACCAGTTCCTCCAATTCCTGCCAGTGCTTGGGAAACATTAGCCAGAGGCCATTGTGGAGGCCATTTAGCCTGAGATATTACTGTAACATCAGCTCCAGTATCAATAATTCCATTTAACACAACTTGCTCTTTCCCACGGATAAGGATACATTGACATACAGGTCGCTTCTGAGAAATGGACTGCACCCATAAAATTTGTGGGTTCCCTGTAGATCCAAACCCTCCCTGTCTTTGTTGAGGCCAGCTAGGAACTGGGGAGCCCATCCCTGTGGGAATCAATATCAATTGTGCTACACAGCTATCTTTTGGTACTGTGCAGGGGGGAAACAGGGTCCATGCCACAGTCTTAATTTCACCAGTACTGTCAGAGTCAATGACCCCTGGTAGTACAAAAAGACCTGACAATGTTGTGGATGATCTTCCTAACAATAACGCTTGTGTTTTAGGGGGTAAGGGCCCTGTGATATTTGTTGACAATAAATGAACCGAAGGATCGAGTAACGTTACTGTGTGGGAGGTTGCCAGGTCCAATCCGGCGCTACCTGCTGTTGCTGGGCGAAGACTTGAGGCACTGCTGCTTCCCTCCATGGGGGTTGGAATGTCGGCTGCGGTACTTGTGTCTGTGCGCGTCGCTGCCCCGCGCTCCGTGATCGGTTTCACTGTATTGGTTGACCTTGGAAATCATACTCAGACCGACACTGATTAGCATAACGGCGCTCTTTTCAGCATCTAGGGCAAACCCCAGGAGCCTGGGGCCTGGCACCAGTGTTGGCAGTTACACAGTTTCTTTTTAGATGACCAGGTTTACCGCAACCGTAACAATTCCCTGGCCCCACTGAGCCACGCGTGGCTGCAAAAGCACCGGCCATAGCTTCAAATTTATGATCTACAGTACCAATTCTATTACAAGCTTCTACCATCTCAACCAGTGTAGGTTTCGGATTTGGGAGAGATTTCAATAGCTTTTTTCAATCCACGTTAGCATTTTCAACCGCTAGTTTCAACAACAAAATTTCCCATGCCTCCGCATTATCTATCTGACGCTCTAAAGCCTGTTTCAATCTATCAATAAACTGCATATAAGGTTCTCGGGGTTCCTGGGTTACTGTAGTGAAGGCTTTTTGCAGCTTCTGTAAGTCAGGGACCTTAAAAAAAGGCTTTTTTCGCTTCTTCACGGGTTGCTTCAAGAGCTTCCTGTGGGATATCCCGAGCCTGAGCTACTGGATCAGAGTGCTGGCCCGTGCCTGTAAGGTGTTCTATAGTCAGCGCAGCTATAGCTGCATTGCCGTGACCTACGTAAGTCATGAGAAGTGCTTGAAGCGCCCCCCTCCAATGCGTTTCCCATAAAGTGTACTGTGTTGGAGTCAGCAACAGTTGTGCTAAAGATTTTAAATCATGCGGAGTCATAACATAAGTGTCAAAACCAGAAGATAATAAGCTTGCAAAATACGGGGAAGAAAGTCCATGCTCAGTAACAGTACGGCGCAACTCCTTAACTACCAGAAAAGATAAAGCCTCCCACTGCACCCTCCGACTCTGATAAATCACGGGGGCCACTACTGTTCTAGCAATTTCCAGCTCTCCTTCCTTCAAGGTTTGGTGCCTTATGTTAGCCCACACATCATGTGGGTCAGGGGGGTACAGGTCTGGTTCTTTTTCAGGGTCTATCAGCCCCAGATCAAAGGGGTCCTCTTCTGGGGGGTACCCCGCGGCACATACTTCCAGAAGCGCGGTGGGTTTTTGGCCCTCCGATGACAGCAGAGGTACCGCAGGAGAGCCTCCTTCCCCCTCTGCTTTGTCTTTGTGACTTTTTTCCTGGGCTTTCAAAGTCTCAAAAATACTTCTCCACCATGGGAGCACGCGCTGTGCTTCGGCATTCCCCATTGTTGTCGCATCCCACAGTTTCACCCCCATGTCATCCCAAAGTTCCCGCATAAAAATAGCAGATGCAGTTCCAGTGGGTATTTTCACTTCTACCCATTTAAGCATCAGCTTGAGATCGTGCCCAGAAACATTCTTTCCATGCTTTTAAAGGAGAGCTTTCATAAGCTTATATACGCCTCTGGGGAAGACGCTTGATTTCCCATGTTTCCCACAGCTCACCTCTCTACTCCGGAGGGATTTCAGACCGGCCGGCTCCTGCTTCCTTTCAGCAGCTCATTCAAAGTTCTGTGGGACTCGCAGCACGCCACACAGACAGGTGGTTCTTGAGCCCTGGAATCACGTTGCACGATCACGTTGGGGGTCACCAATTTGCTGCGATTGAGAGACGGGACACAGTTTGATGCAAACAAAGTGTCCGCTTTATTAGTGTACTTCACATACATTTATACTTTTCCTCAGCAACGTGCTTCGAGCTGGCTGGTGTTTCTGTTACCGTGTTGCAGGCTGATTGCTCTACACTGTACACTAAACATTCACAGACTGGCTGATGCTAAGACATTTTCTTAAAACAGTTACTACCTTAACTCAAGCAATCCTCCCTGTGCAAGAACAAGAGTCCCTCTTTTACAGGACAACCTTACTAACTTGTGAACCTTGTCTAAACATGGAATCAACACTCTCCATTCCTTCTAATTAAGGTTCTCGCCTCTATCCTTCCCATGGCCTGTGACCAACAAATTCCAGTACATCTTTTACCAACTGATAAGTGCTGGGAGTTTGTCCTGGTTTTGTTAAAAACAAGTTTCTCTTTTAGTGAATTTTCCTGTCAGCTAAAGCCTTCATATTAGCTGCATTTTCCTGGAGAACCCAACACGTTTTGGTTAAACCTAGCAATGGAATGCAAACTTATTGATAAGCACGGATGGACATCTCGCGAGAGGGGCAACGAGAAACTGATGTCCGAGAGACTGACCAACGGTGTATAACATTCCATTCACGTGAATACTTCATATAAAAGTGGGAGATCACGAGGATCTCGTCCCTTTTTTCCTCATGGCTGACATTAGGAGAGGACCTTGCTGGTCGTCCCTGCGAACTGAGGCCTAGTGAGAGACTGAATCCAGCTCCGGTTGGCTACAGAGTCTAATCCAGGACTTTGGGTGCTGGTTCTGCAGTTGCTGAGACTTACAAGATTGGTTTTGTATAGTTTGTATTATTTTCTCTATTCTTATTAGTAGCATTAGTAAAAACATCTTTAATTTTTCCAACTCTCTTCTCTCTGTCCTTCTTTCCCTCCCGATCGCCTGTCCTGAGTAGGAAGGGGGGAGAGGAAGGGGCAAAAGGGGGAAGTGGGGGGGAGAGGAGGTTAACAATACATCTGCCAGGGTTTGATTGTCACCCCGCAATCTTAACCCTCAACAGAGTTTTGCTGAGGCCAGCCAAATCCTGTCCCATATACTCCAGTAAGAATGATTAATCAGCTACTGAACGCTTTACCCTCTCTGGCTTATTGTGCTTGAATCCTGATGACTCCTACACTCTTCAAGTATCCAGGAAGTGTTTTGTATGTAGATAGATATATGCATTTGTATAAAAGATGTTTCAGTAAATGCTAGAGGAAACTGCTTCCATGTGCACAGAGGAATTAAAAATGGTTTTGCCCTGCAGTCTGATAAAGCCTGTGAAAACTGTAGGATATGCTTTCTCTTCCTCCTTTGTGGTTCATTTTTCCCAAACCATTACATTCTTCTCTAAGAGCAAAAACATGCTTATAGTATGCTGTAGCTGTTTGGTAGCAAATCACATGGTTTACATCCTGGATGTGGCCTTATGGGTATTTGGTCCTGCCCTGGTGCACCCCAAGGGAGTTAGAAGAGCGGACACATTTTGCAGCACCTGGCAGAAGCTGGAGGTGAGCAAATGGCAACAGGTGACAGTTGGTATGTCTTCAGGAGGTGCTGATGTACCTGAATAACATGAGCACCTAAGGCATCTCCGCAGAGCTGTCTCATTTATTACCTGCCTCACTGCCTGCCCAGGCTGCACACCACCCACACAGGGAGACGGCGACAAGAAAAAAAAGCCTTATGCACCCATGGACACCATCTGCACTCATCTGTATTGCAAGTGCTTTTCCCATGGCTCGGGATAATTGAAGCCTAGTCATCCCTAGATTTTCAGAAAGCTGGTTCGCAAAATATTATGTTAACACAGTTCCTTTGTTTTATAGTAGCCAGTAGCTGATCTACAGAAGGGATGCAGAGGGACTAAGAGATGCCCTTCCAGTGGGGCTGTTGGATACATCGTTGGTGCAAGCCACAGCTGGGGACACAGTTTTGCTCTGAATACATGATGGAGAGTTTTACTGCACAGCATTGAGCAGCATTCAAGGCAAGCTATGGGGATGCAGTATCCATCGTCCTGGCATCAACTGACTCTTTTGTTACAACTTCAAAAGACTCGGAAATTAAAACAACCTCATTGTTACTTTGTTACATCGCTGAAGTAGGTAGGGACAGCCTTAATTAGGGTAGATAATGCCACAAGAATAAAATCCTGACATAACATAATGTCTCTTGGTGGTACATAAATGTCAAGACATTCATGGAAGACAAGTGTTTCAGCCAAATGAATACCTGTATTTTCATTATACCGAGTGATGGATGAAGATGCAAATGTCACCATATGTCTGAAGGGTGCTGTGCAGATGAGCGGAGGTAGCTGACTTGCAGCATACTGCCCGAGCTGCTGCTCACCCTGCTGCTGGGGAGGGACCACTCAGTGCAATCTGTGCCAGAGCTGCCTAGGAGGCCATGCCAGGACCAGGCTTTGGTCATGGATGTTGTGGGGTATATTCCTGCATGTCTTCCCTTGCTGGATTAATCCTGGCTCCACCTCATGTGGTATCTGCCTTGCCCACAAAGCATGTATGTATAACCAAGAGAAAAACACAGCCTCTTGGAGGAAGAGATGGGGAGAGAGAGGCAGTGAGGACCCTTTTCCATAAGCCATTAATGCAGGGAGGATTTGGGCTCCAAGACACATAGATTGTGCAAGTAATTACTAGTAACAGCACATAATCTGGACACACGACTTCAGTTTGAAGATAATATCACTTTAAATAAAATTAGCCTTTATGTTCTGTTTGAATCATACACTAATTTCAGAGACATTTTCAGAAGTCTCCAACATTACAGGCAGCAAAGATAATACATAAAAATGCAAATGGCAGGTGAACAATGAGCTAAGATATGAAGAACAGAAATAGTTTTCTAACAGGGAGTAACTCCATACTTTCTTTTGCCTCATTTTTACTGCTGGCTTTGAATTATATTCTGCATTTCAGGATTTTGAAACATGGCCTCTGATTTCATCAGCACATGTAGCTCCAACCACTGAACACTGCATGACCCCCAGGTCCTTGGCACGGTACCGTACAGTCTCCCAGCACCTTCACACAATGGGAGCAGCCCAGAGTCTGCTAGATACAGCACATGAACACAAACACGTGTGAAGGGGTTCACATGGACCATTTGCTGTTTGGCTGAGGTTGATTGTCCTCCCCTTCTCTTCTGCTAAACAACAGCCCAATAGGAGTACAAAGGGCCAATCAAGATCTTGCAATTTTATACAGCTGCTGAATCACTGAGGAAATATCCTGGAGAAGGAAAAAAGGTGTCTGCCTTTTCTTCAGCCACAACGGGATTCACTTGAGAGGTGCTACAATAGAGGAATACCCTCCTGATGATACCAAAAAAAATGCTGAAATATAACTTAAAGAAAACAGACTACAACCCCACATTATTCAAAGCAAAATCCTGTGAAAAGCAGAATTTTCATGAGCAACCAGCTTAGGTAATAAATGAATGATTGAAAATATCAGCTGATGGTTTACTTCTAAGAAATGACAGATTAGACCAGAAAACACTGTAATTTAGATATGTTAAAACAGACTCTAGAACAAATAAATCAAACCTTTTCTTTCTACACATTAGTGACATTCATTCCTTCAGCAAAAGATTTTTCCATCATTGCCTCACACTGCAGGGAAACTGCAATATATAAATCTGTTTTCAAAGTAGGTGATTTAAAGGCAATATTAAAGCAAGATGGAGCCAAATAGTTAAATTTCTTTTCTCTAAAGGACCGGAGGCCAGTCTTCCTCACTGCCAACGTTTTAGTGTTTAATGCATTTATATTCTAAAGATTTTTCTTCTTTTTAAATTAGATAAACCTTTAGAGTAGTCTGATTTTTGCAGCTAATGCTGCTCCAGTAGTCAAGCCTTTTTTTGCCCCTCTCCCCTGTCTCTGTAGGTGTCCTGCAGCAAACTCACTCCTGCAGCACCTGCACACAAATTTGCCTGCGAGCTGTGGGTGCAAGAGAGAAAGGTGATGAATGGAAAGGTCTCAATGCAGTCTTGTGTGCCAAGGCACCCACCCAGCCAGATGGGAATACAGGTCCAGTTTCACCCACTTCTGAGATCCCGAGTTTATCTGCAAACAGCTCTGTGCCACCCACAGCAGAAATGGGTTTGTCAAGCTGAACATGGCCCATCAAAGAGAAGGCCAGGCCACATTTTGGGGACATAGCCATCACTCCCTCAGGAGCACAGGAGGTTGTGGAAAACCAGTAAAGTACCTACAGAGTGAGCAGAGCCTGAAAGGAGCAGTAGGAATCAAAGGGATTTTGGTGGGGTTTGGGTTGGGTTTTTTTGTTTTTGTTTGTTCATTTGCTTGCTTTTAAAACCCCTCTTATTTCTACTGTGTCTCACTTTGAGGTTTTCCTTGAATTTTCAGAGTTTGTTGTGCAAGATCTGGGGTTCAAAGCCTTTTGGTGTCCTTGGCAGTCATGGCAAGGGAGAGGTGCTGTGGCTGCCATCAGAGCTGCTGCTGGCTGGAGGCCCACCACAGCCAGAGGGAAAGGGAGACCGATCTACAGATCATTTCGTTTTCACTCAAAAGCAATATGAAGAAGCTTAAGAAATAGGAAGAATATAAAAGCTTCCAAAAAGGCATCAGTTGTAACATCACAAACTGTGTGAGGTGGGAGGCACTTTTGGTGATCATCTTGTCCAATTCCCCTCCTCAAGCAGATCTCCCAGAACAGGTGGCTCAGAGCAGCATCCAGGGAGGCTTTGAACCTCTCTAGGAATGGAGACTGCACATCCTCTCCGGGGTGCCAAAGGCATTGGGCATGACCGGATAGGCATGATATCCCCATGGCAAGTATTTCAGTTTCAGCTTTTATAACACGTGGCAACATAAAAAACAGCTTCTCTCTATGCTCATGCTTAGCACTGCTATAAAAAGACAGTTTCCACCAACTTTATATGGGTCCAGTCAAATTTATTTCACACTAAATCAAGGCAAGAATCATAGAATCATTCTGTTGGAAAAGATTTTTGGAAACATCAAGTCCAACCATGAGAGACATGGATGAAAGAACACGAAGAATATCAAGTGTCTGCTGCTGTGTGCAATCCATAATTCTTCTTGCATCAAAATACTTCCAGCAGCAGCTGACCCATCTGCCAGGACCTGGGACCAGCAGGGCAGGCTGCCCTTTGCATGTGCATGCCCGAGCATGTCACTGTGACCAACTGAGATCCGACAAGCAGGTTTATTAGAACAAGCAGACCACACACACCACATCTTGTCTTTTTCTCAGGCTTGCCTTTTCCAAATATCAATGCCTCTGTTATTCAGTGAATTAGCTTACAATGAGACTTGAACACCAGCAAACACTCTACATGGTACCAACCAGGGAGGACTAGCTGTCCCTCACTGCACAGTGCCTTTCCACCCTGAGGACGAGCAGGGACACTTCAGCCCTGTCCCATCCCATTACACATGCTGGCAATGTGCTGGCCTCTCCAGTAAATCTGCCCTGCAGTGGACCAAAGCCTGTTGTCTTCCCTGCAGCACCAGCCATCCCTGGGGCCACACGGAGCAGCCCCAGGGGAAACTGCTGCTGAGATTTTGTAGTTTATTGTAGAACCACTCCCCCCCAACACCGGGAAAAGTGTTTAATGCTATTCCCAGCAGGTGCCCGTTGCTGTGCCACATCCCCACCAGTTCAGCCCAATCCTCGGGAGCGTTTGCGTGGACAGAGTGGTCTGGGATTTTTGCAGCCTGTATGTCAGTGCAGAGCCTAGGTATGGCCCTGGCACTGAGCTAACACCTGGTAAAGGCAAGACCTTCAGTCTATGAGTTTAGGACAGTCTTTGCTTCCCTTTTCTTTGGCTTTTTCCACCTGCAGGGGAAGGGATAGTTGGAGGAAGCACAGCAGAGGCCAACTCATCCATCTTCCTACTGCTCTCCCCAGGGTCATTCCAGCCACATCAGCACTACTGCGCCCGATCAGTGTCATCACTACCCTTATATTATCTAATGCAGCTAGTCTGCTTAGAATCCCCTTTGGTGTTCATTTAATTCACTACTAATGCTGTCTAAACCTCTCGAGCTTGCCCATGGGCACCTATAGGTGAATACCAGGGCAGAGCACAACCCTCTCAGTGTTTCACTGCTCACCCACACATCTTTGCTCACACTTAATAGACGTGCAGCAGTGTGTGACTCCTGATTTAGAGAATTAAACTTGCTGAGTTTTAGGTTTAGGTTGAAAGTGCGATCTTTCTTCTGCCTGACACGGAGGACAGCTGCCTTCTGTGAGGCCTGTGTATTAAACATCAGTTTCCCTGATGCAGCTTCTGCTCTGCTCTTTTCACTTGGAGAACGGCCCCTTCCAGGGACTGAGGTGCAGAAGCTGCTGGGGAGCAGTGACATTTGGGCCAGTTTACCTCCCTCTTCACAGGTGCAGGCAGAGCACCTCCATGAGATCCCAGCATGCTTCAAACTCCAGCTTGTGCCTTAACTTTTGCTGTGATTTTATTTGTCCCCTGGTCTTTCAGGGATCTTTTAATTCAGTATTTTTACAAGGTTTGGGAAAAGCTAAGAAACAAAAGGCACAGAAAGGACTAATACCCTTGCCTTCAAATTTGGACTAGGCAGTACCTAAGCCCCAAGTAATTCATGGACCTGTCCTGACTCCTGGTTCCCTGAGAAGCTCTATGGCATCTCTTTGGACTTGTTAAAATAACAGGAGCATCTGCCCAGTCCCTCCTGCTCTACACATCCAGCAACTACAGACTGGCATCCAGGCCTTGGTTTGAGTTCGTCTAGGATCCAAAAATCATGGTTTCAGCTTTCACATTTGCAAAAGCAGTGCCACAAAATTCTCTCACTGTGTAATAACTGACCTTGCGGATGGGGTAGCCCATATTTCTGTGAAGATTTTTTTTTCTTACTGCATGCAGATATTAAACAACAGAGCCTAAGCTTGCTTCTCCTAGGAACATTTCTGAATACGCGAATGGAGTGAAAGAAAAATAAATCTTCTGACTGCTGACTTTTAAAAGCCAAAAAAACAAGTACCAGGAACCACCAGTTACTGCAGAGGGAAATGAAGAGGCAGGAGTTAAAGAAGAGGAACTGAAAATGCAACACCTGGTCTTGTTCTTGATTGTGTAGTGCAGGGCTGGAGTAAATAAAAGGAAATTTGTCTTGGAGCACATGGCAGTGAAGGGCAGCAGGTGAGTTCATCAGGGCCATGTGCTGGGGCTGAATCTCCCTTAGCAAATATTCAGTGGGAAGCAGCCAGTTACCTTCACCAGGTGTCTGAGAGGTCGTACCCATGCGGCCAGGATTAGTGCCCAGCTCATAGAATCCTAGAGTCAGAGAATGTCCTGAGTTGTAAGGAACCCACAAGGATCATCAAGTCCAACTCCTGTCCCTGCACAGGACAACCCCACAGTTCACACCACGTGTCTGAGGATGTTGTCCAGTCTCTTCTTGAACACTGTCAGGCTGTGACACCTCCCTGGGAAGCCTGTTCCAGTGCTTCACCACTCTCTGGGGGAAGAACCTTTTCCTAATGTCCAGCCTAAACCTCCCCTGGCTCATCTTCCTGCCACTCCCTCAGGTTCTGTCATTGGTCACTAAAGAGAAGAGATCAGCGCCTGCCTCTCCTCCTCCCCTTGTGAGGAAACTGTAGACATGATGAGGTCTCCCCTCAGTTTCCTCTTCTCCAGGCTGAAAAAACCCAGTGACTTTACCTGCTCCTCATTCGGTTTCTCCTCCAAAGCCTTCACCAACTTTGTAGCCCTCTTCTGGACACTGTCCAGTACCTTACCTGTGGGGTGTTGCCTGGTGTATGTCACCAGAATGAGAGCATATGCTTGGTGTGGTTAAGAAAACCCTGAAAAAGGCGAACATTCAAGTGACGACATTTGCAATGACCCCAGTTGGTCACAGCTGTGAAGATCACAGGGACCGCTGAGGGACTGACCAAACTCTGCTGGCTGGGGAGACACTTGTGCCTGGAACCCGCAGCTGCACCTGCGGCAGCCACAAAGGAGGGAGGTGTTCTGGACTGCCGTGAGATGATCAGCTTAAACCTTTGTGGTGTCTGCAAAAAAGATTGCATCTCCTTAAATAACATTTGTGTACGAACTGTCCTGCTTTAGGTGATATACCAGGCACTGCCTATGTTTAGGGAGACTCTGGGCAGGTTACGGCATGTTTCTAGCCATGGAAATTTTGTGTATGTGGGAAGTGGCACTATTTTAACAAAAAACAGTTTAAAAAAAACAACTTAATTTACTGCAAAACCCCAGCAGGGCTGCTCTGATGCAGCTGAATTTATTCAGCTGAAATTGACTTCTTACCAAACTAAGCAAGAGGTGTTACAGGTCTGATACAAAAGTTATGGAAGAAACTGGAGTTCAGGCAATGAGATGTTGTCAACTCCTTTGGCTGTCTAATAACTATCCATGGTGTTTTAACCTGATTTCAGAGCGCTCACCTGGGACCTCAAACCTCGGGACTCATCACTTTAGAAAATTATATCGTGAATGGGATGCACATTTGCAGAGGGTGCAGGCAAATCATCGGCATCTTGGGAAGGTGAGGGGCCGAGGGGAACCCAGGCAGTTTGTCTGTCTGACTGCCCCAGCACACCACCCAGCATAGGCTGTCTGTGTAGAAACGCCCTCTGCACAAAACTAAGCTGTGCTTTTCAGTGTCAAAATCTCAACTACTGAACCATTACTCTAAAAAAGCCAAAAGGGTGAAGTTTTGTCGATGTGGAAAAGAAAAATTTTAAAAGGATTTCTTCCCCTAACTTTTGGGAATTGATCAAAATCTCCCCAGCACCGAGCAGGGAGAACTGCAGCATCTTTTTCTCAAGTGCCAGAAACTATTTGCCACCTGCCTTTGCACTCCAGTTTACCCATGGAGGAAGCACGCAGGACAACATCAGGAATTTGGCTGGGGAGAAGACTGCTCAAAAGCTTTCCAAAGAATACCTAGAAGTTGCTTATTTCACTTTGCATATACACAGAAAATAAATGTTTCAGTCACACTGAGAAGGAATATTTTTTTATTTTTTTTTATTAAGTGGCTTTTCATGCTGAAGTGTTTTATTTTGTATTGCATCATATTAAAACCAGAAAATCTATTACATTGAAACAAAAAGTTCTAAATGGTTGATTTGAAATGACCTGCTTTTTATCTCATTTTGTAAAGGTAACTTTGATGCTTTGGGCTTTCCTTTCATATTGCTATGAAAACAAACAGCAAGATTTTGGAGCTTTCCCAGGAAAAGGAATATTGAATTTCAACAAGATTTTGTTAAAAATTTCAATTGTTATATTCACAGGCATATAAATAGCAGTTTTGTGTGTATCTTTACAAACAACGATTTTTATTCAATTTTTCCTGGAATTAACAAAGATTTGTAAGATAGAGGAAGAGGCTGGGGAAGAGTCTAATTTGTTGCTTCTTAATAGTACAGATGTAAAACGTTATCTGCTTCCCTATTTACAGCTAATAGCAAGATAACATACCCAAGAGAGAAATCATAGGCTCTTTAAAGTGCTTGTTAGCTCAAACACACAGCACCCCACAGCATTCAGCAAATAACAAAGGCTTTCAAAGGCATTGTTAAGTTTATTGTTAGAGACTGAAGATGATGTGAATGGACACAGGACTATAATATAATTTCATGAAAGGCCACCGAGAGAAAAGAATTGAAACTGGCACCTTTGTGGCACGACCACAGAAGCAAACAGGGGTGAAGCCCTGAGGAGGGTGATGGAGGAAGGTCCTGGACCAGCTGCTCTGAAGCCGGCGGGAGGGTGCTCAACTGCTCCAGTGACCCTCACTAAAAGGGAATAACTGGTCTGAAATGTCATTCATTTGCCTTCAGTACTTGTTCCCAGGCTTTCACCAGGGCTGTATTTTCCCTGAAGAGCACCTCTTTGTTGCTGAAGCATGTGCTGGAGATGCACAAGACCCAGGGCACAGGGCAGAGGAGCTCCAAGCACAGCTGAGGCGAGTCGGTGCCTGAAACCAGGCAAAACAGCTCCGGCAGGGCTGAAGGCTTTTGGCTTTGATATAAGGGAAAAAAAGATTTTTTTTTTTTTTTTCCATTTCCTGCTGAGAGCAATCTCAATTTGCCAGAATAGAGCACTTCTCTCCTGTGTTATCTTGCTGTAGAGCAGAACCACAGACCCCTTCTCTGCAAGAAACTCTCCTTGCTGATCATTCAGGAGCATGCTCCTCTGTTTCATGCAGCACTTCCCTCTGGTACTGCAATACTCTACACAGCATGATATGCCCCAAGAAATAGGCATGAAATACCCTCATCTTGTTCCAGGGTTACTTTGTGAGCAGCCTGCAAAGTTGTCTTAAACAATGCTATGCTGTAAGTCCCTTTCGCCATGAACAGCAGAGAAATCAGCCTGTTGTATGGACACGGGTGAAGGCTGCGCTGTCCCCCATGACTGCTTTCTCGGAGCAGGTTTAGTGTCATCAAAAGAATGGTTGTGTTGGAGAAAACTGTTACTGTGCTAGACTTACCACACCTGAGAAAGTCACTGTATAATTTATTACAAAAAGACTGTTTAGTAGGGGAAGTATACGGAGGGTCAAACCTACTTTACACTCATAAAGAGTTGAAGTGGAGGTTAGGTGAGAAGATGAACTTTTAATGATCCTGTTGGTTGGAAGGTGAAAAAAACCACCAGTTTTTCTGGTAGCAGAAAACTGCCACCAGTGGCCAAAGTTTCACAAGACATGGGCATGGGCAATGAACAAACTCTTCTCCTGGTCTTGGGATTATGTGAACCACTCCTCCAAAATTTCACCTGAATTTTAAAATGAGCTCATTCTGCTGGATATTCTTACATTGTCCTTTGTTTTCTATTGTAGTGAGATCCTCTGGGCACTATTCCAGAGCCTGATTAAGAGCTGAAGTCCTAACTGAGCACACACAGAGCATCCTTACCCCAAGCCCTTTCCCCCCAGCAGGTTCCCGCCTGCAGGCTCAGCTGCCCCAAGGGCTCACATCACTACCCCCAGCCCTGCATCACACAGATTACCCATTTTGTAACAAGAAATAATTACTTTCACCTGCCCCAAAACTATCTGGGAGATGCAATCCACATCTCCACTATTGAAACCAGGTCTTGTCCTGCCAGCACCTCACATCCTCTCTCAGCTCTAGCATTGTACAAAATACTGATTGGCAAACTTTATGCTCTTTGGTTACCTGAGAAAGTCTGAGACCCCAGAAGCCAAACATTTGCCTGCAGCCTCACCGTTCCCTCATTTTAAATGGCTGCAAGTGCAAACCACAGGATTTCCAGGCTCTGTGGCTGATAATATGATCACAGAATAGAATCGTAGAATCATAGAATAGTTTGGGTTGAAAAGGCCCTTGTTCTATCACAACAAACCCTGCTAAAATGTTGTCCCTGTCTTTCTTATAGGCTCTTTTAAGTACTGAAAGGCTGCAATAAGGTCTCCCTGGTGCCTTCTCTTCTCCAGCCTGAACAGCCCCAGATCTCTCAGCCTGTCCTCACAGCAGAGCTGTTCCAGCCCTCTGATAATTTTTGTGGCCTCCTCTGGCCTCTCCAACAGGTCCATGTCTTTCCTGTGCTGAGGGCTCCAGAGCTGCACGCAGGACTCCAGGTGGGGTCTCACCAGAGCAGAACAGAGGGGCAGAATCACCTCCCTCAACCTGCTGGACATGCTGCTTTTGATGCAGCCCAAGATACCGTTGGCCTTCTGGGCTCCAAGCACACATTGGCAGCTCTTTCATCCACGAGCACCCACAAGTCTTTCTCAGCAGGGCTGCTCTCAATCCCTTCGTCCACCAGCCTGTACTGATATGAGGGGTTGCCCTGACTCAGGTGCAGAACCTTGCACTTGGCCTAGTTGAACCTGAGTATTGGATTGGCTCACTTCTTGAGCTTGTCCAGGTCCCTCTGGATGACATCTCACCCCTTGGGTGTGTCAACTGCACCACTCAGCTTGGTGTCATCTGCAAACTTGCTGAGGGTGCACTCGATCCCAATGTCTATGTCACTGATAAAGATATTAAACACTACTGGTTCCGTTTCCCAGGACTGGTAGCAAGACAGTGACCTGGCCAAAGAGATTTTAAATTTCCCTTAAACTGCAGCATTTCTAGCCTCATTCCATTTAGTATCACTCTAAAACATTTGACCACCATCCTCTCCCCCTTTATTTTACACTTATACAGATGCAGCCCTGTTGAGGATGCTGAGACTATCCTGTTAGTATCTGTGGATAGTAACTTTCCCCACACAGGGCAAATGGTGAAAAACAAATATTGTACATGTACATGACTGAGAGGGAAGAAAAACTGCAGGGGAACAGTGTGGGAGAGCTAACTCTGCTCACGCTTTCTGGAGATGGTTCTCAGATGCAGAGATTTTTTTGTTTACTGGGATTAGCAAATATATCTGCTTACTTTGAACCACTTGAACAGAAATAAGAGCCCTCTGCTTTGAATAATATCTCTGCCACAGCTCCATTTCATGGTTAATACCTCCACTGGTTTGCAATACCTTAAAAAATAGTAATGGCAACAAAACCAGCAGAAAGGTGCTGGAGGGAGTGGGTTGGCTCCCTCCCACCAACAGCGTCACAGCCAGGGGCAGTAGCAAAACCTCATCCCCATGTCCACCACTGAACCACACTCTGGACAGGAACTGATGCTCATTTTAGACTGCCAGTTCAATTCACCTAAGAGGACATAGCAGCTTTCCTTCTCTGTGGTCCTGGGCTCTCGTGGCAGAAACCAGCTAAGAATTGACCTTTTCTTCTGTCATTTCGTGACATTTGGATATTACCCCTCTGTGAGCAAGGATGTGCCAAGTGCACCATTTCCAGCAATTTTTGCAGTCCCCCCCAACACTCACCAGGGGAATCACACAGTGGCACCAACTCCTCCTGCTATAACACCAGTAACCAGCACATTCACCAGCAGAGACAATGGTGCTGGTTTATTCAGGAAACCAAGTTATATTTTTTGCATTTTCCTCCTTAATAGTTCAATGTAACTAGTGAGACTCAGATATATTAATTTTCACTATTGAGAGCTTCACCTGCAAATAAGTGTGGTGGAATTAGAGTTTGTTTACTCTTACCTGGCCCCCAGTAATTATGCAGATGAATGCCTGCTGCTGGGTTTGATTTGCTCAAGCCCTCTGAAACTGTGAAGCACCCTGAAAATGTATGAAGTTTTGACTGCCAAATGGCAAGAAAGTCATGGGAAAGCCCCACTCCTCCACCTGCACTCTTTCTTTACTAGATTTTTACAAACCTCTCAAGTTAAATATAGCTGTTAGATTATATTATTATTAGCTTATTTATGGATTTTAGTGCAAGCCATTCCAATACTTGAAAGCCACCGGCTTAAAACACTTACTGTGACTCAATGGTGAGAGTCCTCACCTAGCAGTAGTAATACTGGGATCCTCAGGCTATAATCTCGCTATATTAATATATCTTTAGTATTTAATGCTTAACTAACTAAAACTGTGCTGGGAAACCTCCATCCCCTTAATATGTCTGCCCTATCTATGCATAGGAGTGTCTCATACAAAGAACTGGTCTGCCTTTGAGGTAAAATCATCAACTAGTGCCAAAATGTGCCATGTTAGAAAAACAGTTCTGCGTACAAAAGCCTTCAGAGGTGCCCCATCCAAGCCAGGGTTCAGCACTCAGCATCTCAGGGAAAAGACACAAAATCTCGGCAAAACAGACTGAAGCGCCGCCCCTTTACATGCAGCTCCGCACAGAGTTGATCAGATTTTGTGGTGGGACTAGCAGCACAGGGTAGATGTTGCACAAGCAGTGGCATTGCACAACACCTCCCAACCCCGCCACCCACTGTCACTTGCTCTGTCATGAGGAGGGCTGTCACGTCTCTCCTGCGCAGGCTGCAGACAAACACACTGGCCGCAGGTAGGTCCTGCCGGTCCACACTCTGCTGGAGCCAGAAAAGCCCTTTCAGGTCAGGACACCTGTCATCTGTCTTCCTCCAGCCTTCGCCTCTAAACCCCATACTCCCGGAGGTCCCCAGGCAAATGCTTAAATCTATTTAGATTTGAAGACATGCTTAAACTAAACATGTGCTTGTAGAGGTCACCCAAAAGAGAATCCCATCTGAGTCAGTAGCCAGGTGCAGTGACCTCCAGGGGTGCGCTGGCTGCGCCAGGACCTGTGGTGCCACGATGCGACATGTGGGGCTGCCTGCCCATCTGCTGCACCCAGATTACATTCACTGCTCCCTGGTCCCTCTACCCATTTCAGCTCCACCATGGAAATAATCTGCTGGGCAATTAAAATCCACGCAGAAACAAGCACTCAGGTTGATACGTTCCCAGAGGGATTGTTTTACAAAGGGTCAAACTGCTGGTTATGTAGAGGCATACAGCGGTGGTGATTTGGATAATTAATTACTAGCTGTGACCTCTCCCACTTTTGAAGCAAAACCGTCAGTAGTACTCACCATTTCTCAGTTTCTCTATGACAATATAGATTACCTGTAGGTTTTTGTTCTTGTTAACATATGGAAATTTTTTTCAGATTAGATGCGTTTTGCAACTCCACATCCAAACTGGTCTGTCACATTTTCTTTGACCCACTATTGACCCACTGCCATACCAAGAATTACTTTCCTGCATGACTGAGGGCAAGTACTTTGGAAAATATAAATGGAGTTTTGCAAGGCTGTGGTTTATTTTATATTGATCTGCAGCCTCTTCTCCTCACTGCAGCAGTTAACATGTCCTAAAAATGCTGAATTGCTCTTAATGAGAACACAGATATGCTGTTGCTGACTAATTTCACCATCCTTCAGTTTTATAGCTAGTAGATTTATGCAGCTGGCTTATTTTGTTTGTGGGTTTTTTTGTTGTTGGTTTGTTGTTTGTTTATCCCTGGTTCTGCCGCATGGGAGAGAGAAATCTTTTTGTGCCATTTCAGCTCCAGATCTCAGGCCTGCCTTTTGCTCCAAAGAAGTCCTGAGCCATTTTCAGCCAAGGCAGATAGATGTGGTGGTACAGCCCTGTCCCTCGCTGCTCAAAGTACAGCCCATACAATGAGCATCGAGGATCAGAGGAGAGCTGTGTCCAAGCCTCCTCCCCCTGGCAGGAATTGCAGCCAGGAGTATGGCCAGGGCTCAGGCTAAGCCACCCACTGGCTGTTCACAGAATCATAGAACTTTTAGGTTGGAAAAGACCTGTTAGATCGAGTCCCACCATAAATCTAACACTGCCAAGTCCCACTAAACCAAGTCCCTAAGCACCACATCTACATGTCTTTTGAATATGTCCAGGGATGGTGACTCAACCACTTCTCTGGGCAGCCTGTTCCAGTGCTTGACAACCCTCTCAGTGAGTAAGTTTTTTTTCTAATATTCAATCTAAACCTCCCCTGATGCAGCTATTTCATCTCATACTATTGTTTGTTACTTGCAAAAAGAGACTGACACCCACCTTGCTACAACCTCCTTTGCTAAGATGCATCCACTTCACAGGAGAGCATTATTTTCATTTTTCAAACACAAGCATCCATGTCATCTACAAGTGGAAATGAAATTAAAAACAGGGAGAACATACCATGCATATATATACATATATATATATATTTGTTTGTTTGTTTTTCACAGCAGGAGGTGCATGACTAGCAGCAGTGCATTAGAAACAGGCCGGCAACCCAGACGTGCTGAGGCTCAGTGGTAGCTCTGTAACACCATTCCCCAGCACCCTCTCTGCCCACACCATCCATCGCTGCCGCGTTTTGGCTGAGAGCAACCAGAGGGACCAGTACCCCCTGCAATTTATAGTCTTTTAATCATAGAATCATAGAATGATTTTGGTTGGAAAGGACCTTAAAGATCATCTAGTCTAACCCTGCACTATGGGCAGGGACATCTTCAACTAGATCAGGTAGCTCAATGCCCCATCCAACCTGGCCTTTCTCACTGCCTGAAGAGACGAGACTTAATTTATCCTAGAATTACCATACACTTTCTGTGGGTGGTGCCAATGTTCTTCTGTGGCTTGCCTTTATGGGGGGGGGGGTGGGGCAGGTAACACAGAGGTTTGTTTTCCACATTGTTTTTGCTCAGTTTATGCGAACTAATTCTCCTCTCAGCTGAAGTTTTTGTGGTTCTTCTAAGATGTTTTCCTTGCATTTACAAAAGTCTTCATGTTCCTTTTCTACTTAGGTATGATGTACTTTTCAGCTGACAGAATAAAAGGTAATACTTAGGAATTTATCTGATAAATAAAATTGAGAGAGGTGCCTATGGGAGAATTTGATTAATTTAGGCACTCTAATCTTAAAAGGTGAAATCTCCCTCTGTACTGTGCTGAGGTGACAGTTCTGTAGGTGCCTCCCTGTTCTCTTCTGAGCTTTACCAGAAACATCTGGCTTAACACATGTGGGTGCCTGCACACAGGGGAGCCAGAAAGGAGGGGAAGTGAGTTGCTTACACAGTTTTAAGTCTGTGCTAATAAATCAAAACCCATTCTCCAAAGCATAATTCAGGCCTTGCCACCACTGGGTGAATGACTTATGTGCTAGATGACCATCTCCTGCTCCTTCTTGACTTCTCTGTTCACAGCCCAGTAGCCCTGGCAATCCTTTCTGCAAAGCGAGCCGTTTTACCACAAAGCAACCGTACTACCCAGCTCACCCTGCAGTGTGATGGGTCTGGTGCTTTCCTGGGATTGGTGAGATGTGCTTTTGATTTTCTTGAGCAGAGTTAGGAACCAAACCATCACACTCTTCTTGCTGAGCTAATACAGGGAAAGAAGCATCACAGCCATTTGTTTTTTTTTTTTTAAAGGAGCTGTAGCGATGCCACTCCTGTATTGAAAATATGCACAACCCTACATACTTGAGGAGACCCTTCAGCAGATGGGCAGAGGGCACCAGCTTGTGAATCTTATACAGGCACAGGTTTATGAACAAATACGATGATTTGCTCTGCACTGAGGGCAGCACTTCTCACCCTGTGCAACAGCAGCAGTGGCAATGCCCAAAAGCTTTGCAGCAGCTGCAGTCTAAGCATCTGTCACTGCTTCACAGAAACTGAACAGTTTTTTCTCTGGATTGCATGCTCAGAGGACAGCTTCAAATAGAAATTCTAGTCATAAGTGCTACTGCTCCCACAAATAAGTAATGTTCTTGTTTTTGCAGCCATTACAGTAATAAATACAACAGATATAAGTACCATGGGAGGCAGATGGAGAACCCTTTGGCAGGAATTTCTTCCATATTCTCACTTCTCCTAAATATGTACATGTATGTGAACAACGCACAGCAAGTTCCTGCAACACAAATGCAGTAGCTTCTTTCACCTTTGCTGGAACCTCAAGATGTGATGTTATGTAAACACAATCAGGAAAGGAATTCCTTCCCCCCTACAAGATGTCCTCCGAAGATGTTGCATTAAAAACTGCCACAGACACAGCGGTATAGGTATATTCAGAGCTAAGACCATGGTTTGTAGTGGCAGATGGATCCAGGTAGAAGCAGGGCTCAGAGTAGTGCAGCACATCAAAGAAATGACGGGATATTGTAAAACAGGGAAAAGAAGATACACAAGATACTGCTCAGATACTTGTGTAACCATCTGTTTTCTTTTAACTCTTGTGAGAGGTAAACTTTACCTTCTACATTCGTATGAGTGAACTTCAGAGCTGCAAGACTGGCATATTATCTCCGTGGTTTTGGCACTTACCTTAGATCCGCTCCTCCACAAGAGAGACAGGCTATTGGATTTTGACCATGCATATGAATTACTGAAAAGTTTTGTTTCAGAGCAAATCATCAAGGTTTTCTTCTAAGCCTAAACATTTTTCTTCACATTTATCAACCTGCTTTCCTATCATACTGAAGACAAAATGGTACTGTGGCATATTTATTTATCACCTCATGACATGTAGGGAAGGATGACCCAGCTATCCACAGAAAAGTGCTTTCCTCACTTTGCAATCATCTACATTATCATTCACAAGGTGGTTAGTGGAATTTGTCTTCATGTGTCATCTAGTACTATTTTTAGAGTACAGCCAACACACTAACACCAATGATCAACATCTCAAATGCTATCATTTCTACAGCAGTTTTAAATAACAGGTAAAAACCCACTCATCTAAGGACTACATATGTAGTCAATTATTTGACCTGATTGAAACAGAATTCATCATGAAAATGAATGTGATAATTATGTTTCAGATTGACCCAACAGAGACATCAGTCAGAAGAGAGAACGTGGAGAATCCAGCTGTTAACTGGGTTTTGAGCTTCATTATTTCTGTTTATCAAATCCCACTGCCTTCACAAAGACCTTGAGATTTCTGCACGTGCTGAAGTGTGACAGGTTGGTATGAGCATGAACAAATCTTGTACTGCTCCTAATGTCAGAACACTATGAAAAATGGTAATAGATGAATCTTAGGATTTTTAATCTTGATTTTATTGATTGTTCTGCAAATGCACAGAAAGACTTTGAAGTTTAGTTTGCAAAGCTTACAGTACAAATACATTTTCTATAGCATTTCATTATTTTGCTTTTTCAGGGATAAAATTCAATGAAATGTAAAGTGAAATAAGACCAATGTGATAGATAATACAGTAGAATCATTATCTTCTTCAGGACAAAGATTATCAACTGTCCTTTTCTTGTGAAGTGCTGTTGAGCACTGATCTCAGTGATGTCCCAATAAACCATCAACCATGGAAAAGGAACGAGAAGTTCTCATCCCTGTAACACTGATCACCACAACTATTGCTCAGAGTGTATCGTACCTATGAACCACACTTGCATCCACAGAGAGGAAAATATGTCGGAGTGCTTTTAACTTCTAATCCTACTTTACAAATCAATTAAAAAAGTGGAGTCACAGCTTGCTGCAATTAGCTTGTGCGGATACAAGACGTTTTCATAACAATACCAACATTCTACCACAATATATTATCCCCAAGATAAAAAAAATTCAAGTGTGACACACAGGTATTTGCACCACTGTTGTATGTGGAGAAAGCCTGTTCTCCTTTATCCCCAGTTTTCAGCACCACATTGACTTCTGCTCTCTTACATTAACACTGATACAAATAAGAGAAGACACAGAACTCAAATATCCAGCATGTCTGACAGTCCTCAAGTACGCTTCCACACTCTTGATCACTTGTGATCTCCAAGCTAAAGAGGAAAAAATAGCCCATTGCAGAGACCTTGGCTGGTTATTCCTCACAACTTTTCCTTTTCCAGCAACAGGAAAAGAGGCAGAGAGCACAGATGACAGTTTTCAAGGCAGTAAATGGAGGACTGGAAATGCTGAAACTCAGGAGTTCTTGGCTCCTAATTCTTCACTTCAGAAACCAAGATGCTGAACATTATTTCAGATGTTATCAGGTCATTAGTCTTTTTACAGCCATCTGTTAATGACAACAATTGGTTCTGTGCGTATGTCAGCAAAGCATAGTTCTATGGCAGAAACAGCATACACCTGATGCTGCCCTCAGACACTTATCCATTAGTTCATATATGTCAATAAATGTTCCCCGTAATTAACTAATCAATCCTACTACTAATTTAGCATGGGTAATTGCAACAGATCAACATTTCATTTATAGATTTCTTTAAGATTTCTCCAGATTTTTTTTTTTTCCTCTGGATGATTCAATAGTAACTCTCTACCCCTGTACAATAGCTTTTGGAGTCCTCCATAAAAACAGAGCCCATTCTGGGTACTCTGTATGAGAGCTTTGAGTGATGATGAACAAGATGCCTTTATGGATCACACCATCCCCTCAGAGAAGCTCTTCACCCATCCTTGGTCCTGAAGGCAAAGACAGGCAACTTCTGCTATGTACAAGCAGAAAAACAGTCAGAATTGCCACCAAAGTGTCTTTATGGATTGGGAAAGATGCCTCTATCCAAAACCAAAACTGTTTCGTACTAAGCTAAAATGGAGTCACTTTTTTATTATATAGAGCCTTTTAATCTGCAAAACCTCTGTGAGCAGAACTTCATTCCACCTGCACAGCAATAAAAATTGACAAACTTATCTAAAAAAGTTACTTGTTTGGAATGACTGAATAACATAGGGAATACACCTAAAGAGAAAAAACAGGTGAAAATGAAGCTAGGTAAAAACTAACTTGTGCTAATCCTGGGTTAAGATCTTTTGGAGCCCTTCGATCAATGCAGTTTCACGTCTTGCATGCAAATTACCTGTCAACTAAATCACTTGTATATGTTTAATCACTAAATTAGCATTAGTCTTTGTACTTGGGCTCAGCATCAGCTCTTGCCTACACATATCAGCTGTGCAGTGGTCTACCACCCATTAGCACCCATACAATTTAGTGTTATGGGAGTACTTTTGTACTAGCTGAAAGGTGCTTACAAAGGCATTTTGTGTATTCCTTTGTGGGAATAAAGGCTAATTTATTCTGGTATTGACAAGAGATTATCAAATAATTATTTAAAGAAAGTGCAACTAAAATAAAATAATCTCTCTAATTAAAGCAGTTTTACTGCTATAAAACCCAAACCCCATGTGTGGATCAAGACAACTTCTAAAACTGTCCCATGAATAAGAAGCATTTTTTTTTTAGAAAGGAAAAATGCAATGCAAAGACTAGTACAGGAATGAAATATTCCAGGATTTTCCTGTCTGGTTCCCCAGAAATGTGCTACATTCCTTCCACTATGGTGAATACCTCATCCATTTAGTATTGGAATGCCCTTTATATACCATATCCACACACTGCTTATCATGTGTATGACAGGCATATACATGTTTATTTGTGCATCTAGATTTTACATATTTTTCAGTCACTTAATCTACTCCAGTCCTGATATCAAATATTATGCCTGGAATTATTTTAAGTGTTTTACATGTTCCTATTTATATGAATGACAGAAACCACTACACTTGGAGAGAACACTGTATTTTAATGTGGATTTCCAGTCAATTCATGCTTTGTATAATAAAGATGTGATAATTTGAGATGTGAGATCCAACGTTGCGTATTACCTATTTGCAAAAATAACAGTCAATTTGTAATTAATATCTGGGAAAGGAAGATCTTTATCAAATAGAACCAGTATGAGATAACTACTTTGTATTTTGATTCTTTCATGGTGTTCATTCTGGTTATCATGAGTTTGGGTTCCAAACTCATTACTTTTTGCCAATGTCTTGATCAGCAAGCAGTGCAAACTTACAGCTTTTACCCTAAATAACTGTATTCCCTTCAGAAGAATCTTCCAAGTGCTCACACCATTCTATTCCTGTGTTTCTCTATGTAATGCTGGAAGGACAGATCTTACTCCAGAAATAATTTTTTTTGCCTTTGAATGGGGGCTGGAGTGCAGGATTATATCTGGAGAGTAAGAGTGGTTCATGCGGGCACCTGTGCAGCTATCTGTTGTCTGCATGGGGACAGAGACTTCTTAATATTCCCCCTTCACACTAGCCCCATCCTAGTCTGTATGATTCAAATAGAAGTGGTCAGAGTTGGAGTTTGGAAGATGTAGGCTTCTCATTGCCAACAGATGTACATTGTGGAAACAGGTACATTCAGGGCTAAGGGCCCAGTTATTTCCACTGGTATGAACAGTTTTGTCTCAGAGTCATTAAAAGGTTCAGGAACAGGGAAGTCTATATTCCTAATGTCTCTCTAAAGCTGTATACATTTGCTATAGACATTTTGCTATAAAAGAAAGCCCTCACCTTTATGGGAGAATGGACATGCTAAGTGCCGTTGTTCCAGAGCAATGGAGTGATTTTTAAGGTTAATGACATCAGGAAAAGCAGAGGCCATCATACATTTTGCATGGTCATCTTCTGAATCTGTGTAAAATATGTAGTATTTGGCAGAGAGATTACAGGGAATTTTTTGACAATGTCCATTAATATTTTAGTATAATGTTATGCAAAACTTAGGGAATAAATTCAACTTTCCATTAAGATCAGTAATGTTATGAAAGTAAAATACAATTTAGGCTGATAGTCACAGCCTGAGTTTAACTATCTGGAAACAATTCACAAAGCCTCTAAAAAAATTTAAAAAAAAAAAAAGAGAGAGAGAGAGAAGTAAAATTGCAAAACAGTCATCGATTTCTCTTCACTGAGCTCCCACTTGGAAAGGAGCCTTCTGGCATTAAGCTGAGTCTGTATTCCACATTTAAATCTGCCTCATTGGTGTCAGTTTTGGCGAAACCTAGCAAAAAGGAGGGAAAAAACACAACTGTTGGCATCCAGATCTACCAATACAACCCACCATTCACTTCCATCTCTATCAACTATGTGCCACTGAAGACTAGAGACACTGTATTTATTTAAACTGATATTTTTGTAGTATTTCAGAGATAAACACTCCCACAACTATATTTTCTGATGCAGGAATACAAGATATGTGTGGTGGTAGTATTCAGCCTCTAAACTTGATTTATTTTGAGTTGGGTTATTGATTTAAGAATGCAAGCAGATTGAACTTGGACAGCTGAACCTGTGTTTGCCCCTGATAACTGCGTGGTTTTCTCAGATGGCTTCTGATGCCATAAGAAGGGAAAGCCGAACTCAGGTGAAGCAGCTCCTCAATTAAACAGTGTATAGGATAGTGCATAAACAAATCTCAAAAACAGGCCATCCTTAGTTAATGCACTGGTCCAGAAATGGTCATATCTGGTGTACAGTGGGGCTGCACCTGCCATGAACAGAAATAGGAGAGCTGCAGGAGGGCAGCAGCTTCAGCCATCACCTTCTAATCCACCTGCATTGACACATCAATACATGGAATGATGCAGAGGCAACAAAACAGATTATATTCAATACATGATCAAATCATCACTGCGGTATTAAACCAAGCATGCCAAGGAATCTTTAACTTATGATTTCCCTTCTTCGCTCAATTAGCCAAGTTCATTCTGCTTTTCTTCCCCACCCACCAGGAGGTACAATGCTGCCTGTGAATGCTGAGTCTGTTCAGAAGCAGTCAACTGAGTATTGGAACATGCATATTAGCAGGGGATATACAATTAAATGCATAGGTATATTACACACATACTGCACCTATGGGATATGTAAACATTTGATTTGACAACTTGTTTGATGATGATGATATAATTCAATAATTCTAATTTAACTTTTTTTTTTATTTGCCATCTTCCATTCACATTCTTTTCATTTGTTCGATGATTACATAGTTCAATACTTCTAATTTTAATGTTGGGTTTTTTTTAATTTGCTTTTTTCCATTCACATTCATTTTTGTGTGACGACACATGTATTCTATTGTTTTAACTCCATATCCTTGTAAAAATCAATTAGTGATATTTTAAAGTATCCAGAAGACCAAAAATAAACAAAAGTAAACCTGAACAGTAAAGCAGATGAGAAAATAAGATGTAAATGGGAACAATACAGAGAAGATGTCAAAGAGTAGCAATGGTGAACATTTGGTTGAACCCTGACTGCAGCAAATATCCCGAGTAAAAGTTCTCCACAGAAGATCCAAGCTTCTTTCAGTATCTCCTGTTCCCAGTTCTACTTAAATAGTTGCCCCAGGATGAAGATCAAAAATAACTCATGTGATCTTACTTCTTCAGGAGGAAAAACAGTTCTACAAATAATCTGGCTCCCTGTTGATTAACGTGTCCCACTACATACTGCATTTCTTCTACCTCCTTATCCCATTTTTTTCATTTAACAGTGCTGAACAAGCTAACTCATGAAAGAACAACACATAAGGGCTTTTCCAAGCATTAAAGTCTCTTTCTTCTAGAGATACAGGGCTGCATTCTCTGTACCAGTTAGATTTCTACATTATCCTTCCTCCAGCCACTATATATCATCATTTATAAACTTATGAGAATAGCCACCAAGGAAAGCTTAGTTCATGAAGAATGTGTTTACTGTATCGAATGCTAATGAAATGTTTTCAGTGGATGGAAACTGTTCATTGATTTTTCAAAGTTGTGTGTGAACTATGATAGTAAATAGATGTAATAGGTACTTGTGTGGAGGAGCTACAGGAAAAACTCCCTGAGTGCACCAGCATTCCTGGACTAGTTCCAGAAATGTTTCAACATTTCTGACTCCAAGTGCCTATGTGCCTCACTTAATTTGGGACTATTTTTGCTTCACTCAGGGGTGGTTCCATTGAAGCAAAGGCAAAAACTGGAGGACAAAGATAGCACCATTAAAATCTATATTCTGTCAAATAATGACAGAAGGCAATTACTGGAGGAGATTATTGTTTTTCTGGTGCCATAGGTTTTGGTGCCATCAAAACCTCAAGCATTTTACATTTGAATGAGCATATTACATTAAATGTAATGTCTGCACATTTGATGCTAACAGCTGTCATTTGTGTGCACCACTATCTGTTTCAGAAAGGGTCTGATTCCCATGAGTGCTGAAGTGCCACAACACCTGCTGAAGATAACAGAGGTGGCCAGAGCCCAGCAACACTGAGAACTGGACCCAAATACAACTGTTTGCTCTAAATAAAATGTGATTAAATAAGCAGAAAAATGTTAATGTAACAAAAGCGACAGTTTGTGCTTGGAAAACAAGGAGTAATCAAGTTTGAAATGCAGAAAGCCCCCTGAGTCCACTGCATTAAACCCCAGCAGAGCCAGCAAATTCAGTATCACCCCGTGATAACAGCACAGCATTTGATAAGGGTTGACTGTGCTTAATGAAAGTTATTTTGCAGTACACAGCCACAGACTCGCTACTTTCTTACAGTACCTCCTGAGCAACACATTCTTAGTATTATTTCACTCACAGGAAGAACAGTGTCTCTTGGAAGCTTCAAAATACTTTGCTAGTGTTGAACAAGCTGGTGTTGAACAACTGCTGCTGGGAGTAATTTTCCTGCACAGCCATGCACACGGCCTCCAAACTCGTAGGACACACAACCTGCGGGAGTCCCTGCAATTCAAGCTTGTTCACTTTCTGATTTCTAACTCCAAAATACCCTTTTCACCTACATAAACAGCTCTATGCTTATTTCATTATGGTTTTTTATAGCAAGCAGTTCTTTCAAGGCCTGATTCTGAAGGATGCTGAGTCCTAATGACTGCCAATGACCTTATCAGGTGTGTAAAAGCAAGCTACTGTTCAGAAATGTAAAAACAGCCTCTCTAAAACAAATGAACAGTGTGAGTATATTTGTTAAAAGTTGCTTATTCATTAATAACTCCTAATTATTTGAAATTGTGGATAAAAACAAGTCACAATTCCAAGATGAGCTTTTGTACAAAACTCTGTTCCTAATGTGAATTTTGTAGTGGGTGTGATTGAGCAGCAAAAAACACAAGACCCATTTAAAAACTGACTTAACCCTGCAACAGCCTGTCTCCCCAAAGAAAGAAGTACTTCCAGAAAATAAAGCCATATCCTCTATTATTCTGTACTTGCTGTCTTGAATGTGGACAGTCAATTTATTTTTAAATATACATTAGTCAGTTGCTATTTAACTACCTAATGTTTCTATGGCAGATGCTTTTCCTAAACTCCATGTTATCTTTTAAGATAATTTTGTAAAGCTGAGCTTTTAGATTAAAAACAAACAAACAAACAAACAAAAAACCCAACCAACCAACCAGAGAGGAGTGAGGGAGAATTTTCACCCGGACAGACTTATCCTGATTATTTTTATAATGAAATACATCTCCAAAAGTATGGTTCTCAGTCTGTTCTCTCATGGCCTCATCAACGGCATAAGGCAGTACAAGCCCAAACAGATTACCTGACAAGGTGATCTATACGCTAGGCAGCAGCAGATTTGATTTAAGCATGCAAGATAAGCCAACATTTTATCTTCAGAGCACAGTAAAATTGAGGGTGAATTGTTTACTTTTTTATATGATTTTAGTCTATAATGAAGATTGTTGACTCTAAATTACATTTTCTTTGACATGTTGTCGTTGCAGATGTTCTTTAGGAGATGTTTTTCCAAGTAAGTAAGCAGGCAGTAAAAATGGTACTGTATAGTCAGCATGTCTCAAAGAAAGCCATAGAGGGTATAAAGCTCTCATTTCCAAAAAGAGTAGCCTGCCCGGGGATAGTTATATTATAAAGGTACAGCCACCCCTTAGGATCTCACTTGTAATGAACATAGAGAGACATTTGTTTTACTTCAGATCCTTCACTGCATCCACTCAAAAAAAAACACTAGAAAAGAGTCAGCTCCTCATTTTCGACCCATTAATTCTGTTTCAAACTAGCAAAACATGTGGGTTTACTTTTACTGTAGCAATACAGTATCACTAAAGTTTCTGTCACCGATATAAACAAGATATCTCACTAGGTGAACATAAATAATCACAAGTACAACTATTACTCTTGCAAGGAAGCCTCAGGCAGAATCTTGAAATGTGGAAAAAAAGACCAAGGATGCTGCTTTCTGCCTGTTACCATGGTCAAACCTGTATTTTCTGAGCTCCGAAACTAAGTGAAGGAGCTGTAGGTGTTTGCTGTTTATGAAAATCAGGCCAACAAGGGTCCAATAGTATACAACGGTGACTGCATTTCGCTGTCAGAGATGTTAGTGGAAGTTTTGCTAAGGATTTCAATGAGAGCAGGACTGGGTCACTGTGTCCTGGAAACTTTCTTTAGAAGGGGAAAAAAAATAAAATGAAAGGAAGAGCTAGTGCTCTTCCATGCCACAGCTTTAATAAATAAATCATTGTAGTTCATGCTTTCCATCTGCAGCACTATAGAGATTTCAAGCACCTTTGGAAATGCCGATCAGTACGTAACACTGACCCACACACACACACCTTGGCCAGAGGTCAGTGCAGAAAATGCTTTGCAAGCTTCTACGCAAGGTGCATGCTTTCAAGGTAAGCATATGAAAGTGCATAAATCAAGCAGCATCTACATTTTTCATGCTCACAGCTCGTGTTTTCATGCCTGACCACGGCCACCATACAAAGCAGGCTGCCCTGGAGTTCGTCTTCAGGAGAACAAGGAGATGGTGGCTATGAAGAGTCCCTTCCTGACCCCAGGGACCTAGACTTCTCATCAATTGCTAACTTCAGGCTTTCCTGAAGATTTAAAATTTACAGGAAAGCAATAAAGGGTAGTGGATGGTGCTAATCTTTTATTTGGTCCTAATAGTTTGGCCCTATCATAGGCACCATGTTGCTGCAAAGTTCAATCTCATAGCCCACCATTTTAAGTTTATCACCTCTTTCTCTCAATTCTTTGTTGCATCTGCTTTTGTTGCCTTGAACACAGGCTGCTGGACTTTACTTTGGGTAACACACAATCAATTAAATACACATATATCAGTCAAATGAACCAAAAAGAAAACAACTCCTTCCAAACAAGCAGGATTGGAACATGTAGTCATTGGTGTCTTCTAACAATGAAGTCCTTTCCTGCAGTTTCAGTCTGTTTAAACGCTCGTTAAACATGGCCTCTTCAAATTCATCAAGAAGTTAATCCCCAAATTAGATATAATAGAACAATTTTTTTGTGACTGACTATAATAGATACAAACCTACAAGGTCATTTTTATGTTTTAGTTTTGGATGCTAGCTATTTGAGAGGCTGATCAGCCAAAGAAAAATAAGTCCTGACATTAGTGAAGTTTTAAAAAATTGATCATTTTTTCCTAAATCACAGTGAGAAGCTGAATGAATAATTTCTTTTGCACACAGAATTGCTGAATATGGAAGGTTGCTTCCACTGTAAATTAAAAAATAATAATGACTTCCATAAAATGTTACATGGAAAATTAATAATGGAGCAAAGTCATTTTGTAGCAGTTTCCTGCACTCTGCAGTTGCAGGTCACTCATCTTTAACCAAACAATTTTTCTCAGATAAACAAATGTATTTTCAGAACTGAACAGCTCTTTATTTAAAATATTTAAAAATCCATAACAAAAACATACAGTATCATATTTAGTTACCAGAAATGCTCCCTTTGGACACAGGAAATGAATAAAGTTCCACGGGCTCATTGCTAAAGGAAGTTTTACTTACTGCCAATGGTATGCTAGAAGCCTTAATAACAAACTCTTTCACATACTAACTGCTCTGCAGTCTTTCAGTTACATACCCTAGCACTACCACAAAACTCTGTGAAGAGGAAAGGTATTACACTTCATTAACAAATATTCCCCAACTACTTCTACAGCAAAAACTGTATATGGTCATACTTGCTGTCCTTGCCAAAGGAGGGCTGACCCACCCTGAAAAACCTCACAACACGGAAGAAAAAAATACATTAACATGCATGTAGGAGAAGACTGTCAAGAAACTATTGTTTGTTATCAACCACACATATGCAATCAGTTACAATGTAGAGCACTACAGCTTTTCATTAGTAAGCCAGTTTTGTGTTAGCATTGAGTGAGATTTAAGAATGAATGTGAAGGTCAAAAGGCAGTGGTTTTCTCGATTAACAGAGAGTACAAGTTTCACTTGTACAAGGCAGTGGAAGAGAAAAAACAAATATATCAACAGCAGAGCATTTAATTGATTATCACTAGTAATACATGAGTGGACATGTGTAGTCATCCCTGCTGAAAAGATTCACAACCCCACCTAAAGAGAGCATGAAAACTTAGCAACAGATAGTTAGGTAAACAAGTTTATACAGTGGAAATATAAATATCCATCCATCTCTCAGACATGAGTCAGCTCCCCTCTTCAAAGCATCATAAAAGTTTCCTTTCCATATTGTCCTTTTAGTCATTTCTCCATCTCTTCTGTTTTTTCTAGATTTTAATGCTTCCAATATAATCATACTAGATTAGCCCTAAATTGTCTTCTTATTTTCATTGTAAATCCCACAGGCAATCTACTGAGCCCTCACCTAAAAGGAGGCAACTTACTGCATCTGTAAGTCTTCATATGATGAATATTGGTGGAGAATATTTGTTCTGGAACCAGACTAACTATATTCGGTTGTAACATTACTTACTGTGAAGTCACAGCCAGTGCATTTCTTGATATCATCCACTGTCAGTCCTTCCCAGATTTCCACAAGGGTCAACCCTTTCTTCTTGTCCACATCAAACACAGCCTGTCAGGTTCAAATTGCAGACAATTGATTTTTTATTATCAAAGCAGAAAACTAGGATGTAAGCAGTAATATTGTACAAAATGGTGTACTGAAGTAGGTAGTGTTCCTTCAGTAAGAAAAAATACCACTATCAATTGGCTTCACTTTCCACTTTTTGACTGACCAAAACAGATTTCTGCTACATTTATTTGTACCTGAAAGAATCTAAAATATGAGATGTTTTGTGGGGAAAACGTGCAATCGTTCTTCATTGCATGAAAGAAGTACCATACCCCAATCTAGTGAAAACTGGGAGGTCCAAAGGAAAGGACTGAGACGTTCTTTGCTGTAAGACAACGCTCAGCAAGAGATCACAAAGAAAAAAAGGAAAAGACAATATCTCCTCCACTCTTCTATTTCGTCTTTAGACCAGTAGGGAGGTACAAAGTGGTTGATCACCATCAGATTATAACCTTCTCCAACAGCTACTGCACCTCCAGTACAAATTTTAGTGTTTTCAGAAGCTAGCAATGAAAGACAAGATTTCTTGTATTTTTAATAGAAAGCCTGGGAGAAAATGGCTAAAGGAGCAAAGGCTGTTCTTCCTGATGTCTTCATAAAATATGCACATCAAATAAAAACACCTGTAAAACAATGTGCACTTGAATGGTGCCTGCCAGAGGGACATATCCAGGTGGCAAACTAGTTGCCAGGTAAACCATAAGATCTATAGTAATTTTACTTAAAAAAAAAGTCAGTAGCTAAAGAACTGGTGAAGACTGAACTTGAAATGGAAGTGAAGTCTTAAACTCATCACAGAAGTGTACTAAAGTTCAGCAGTCCTCTGGGCACATGACACTGATTCATGGGACTGAAAAATGATGGCTCCTCTAAGTCTTAAAAGAGAAGCTGGGCATAAGAAACATACATATTAGGAAGGTAGTGTGTAAACAGAATTTGCAACACTAAGTACTGTTGTACATTTGTGACATGTCCTAACAAAGCAACCAGATCTGACAAGTGGTGACTCAAAAAAAAAATTCTGTATGTTGTTTATTTTCTATTTAGTACAGGGAAAGAAGCATAACAGCCATTTTTAAAGAAGCTGTGGCTATGCCACTTTTCTATTGAAAACGCACAATCCTATAATACATACACGGCACCAACCTAATATCAGTCCTTGTTCAGTCTCATTTTTTTGTACCTTACATTTGTATATGGACACTTCGTAGCAGACTGGGAAAACTTCCATATTTTCATTTATTTTCCCTTACTTTGTGGAGAAAAAAAAAACCACAACTTTAAATTACAGTAGCAACACACTACCAGGAGAAAACAGATTCTACATCAGCACCTTTGATGCATTCTACTTAGTATGATAGATGGCTCACAGAGGACTACTCTAAGCCCTTAAAAATGTAAACACTGATAATAAAAGGAGCATGATTATAGCAAAAAACTTGAGTCACTTGTCCTTTGCTGAAAAGATTAACTAATGTAGTTTGAGCAGCAGCATCATCAGATGCTCACATGTCCTTGCACTGGACAGTACATTGCTTCACAAGTGGAATCAAGTAAGGAAAAAAGAATTAAAGCCCTACTACAGACATGGGTTACGTTTCTCTGAATGAGTCTAGCATACACCAAGGAAGATGCTGATTCTCTGCTACACAGTTGTTGCTTTACTGGAAAAAAAATGAGCTGTGAATAAAGCTGGTTTTGAGGATCTGCATCTCACACAGCAAATTTTCAGGAATGCTTTGGGAAAAACAAAGAGACACATACATTGCATACTTTTCATGTGTGGCATCTTTGTTCTGAAGGTGTCTAAGAGTATGGTCCAGTATGCTAGATGTCAATGGTAAAAGCTTTAAAAGGAAAAATAGGAACCCCAAGACCTCTGGAACTGAATTTCAAGGGAATCTTTGCCCTTTATTGGTAAGAGATACCAAATATATTCTTCATTTTTACGAAACTTTACTACTTTTGCTGAGTGTCCATTCTTAGGGATAGAGGAGGAAAGCATTGACCAAAAAAAAAGAAAAGTACTTTACCTTTTCTGTAATGATGCGGTCTACACATTGTTTCCCAGTAAGTGGTAAATTGCACTTTTCCAAGATTTTATGTGCATTGCCCTGTGTTTAACAATATACAGACAAACATTAATTTTCATAAACAACACAACTTACACAGAATTTAAATACATACATGAAAAAGAAAAATCATTCAGTGCTATTGAAACGTTCACTGTACTCAGAACACTCGTTGAATTCACTTCTATGGCAGATTACATCTCTGGCATTTTGGGACAGTTACTACTTAAATCCCACATATAGAGACATGACTAATAAGAATCTCACTGTACCAATGAGTGGGCTCCTGAGTTTAGAAGTTCTGCGTACTTCTGCTTAAGAAGTTGTTTTTCCTGCTGCAATGTGAGGATAACAAATACATGGGACCTCACTGATGACACATAAAGGACAAAAATTTGGGAAAGACACTGCGGGCATGACATTTCTCTGGTTTATACTTTATTGCAAACACCATATGCAGAATCAACCATATTCACAGGCATTTCAAATCTCCAGGGCTGAAGTGCATAGTTGTGCTCTGAAAATGGTAAAATCAGTTTCTTTACCCACAATGGGATTCCCATCCCCTCCATTTCTCCAGGAAAGCCCAAAAGCAGACTAAGATAAGAGCAATATGCTCATTTTCAAGTGCTACACAGAACTTCCATTATCTCTGTTTTAGACAGAACGAATTAGCAAGTAAATAAAGTGGAAAACAATTTATATCTATAAAATAGAATTTACTTTAAGGCACTTCCTTTTCTGGGGCCTCAAAAGGCAGCAACTCTAAATAGTGGCAAAAATATTACCTAATGAGAAGACAGAGCTTCTGACATGAGGTTGGGCAGATAAGGTTTGGGTGGTGAGGTTTTTTTGGGGTATTTTCTTCCTCCTTTTTTTTTCTTCTTCCTTTTTTTTTTTTTTTTTGAAGGAGATCACAAATGTCTTTAGATACTGCTAAATGAAATGTAGGCTGCAAGAGCACTAAATGAATATAAAAGAGATGGAGCACTACATTTTAATCAATATTGTCGGCATTTTACAGAGGTAGTATTAAATGCACATTTCTCCCATTATCACATGCTTTTATTTTTTCCTCTAATTATCAGTTTTCAGTTATGCATTTCAAAACTCTCAGAGTATTACATCTCTCATTTAACCATATGAACATAATGTTTTTTAAACTTACAATCATCAGTTTGCCTTACTGCTTACTATAAACTCAGGAACCATCTCTCAGCCATTTTGACTCCTGAGTGATAGCAAAATGAGCAATCCATGTGCTTTTAAATTAATCTTCTTATACGAAGAACTATTTCTTCATTCTCATTCTAATTCTAATTACACTGGCAAAATCCACATCTGGTACCAAGGCAACCATTCTGATGAAACTAACGCACTCTTAATGAAAATAATTACTTGAATAGTGTTACTTCCAATTGGTCTACTTATCTCGTCCATCTCAAGGACCTTCTTGTGCACTTTGCCTAAAAGCCAAGATTAATCTGTGCTGTTTGTAATATCTTCAGAAACGTATTAGGTTTACTTCTCAGCCATATGAAATGAAGTATCTCTTCCTGTTACTCAACTGAGACTGAAATGAATGGCCTTGCAGAGGTGACAGCTTGACCCTGAGAACTGATACATTCCAGCTTCTTAACACTTGAGCTGAAGATCATTGTATTACCAGTTAGCATTAAAGATGACTTTTGGAAGACATCCATCACAACACTACCAGAATGGGAATCCCAATGGAACTGCATGAATTTTTACCATCTGAGTTTATTTGTTCAGATAAGGGAAAAGACTGTTGCATAGATACATAAAACCTTAAGGTGTTTCAAACTGCTTTAAGTCAAAAAAGCTGTTGTTGAAGAACAGAACTGTCTTTAATCTTGTACAACACATTGAAATCAAAACTATTGGTGGTGAAAGGAGTTTTCAATTCAGTGCTGCAGGTTCAGTCACATCCAAATCAAGTGCTTAAAATTAGTTTCCATTCTGTTTTTCTGAATGGCGCAGACAACTCATTTCACAACATGGACCAACTACCAGCCATTAACTTACTATGTTTTACAAAACAACTCAATGATGCCATGAGGGTAATAACTTGACTGTTTTTTCTCTTAGGCAGTATTTAGCAGATTAGGCACAGATGCACAGTGACTGTATAAAGATTAAATAACAACCTCATATGGTTATAAACAAAAAAAGCAATTTAGCAAAAATACATTAAGAAATACCATAATGAATTAGACTTAGGGTCCATTAACCAAGTGTCTCAGAGTGGTTTAAGCATACAGAGCAAAAATTGAGCCACCCCTCCAGAGATATGCCCTCCTGGATCCTGACATGTTGTGATGTACAGATTTCCTGAGCTAAAGACTGCTTCTGGGCAATGCTATTTAATTATAAGAGCATAGAAACATTTTGGTTGGAAAAGATCTTTAAGATCATCAAGTCCAACCGTTAACCTAGCACTTGAATGTATTTTCCTCCCTGAACTGGCAGAATTCACATTAACCCCTAAATCGGTTCAAAAACCTACACAGCTAAAAGTATACTTGGTATCTCTTACGTTCTACATACTTTCTAGCAGATATCTTGCTTCTGCCTACATAATCCAATAAAATTGTTGAGGGGAACAGTGACTCCTTCCATTTCTTCTAGATGAGACTCATAGAAAACATCTGCTATTAGACTCCAAGCTCTTACACTACTTCAAAAGGCAGGTCTTCTCATGGCTTCTGCCTTGTTCAGTACCATGTACTCCTCATGGCACTACGAGCATGCCTACTAAGTGGCAGAAATTAGCTGCTCAAGAAGTGAAGAGCAGGCTCCTATGCCATTTTTAGCTCCCACTTGTTCCATATCTTCCAGAACTTGTTTCTGGTGCTCTTTCATTCGTTTCAGAACATACCACATATTCCCTGCCAGGGCAGAAGAAGCACAGCCCTCTACATATGCATGTGGCACTCCCAGCCAGCTCTGAGCACAACATACACATTCGTTATTCTCCATATGTCTCCTTGTTGTATTTGTTTTCACACAGGAGGAAGAGTGTCATTAATGAAACTTAACCTCACAAAACAGTGTAGTCCGTCTCATATAGACTTAATTCTCTGAGCTCCTGCATCATCCTGCCGATCATCTTCAACTTCATTAGCTGCCTATGAAAAATGTTTCTTCCCATCTTAAAAATGCTAGTTGCTAATTTCATTTGGCTATCCGTATGTCCTTTATAAGGCAGTGACTAGCCATTCTGCATCCTTTTTCTACATGCCTTTATGGTTTTCTGTCTTTCTATGCTACCTTTCCTCAATAGTGCTTCCTAACCTGAAGAGTCCTCCGCAAAACTCATTTCATGTTCTATCAGCTTTCATCTGTACCTTTTGTCTTTCATTACATGTAAAAATTCATGTACTTTGCCTGCACTCCAAGAACTCAGATTATCACTATATATAAAAATTGCAACATGTACTGAAAGGAGAATGCACTTTTAAACACTCATAAAACTTATTTCGATGTTTATCAAGCCATTACTATTATACAAAAGACTTGAAAATAATTAAAAGATCCTTCACAAGATCAGAGATCAGATAGAACTGATTGCATTAACTACCTGTTGCAGCAACTCTTGAACGTGTCCACTGAAAGCACCATGCTTTTCACTGTATTTCCATCCATCAAATCTATTGATATACGGGAGACTTTGGCATCTAATGACAGATTTCTAACTGTTTATTTGCAAAAAATGATCTTAACAATGTCCCTACACTAAAAGGCCAACAGACACAACAGATTGTAACAGTACATGCAGACATGTATTTAGCTCAGCAGCACACTGGGCTCTGAGCAGGACAAAAGATTGCTCCTCTGACACATAGATACAGATGAAATAAGTTTGTGAGAAAATCTTTGCTCCAAAGTATTAAAAAGCCATTAATATATAATAGGCTCTGTAAGAAGCAGTCACCCCTACAAAAGGCTTCTGACTATCAGAATGAGTGTCATGGATGCTATATTTATTTATTAAAATAAACAAATAAACAAAGAAAAACACCATAGAGGAGCACCTGAAAAATCTAACACCAGCTTTGGATTTCTAAACACAAGATTTTCATATTTCATCTTCTTCACTTCCGAGCAAACAAAAAGCAGCACTATGAAGACCCCAAAAAAGAGGTTAGGTAAGAGGAAAGAGCACCAAGAACAGCCTACATTTAAAATAAGAATAAAATGAAATATCATGCACAGTTTAGTTTTGCAGTGCCTTCTCAGAAAAGCAGAAGTAATTTATGAAGGCCTATAATGGTCTCTCTAGAAGTCCACACCAGGCATCCCATGTACATCAGAGCCGAAGCTATGTACATATATATATATATATGCCAAAATAAATGCCTATGCCTGGACTGTTTGTAACAGTGAACTTAACGCCAGTAAATAGAAATTTAGCATTAATATTTATTCAGATCACATTAATACCTGAAGTATGTATCTGAGCAAATGGGTAATTACATACTCAGTTTTTGGGAGGCTGTGATAGGGATGTGAGTATACCGATGAATTTGCTTTGCACTTTTGTTTACTTATTTACACGTATCCACACTCAGACTACTGGATGAGACTCAGGCCTGCTGCTGCAAATGTGCCTCTTGAGATCACAGCTTAGGATAAATGGTAAAACTATTGTAGTTGTCAACAATTTTTTTTTTTTAACTGAAAATTCATTCTTCAAATCACATTTTAGAGCCACACAAATGTTACTATATTTAACTTTCATATTTTCATATTTACTATAGCTTACCATGCAAATCCCTTATGCTTGTCTTTATGCATTCTGACTGGAACATGATCTTGAAAAATACACAACTAATTCTTATTGTAGACATACAAGGAATTTGGAATAACAGAAACACAGATATTAAACAAAAGGTTCATTTTTAAAATTCGGTATAGTTCCCTGAAAAGAGATTATTGTCCTTCAGTCCATTTTTCTCATGGTTTGGACAGTGCCATTTCAGAAGTTTAAAATGACAAGTTTCCTATGACCTTCTGTAGGAGAATGTTTACATCTACAGAATTCCCCCCACAAAGAAGTCTCTAGATTAACCTCTATCAAATAATGATGCAAGGCAGCCTGCTCCTCATCATACCAGAAAGATCTATTCTATTAAGATGTCAGTACCAATTTGACTGACAACTTCAAAGGTAAATATCTTTCCAGCATAACAAGTATTTAACCACAGGGAACCTCATTTTTCATATTATTCTGAGGTGAAGAATAAAACCTCCAGGGTACCATCTACTATACCTCAGGCAATTGCCGCTTCCATTAAATTTGCATGAAGTAAATAAAATATGTTTGCAGCTTTTAAACATCAAGTTAATATTTCATTTTTTCCACGGTGCATGATTCACTTACAAGAGGAAAGGAATGATACTAGCCTTGCCCCTTGTTGCATCTCCATAATAACTAAAAGCAAGCTGTCAGATCCTCAAAAAGTAGTAGAATGAATGTAAAATCTGTTGTTTTTTTTTTTCTTTTTCTTTTTCTTTTCTTCTTTTTTTTTTTTTGGTATGGCACAAAACACTTTTTAGAAAGAAGAAACAAGGCCTTACCTTGGCTGAGTGCTCCATGGTGACAACCACTTTGGTCTGTGCACTGGATACCAGGTCCATGGCACCCCCCATTCCTTTCACCATCTTGCCCTAAAATTAATTTTTATTAGAAATGTAATATTTTTACTGTTTTAAAAAAATCTATCTATATCTGCAATGACAAGATATTCACTCTTTCCTCATCCTTTGCTGCATAGAGAGCCCACCTGTTTCATCACCACTGTATTCAAACACTAATAGAGCTTCACCAGAGCAAAACCAGCTGTTTTATTCTAGGCTCTATATGATGCCAATAGAAGAAGAATGATGAGTAGAATAAGGATCCACTGTCGTGGCTTGTGCCCTGGGTTGTAACTTAAATCTGAATGCTACCATGTTGGAAGCCCCAACATCCAGGAGCTATAAATTTAATTCCAATGGTTCTGATATTAGAAAACCAAAGTGTCCATTCTCCTGTTGACTAGAAATGCCATTAGTTCCTCAAAAGAAACCTTTGCTTATGAAATTTAGCAACAAGAACATCTGAGCATTCTCCACCTGCTAGTTTAGGAAGCTATGGCTTGTATCACTGTATCAACACAAACTGATCTTTTTGTTCTCTTCCAGATGTCTGTCATTTCAGAACATGAGCAAGTAAATGAATGTGGATCAGTATTCCCTTCTGTTTGTCCCTCAAACCAAGCAATGCTCTCTGCCTCTGTGGCTTGCACTTCTAGAGTGTCAGAATTTCACCTGTGACCACAGCAGCTACATTATGGCTTGATTTCCTCTACTTTTACTACCATAATGCTACCCCTGTCTGCTTCCCTCACCTTAAACTTAACACACTTGATCTCAGAAGGTAAGAGGTCCAAACTTGGCAAACTTCTGCTAGGAAATGATCATAAGTACACAGTCCTATCGGTACAAGCAGAGCAGTCATTTTTGGACAACAAGTACTAGACCCCAAAAAACAAACGCACTAACAACCTCCTATGTCACTCCAGAATTGCTGAGGAGGTCAGAAAGGGGAGTAGAACATCAAGGCATCTGCATGATGGGAGAAGTTGGTATGAAACACAAGCCAAGGAATTTTACAGATTAAAATCAATTAATTTCTGTCAAGTGTTTTGTATTTGTTCTTTTTTGACTGGTTATTATCTGTAATTAAAATAAATTATGGACTGTAATACAATGTACACTAGTTTATATATGAAACCTAAAAGTCTATGGTTAAACAACTGGAAAATTTCCTAGTGTGAAGCCTTTCTCTCATGCCTCCTTCTATCAGCTATGTAGTTCAGTACCTTACTAGTATCAGTACCTATTGTCTGTGATATAAAACATATGGAAAAGACTTAAATCATTAAGCTGCCAGACCAGCAACTTACTGGTACCTTGATCACTATGGTCTCTTCATCATAATGAAGGGAATATACTCACATATCCCCCAAAAAGTAATCATATTTCCTTACTGTTTGTACAGTGGAGAATAAATCACATCTTCCTATATCTATAAACAACTCCTCTGGAATTTCTCATGTCAGATTAGTATTTAATATTAACCACACTAATTAACATTACTACTAAATATTTATTTGCAAATACAAAGCTAAAATTATGAGAGGATTTAGCTCTGTCCAGAACTTCCTGGTACTGTTCAGACCATCCTCCACCCTACCAGGAAATACAGAGACTGCAGTGACCTCTCATCTGCCTGCCAGGGTCTCAATGACAAGATAATGTGGAGTAGCGAAAGACAATGGATTATCTCCCCAGTAACCCAGAACAGGTTTGCACTGAGGATTATGCTATCAATACACCTATTCTGACAATGCCATTAGCACATTTTCAAAGCCTTTTAGTTCTATTAACTAGTAAATAGCTAGGAAATATCTGAATATATAAGTGCCAGTGAAGGACAATGACAGATCTACTGCTGGAGAAGCTGTCATACAGGACTGAGAGACTTCATCCCTTTGTGTACATAGAAGCAGGAAAATGCAAATTAAGTTGAAGAGAGGGACTTAGGGACCTTTAAATTGCTACATCTGCTCTTCCTCTTAAAGTAAACATACCCCTCACCATAGGGTGCCTAGTAAAGAAAATCAATTAAGCATTAATTCCAAATACCCAAGTAATTCCATGCTTTTATTTTGAGGAATATCCAAAAGCCTAAGAGCCTTTACCGGACTCTCAGTGCATCTACCAAACTCCCACAACTTGCACTTTCCCCCACACCATAGCATGCGGGATAGCTGCATCCCAAATTTGAATAAAAATGCTCAAGACTAAAAGATGGTTCCCAAAAGACATTTTGTTCCTTTTCGTTCAGGATTAGCATGCAAACCGAAACAGTTTTGATATTTAGAAACACTGCACATTTAAAAGCAACAATTAATTCCTGTTTCTTTTAAATTCTGATAGCATAGTTAATCACATCTGACTTAAGTCAGATGGTTTTATTTAAATATTTTGCATATAATATGCAGTCTGTCATACAAATACTTTCTCCTCTCCTGAAGACTGCTTGCAACAGCCACCTCTGCTATGAAATCTTTGAAAATAACTAACTTTGATTTATAATGCTGGATACTAGCTGAAGTGGAAACTATGCACTGAATTTCAAAAAAATCATGGAAATTTTTGTTTATTTTTGATTGAACAGGGCAAATTGCAGGCAGTAAAACTGTTCACTCTTGGTTACTGGATAAGGGATTTAAGTGTAAAGTAATAACCTGTACAAAGCTCAGTTGTTTTAGACAATTAATTAAAAAAGGAGGTATTTCAACTAAGCAACTGCTAAATTATGTCTCAAGGTTTCCTGTTCCTTACCATGTTTGTAAGGCTCAGGATTTGCATGCTTCCCCCTACTTATTTAAGATTATTTTTGTTAGTTCCAAGTTACATTGCTGGTACTAGCTTAAGAAACCAGAAGGATTTAGTTCAGTGGCAGAGCACTGGTAATGTGAAGGACCATTATAAAGCCCACTTCATCAGCAACACCTTGAAGTGAGAGGAAAAGTTTTTTGAATTAACCATGTGCTTCCTGGGAGGTCCAATGTTGGCAACACTTACACAGAGGCTTAGGTAGAAGAACAGAAACAAGCTGACAGCTTCCTTGTAGCTCTTCTGTTCAAACAGTTAAAATAAAAGGTACATATTGCAGGGAGGAATTCTTTCTCTGTTGTACTTCATCAGCAGTTCTTGCTAAGTCTCAATCCAAATATGTAAGAGGTGGAAAGTCACGGACCTGCTGGTTTTCTTTGTTGTTGGTGGTTGGTTGGCTTTGGTTTAGTTTTCGTTTGTTTGGTTTTAATTATTATCTTCAGCTCTTCTGCTTTCTCACAGCCATAAAATCCCACTAAATTAGGGGAAATTCTTATAATGCCTACTTATTGCAGAAAAAATATTTTTTTATTCTGGCGACATGGTATCTTCAAGAAAATATGAGAGAAGGGTATACATTTTCTCATCTGATGTTTTCATATCTGAACATCATTTGAGTGGTCAAAATACAACATTAAAGAGCCTGAGAAAGCAATATAGCCTAATAGTGATTCCTAAACAGAAACATTCCTGTTGGTTTGGTCACCTGTGGCATCCCACACAATCTATGTCTTTGCAGCAGAAGACTGTGAGTCATCTGAGGTGGGCAAACAGTCAAGATACTTCCACAATGGTATTGTAAGCTAGAAAGATGCCTATCAAGCAAGAAATTATTTATAAGAAAATCCAAATGGATTAAAAAGAGGTGGCTGAGAGAAAAAAAGCAAAACTGTGGAGCCCTGAAACACTATTAAGGTCTTGAATCCATGCTGGTGTTTTACACCCTTCCTCTGTATTTCCAGGGAAAATTTTTCTTCCATAGTTGAATGTTATAGCTACTACCAACATCACAGGATAGTATACATCTGAACTGATCTGATTATGTTAAAAGAACATAATTATTTGAGGTAAACACATATCACATCAACATTACAGCAAAGCAGATACTAATGACATGTTAGAGAAACAGTGAAAACTTTAAGTGATAAAGGCAGTTTTAAGGATTAGAATGCAGATGGAAATAAAAGCATTAATAACTCAATTTAAAACTGAATATCAAAGGACAGCCAAGGTGAAAATGTACACCCTACTACCCTGTTGAAGAGTCCTTGCCCATGTTGCCAATTGCCCTAATATGGTATTAAATAAATAGCATTTAGTCTGAAATTTCTCTTTCCCTCCACTAAATAAAGAAACTAATACGTACGCCTCATACTATGTCGAAAGTTAGTAGAACCACTTTTCCAAACACTTTTACAGAATGTAATGAATGCTTCTAGTTTAAACTACAGGCCTTATGCAGGCTTCCCATTCAATCTGAATTTTCAAGCATCCCCCTGGAATACCTCGAAGAAGCTACCTAGGATGAGACAGTAAAGATTTTAAAAATGTCAGTATGGCCTCTGATGGTCACAGACACAGACTAGGTGTCAGGTACAGCATTCATTGCTGGTCTCAGTTTCCTTATGAAAGGAAATAATCAGATTGTGCCAAGGACAGCTACTAAAATTCAGAGCAACTGGAACAGTATGAACTCCATAGAGAAAAGCAGAAATGAAGGTAATGCACTGGATACAAGACACCTCCATCACCACCATCAATGGTGCTAATGCTGCAGTGAAAAGGATGAACTTAGAACCCCTTTGAAGGTTTCTGCTCTGCCTCTGTCTGCAGTGGAGTGTCTGCACCAACAGACATTACTCGCTCCCTCTCCATACAGGTACTGTCTGTCTTCACAGGTGTGCCAGCTTCAAATGACACGCACAGCACAGGTAAGGTGGTCATCAGAGCCACTTACAATTAGTTAATTTAAATATCTCATCAATTGTTGTGGGGTTAGATGTGGTTGCTTTGGAGTTTTTTGTTTGTTTGGAGCGGTGCACATTAGCACGGATCTCAGCTTTGTACAAAACAAATAACAATCAGGAGATAACAGTAAAAATATATATATGCATAAACCTACTCTCACTACAGAAAACTGTAGATGACAATCCTACACCCATTGCTAACAGTCCTGTCCAGTGTTTAAAGGAAAGGTAGGTTTATAGTTGATTCTAAATCAAAAAGCACAACTCTTCCAGATTTCACTTTCCATTTCTTCAGTGGAAAAGACTGGATGAAGACTGTATCAAAAAACGTGGATAAAGCTGAAGATTAACATGTTCTGAAAAATACTTCCTTGTCGTCTTGTCCACTAACTTTAGTCCTTATATGGCACAATTACAGAATTATTGTAATTATATTGTCAACTATGACAGCTAGATTAGATTTTACTCTTAGAATATTACAATAAAAATTACCAAGAAACACAAGGAAATCATTAACGTGATTTTTAAATCATCAGAGTTGATAATGCAACAAACAGCAAAGAGTTGATACTGACTGAATGCAACAGAACCAAGCAGACTATACGTGCATAGCGGCATGAAGATATCTTTTAAAGGATGTCCAAAATAAAGATTTAGTTGTATGGCTTAGCCATAACCAAATAACTCCTAACATACACACACAGTGAAAAGTAAAACTGAAAAGTAAGTATAATTTTTGAAAGAATGGAATCTAAGTCCCTGAGTGATTGATACTTTTTGGCAAAATTTATTAATAATTCTTCCCTAAAATATAGTATACCTAAATACGTCCACTAACTATATTTTTACTTTCCATAATCAGAAAATTTAGGTAGCATAAAATATGTGCAAAGAAAACTTGTCAGATTTTTTTCCTTTATTCTCCCATAAAACTAACTTGAAAAAACTGTTGGCAACAAATTCAAATGACTGAGTGAAATTCAAATGAGTACAGTGAGAAACTGCCATCTCAGGAGCCTCTCAAAACAGCCTGTGACATGCTTCACTGAAATGGATTTTCTTTGCCGTGATTAATGTTATTTCAGTGTAATGGGACAGTTAAGCCTTCCATTTACTTTTGCATACAATTTCCAAAACACACAGCATAGCATGCAATAATTAAACACTACTGCCAACATAATACTAGTTTCACTTGGAAGTGATGGTTCCATATTGTAGTCACAATTGTTGCCACTAACCCAAAGATCAGGAGTCTTTTGACATATGCTTGCATTTTTGAGACAGGCAGAATTTCTTCAGCTGCTCTCATTATACAGTTGCCTAATGCATAGCTGCCACTTACCACATTGAAAATTTAAGAGTATGAATAAAGTATGAACAGTGAGCTCCTACACCCCTTTCATGCAGTCTGAAGAGAAATAAACACAAACAAAATTGACAGAAGAAACACTCAAGAAAGTGGAAGAAGTAGAGCTAACACAATACACTCCCTTTCTCCTTTGAGGCTCCAGAATTCTTCTAATGGTGGTAATTATGCATGGGTTCTGCAGGGCTTCCCAGCACATGTTTGTTGTATCAGCAGTAAGCTGATAAACTACTTCAGATTTCATTCCAAGACACGTGTTTGAAAAACCCTAGTACCCCATCATATTAAAATAAAATCCCATTGAAGTACAGATTTCCAAGGAGACTCTAGGTAGCTGCAGGTCCTGTCCTTCCCCTTTGTTCAGCTACTACTGTATAAACCCTACTACCTCATGACCTAGACATCAGACTACTTCACAATACTACTAAGAGAAACCTAGTCATTCAGCTAAATTAACCTGCAGATTTCCTATTAATAATTTATCTGATTTGTAGTGCTTAATTCATTTTACAGTTAATAGTTAAAATATATTTCTCAAAATTTCTTGCAATGCTGCATAACTTGAAACAAAACTCTGACAATTAGATGCACTCAGTGCAACAGAACTACAGGAAGAAGAGATTTACTAGATAGTGTGTTTGGATTCAAAAAGAAAATACACATTATGCAAAAGCAATTCTACTCAAGCAAAGTTGCAAACAGCCTGCAACAGGGCTCCTTGGAGAAGAGATATACTACTCTCAGGCCTTCATGTCCTTGCATCATTTAACACTGATAATTTCAAGTCAGAAAAACTCTTGCTGTGGAGCCTTCCGCTCCCAGGTTTGGTACTACAAGTAATAACAAAAAAACAAGTCAGAAACCCCCTCCCCCAGTCACATACTCGGCTGGCTTCTGTTAGTTTACTTTCATTATTAAAATGTCTCTACCAAAGAACACACATTCGCCTCACGGTCAAAGTGTCCAAAACTGCGCAAAAATGTACTGTCAAGGTCTGTAGAAAAACCACCAATAATGTAACAAAAATTTGTTCCTAACTTTCTAGGTTATACTGACCTCTACAGATGGTAAATTAAAAGATTCATTACCAAATTTTAATTTGGTTTCCTCATGTCTTCTTTTCAGATAATATTTCTTGATAAATCTTAGAATTTTTGTATCATTTTTCTTTCCATTTATTTCATTATTAATGCTTTAATCCTTTACTTTTGGCTACTCCAAGTCAGAGCACTAAAAATGGAGGCTGCTGCTTCTAAACCTCAAGGATTATTTACTTCTTTATTTATTTCCCTGAACAATCCAGATTTATGTATCCAAACTGCATCACCCTGCACAAATTACATCACCCTCTTGCTCAGCCCCCTAACAACATTACCTTAGCCATCAAAACATGAATTTTATACTCCCGCAGAAGAATATACAAAGCTAGAGTTAATTTTCTTGCTCAAAATTGTATTTGGTTTATACTGTTTGTAGGGAATAGAGATGTTAAATAGCATCATCCCTGAGGCTGCTGCTTGTTAACCGAACTGCTGACCATGAGGCTTTGAGCCCAGCAGTTAGGAAATCGCCAGCTTCCTTGGCACGTTTGGATGTATCCCATCTGTCCTGGACTTCCACATGTCCAGGTTACTTAAACAGTCTTTTTCTACTGTGGGTTCTGCCCACCCTTCCCCAAATTCTACCACTAGCTGTACTGACCACACCACTAAATTCTAAGGCAAAGATGTTGAGTATCTGCCTTCATCCAGAAGTACGTTACCCTCTAATTAATTACATGCTTCATAGTTATGTTTTTTATCTGTAACAAGTTTCTGCCTACTCAACTGTGATGTCACAGACATTTCATTCATTTTGCTCATTCATACTGATCAACTTGCAGCTGCAGGACTCTCCCACCACTGGTTCAATGTTTTTTCTGCTGGTACACTATGTCAGAAGTATTAGTAGTTACATGATTAACACAGTTTTACGGCTAAGGGATGTTCAGAAATGCACACTACAATAACAGAACCCCTGGTGTCACACGGGAACATTTCAGAAGTTCTTGTGTTCTGTTTTGACCTATGTCCAGCTTCTGATATATTTTACAGAGGCAACCAGAGTCACATACCTTCCCAAAGGCTGTAGAAAATAAAGCAGTACTTTGTAGCAAGGTGTAGCCACCAGAAAGGCAGCAGAAACTGTTTCATAAAATGTTTCTATTCTGAGGGTGTCTAAAAGTCACCTGTAGAAACAAACTACAAATAAAGCAAGTAAGGGGCAAGCAGATGAGCAGTCAATCCCACAACTTTTAAAATCCAAAGTGAGACACTTTAAACTGCTACTGGAGCCAGGACCACTGTGGCAGTGCATCCTCATTCTGCTGCTCTGCAGATGCAGTGAAGCTGCCCTGCCAGCAGCAACTTCTGACAGCAGCTTGAGAGACACTGATAGGTCAGATTCTGTGTTCTTCACTGACAAAGTGAAATGTGGCTGCATCCAGTAGCTGCCAGCAGCCACAGGCTCCCATCTGCTCTGACCTGCCTGCCCTACTCCATAGCCATGTCCTCAGCATTTCTCTTCCACCTCTCTTGGCCATCTTCTCCCAGTTGCACTCTGTTTCCAAAGGCTCCTCAGAAACTTGCCACCTCCTGCTCCTTTCCCTCCCCAGACACCCTCTTGTTAGTTGGAGAAATATAAAATGGAGGAATACAAAAAGCCATTAAGGAGTAGCGCTTAATGGAACAATACTACCAATAAATGCCAGCATTTAGGAAGTAACTTCTCCCTTAGCAAACGGCATTTTTTACTGTATGTGCTTAAAATATTCTCACCCTCTTCTTCCTTTACTCAAGGGATTTTCATCTCCATTAGATATTACCAGATAAGAGCAAAGAGAGGGCTGTAATTATTGCAATGAGCCTTCCTTAGCTCAGTTCTTAATAATAAGTGCAAGTAAATACATGCATCCACACACTAGGTCTCAAGCATTCTCCTATTGGAAGGAAAGGATAGCTTAATGATGGTACTTTTTCAAAACAGAAAATTCAGAGTTATTACTTGTCCACGAAATAATGGTGAATACCATCAATCCAAGAACCCAAAAGCTACAGCATATAATAAATACTTAAACCAAACCTAAATGCAAAGAGAAGTGAAATATGTTACAATAAAATACAGCTTAAAGTGTTCTTACACTATGAGCTTTCAGCAAAGTTGATCTTTGTATCACCCCACACAAATCTTTTGACTAAGAAAAGATGCATCTCATTCAGGTTTCAACTCAGCTGCAGATAATGTATCATCTTATTTACATGAAAAGCAGGAAGATCTGAATGCCTACATGCTGGTTAATCCCATTTAAAATCTGTACTGTAGAACAGCAATAACACATCAGTAAATCAGATTAAGAATCATCTGATCAATACATCTCAAAACAAAGTAACCAAAGGGAAATGATGGCTGGTTGGAAATGCTCCTGACTGAATTTATGGAGTGTCATCAGGTATATTTACTCACAATTAAATACAAAGTCTGCAAAATAAATTTTCCGACAGTAAATGGTTATTAAGAGTGGCAAATGAGGATTGCAAAAAGTCACAGGGAACCATATAGCGTATGCTAGTAAAAATGTACATCTCAAAGGTAACAAAAATACAAATAAAAGCTATCCAAAGTTGTGGTTTATATGTTCTTGTTTTGAAAACATACATGTTACTCATAAATTTGGAGCTGAACACAATGGAGAGGTATCTTCATAACGAAAACAAGCAATTTCAGATATGGAAAAAAATGTCCTTGATATGCATTTAGAACTAAAATCATCATCTTCTAGAGACGCTAAAGCATTGAAGGATGGAATATGTAAGTTTGCACAGTTTTGAGAAAAAACTTATAATACAAGATAAGCTTCAATGTTTCAAGAAATACGTTTGTAAAGTTGGCATGAGAAAATGGCAATACATCTTGATTTTAACTGCAAGTTTTAATTTAAAAAGAAAAAGTCCTGCAACTCTATTTACAAATACTATAAAAAGTAACAGCCCTAAATACTGCTCACTAAAATGCTTTGGAACATAGCAGGAAGGTCCAAGGAAAAGCCAATGGGAGGGGAAGTTAAAATTAAACTGGAAATACAGCAGAATGGTATTGAAAAAGAAAACAAGTGGTGAATTTTTCCAGCTCATGACATTACTTTTTGAGAATGAATGCTATAGTGAATAGCTTTTAGATTCGACACAGATGTAACCGCATGAAATTTTTTATGTTGAGATACCAATATGGTCAGTTGAATTTACTGTGATTTTTTTGCCTTAAAATCTATCCACTGATTAATCAGGAGTTCCTTTGCTCAAATAGTTCACCTTCATGAGCTATCACTAAAGATGCATTTTTGCTGGTTTACTAGGAATACTTCAGAGCAGGAATCTTTATTTATGACTTGTTCACCTGGATATTTTGAAGAATGCTTCTCTTGCCACTTCAATTTACAAATGCAATGAAAAAGCAAACATACCAATTCTTCCTACATAAAATTCAACCCACCCCCTTCTGCTCTTCAATAGGCATTTCAGAAACAGTTGAAGTGAACAGAAGGCTTTACCAGGTGCAGGAACATGTAACACTGCTTTTGCAGGACCAATGGATTGTCAAAGCAGAAAATCTCAGGAATTAAGTAATCTTGAATATAAAGGATAGTCTAGTCTATATTTTTGCAAAAGTATAAACAGAATCTCAGTTTAAAGCAACCCAGTTAAACCAAACCTACAATTTATCTGACAACTGGAATAAAGAGATGCACAAATTAAAATAATCTCAAACTGTGCCTATAAGAAAAATCTAAATATTATTTACAAAAAAAAAAAGTTTATACTATAACAAACTACCTTTTCTAGTCTATCTTCAAAATTTTGACAGAGAATGCGATAATACAGATTCATTTTTAAAGCCACTATGTAAGCAAGTAACTTCTACCTCTATAACACATCATAGCCACCACAAGTTAATGTGAAGTAAATGCCTTCACAAAACCAGAGCTACTTCATCTAGTAAGAGAGTAGCTCTTAGAGTCACACGAAGGAAAAAATTTCCCACTCAGCTTCCCCATGACATATACCTGCAGTACTGTACTCACAGGGTCAATTATGCACATTTATTTACATCAGTCATCTGAAAAGAATACAGCTTACTAAAAGTAAGTTTTTTTAAGTTAGCTATTTGAAATACATAATTTGAGTTTGGGTGATTTGTCTTACCTCTGAGATGCAGAGCCATCGCTAAATCAGATGAATTCCAATTTTAGTTACCTAAGGTAACTCCTTGAAAAGTTATACTATCATATTTTTGCCTTGGCGCAAACAGCAAACCTAGAGTTAAAAATGTGATTTGATTCAACCCTTATATATCAAAGTGTGTGTGGGTTTCTCCAAAGAGACCTGTCTCCTTATTTTGGATTCTAGTGACAAGTTCTTGTAGCTCAAGAGAAAAAAATAAATTGGAATTGGACATTGCAAAGCTAACTGTTATTTCCTTAATGCACTTCATACTTGGATTCTTACAGTGTATCTCACCATCACATTGTCTAAAACACACAGTTCTAACAAAAGACATAAAACAGCAATAGAGGAGCACACACAGGATCCCAGAGTGATGCACTAACAGCAGCACCAATTTTCAGACCAAATTTTTCACAATAATAACTTGACGACATTGCAAGTAGAAAAGTCTTGAAAAAGCCAGCACTTTTATCAGTGGGGGCTGAAAAGATCTAACCAGCACTAGTCCATCTGTTCTTAGCTGTGTGACAACACCAAGTTGTGCTGTGAGAACATCTAAGGAAGACTGTTTTCTTATTAATTTATGCCCTATGCGTCATATTGGAACCAATCCATAACCCCATCACATCCCTTACAATTGCTCACACAGACAACTGGAACAGTCCTTCAGATAACCCTTTTTCCCACATCTGCCTGTACATATGCTGCCTTTGTCCCCTCTTGCTACAGCAGTTTATGCTCAAGCCACTGCCCCATGACTTGAGTATTCGCAGGCCTGCTGGAGAAGCACACAGACTGTGGGCTCAACTAACGCTTCTCCAGGAGACAGGACATTAATTGGGTTTTTTTCCCGCCTCCACTCAGCTTTCTAAGACTTTCCTGAGAACTTCAGCACTGCTCAGACAGATAGAAATGTGACTCATTACCTTAAAACAGGCTAAAAAGTTGGGTTTTTTCTAGACATTTCTGATACAAACCATATCAGAAAGTACCAAATTGAAAGCCATTGAAAATATCAAACTTGTAAATCAGACGAAAGATACGTATGCTGTTTAATGTTAAAACAAACACTGTGTTCAAAGTGGCTTAATGTCATCAGCTGCTTAAATAATACCACAATTAGCTTATATTTCTATGGTTGAAATCTGTAGGACTATTCAGGTAAATATAATAGTATTGCTTCCTTCTAGATGTGTTCAAAACTGCAATGCTGTGATACTTTGTCAGTCACACCGAGAAAAATAATGCAGGCATTTGTTCATAATTTTATTATGAGCTACAAGCTATTTTACACCTTCCTTCAAGTTCTTGCTCCAGTTACAACCATGCAAGAGTTATCACTCTTGACAAAAAGCATCAATCCTCAGAAAACAAAAGAAAAAAAAGACATTTGAAAGGCATAGACCCAAGAGGAATGAAAAAGGTTTACATAAATCATGTTTAGCTTTTCACAGTGCTTACCACAAGCATGATTTTAGAGGGCTGGCTCCAGATAATTGATTGCTTGGTGCCAGCAGTATACAAGAAAACCTGTTAACCTTAAAGCTGTACATATCCTCTATTTTAATGCCTTGAGCTTACAACCTCCATTTTGCTTCAGCCCTTTTCTCCTTTGCCTGACCCTCAGCTACAAATACATTCATATTATGCTAAATGTAACGCACTGAGGGTAGCATAAACACCTACTTACAGGAATCATCCAGTTGGCCAGGTCACCGTACTTAGACACCTGCATAGCTCCAAGCATTGTCAAATCAACATGGCCTCTGGCAACAGAAAGTGTGTAATTAGCATATAATGTCCAAGTAACAGTCCACAAATCTTAACAACCTTTTGTTCGTATTCTCATTACATCAATATAAAAACAGTGGCATATTGCAGAGGTAGCAGCCATTTTGTCACACATGTAGTTGGTTTTTTTTTTTCCCTCTCTAGATGTATCACTGATGCAAATTTTTCTGTCTGCCTACTGAGCCTCAAAAATGTTATTACTTTTGTCTGGTTTTGGTTAATTGCATGCACAGTCAATCAGCTCTGAACTCATACTTTTAAGTGCACTCCTTCACATATTTACACGCACTCATTATCTTTTCAGAGCCATTAGGATTTAGTGTTTGTTTGCATCCAACCTCCTTCCTGCAAAACAAACAAAAAACAGGTGCAGATGGTGAATTTCCATTAGGGAGGTGGAATGAGGATCACAGTTGCAAGCTGAGCAAAGAGAATATAGAGAGTGCAAGTACAGATTAGATACCTGGAAATGGCCAAAAAGCAGTTGTTAAAACATAGGTTATAAATGTGTTTATATATGGCCAGGTGGTGGTAGACACGAACATCAGTACGGTATCTATTAGTTACAGTGTTTTTCTATTTCCCATAGGTAGACCTAATCCTCTGTAAACCATCACTGATTAAGCCCATGATCATTTTACAGGTTGTTAAATGCTAACCACATTTCAAAGAACTACTAATGAGTTCAGTCACTGACTCAGTTTATTCTTTTCATGTTTCAGAAGATCAGGGTTTGTGTTGTTACGTACCCTCTTATCATTGCAAATGATTCATCACTAGAGAAGAAGGAAGAACCTGGAAGAACAGTGACTGTCTCCTTACCTGTAAAAGAAACAAGCTATAGTACATACGCATTTTCTCTCTTTGGCAAATGAAGTCACAGCTATTATCCAAGAATAAGGGGGGGTTTATCAAATTCCTTTGGATTCTATACAATATAGACCTGATTGCACTTACTATGTCACATGTAACCCTAATCAATCATAATGAATTGTGAAGCAGTTTGTGACAGTTTTAAAGGATAGAATTGCTCGCTCTTTGACCACCAGCAGTTCTAGGCAAGACATCACTGACACCAGAGGCTAAGAAGTATCTGTGGACTTCAGCTTTCTGCTCTATTCACAGAAAAAGTGAGAGGTAATTCTCTTTTGAAACAGAGGAAGAGCATCTTCAGGAGACAGGGAGGTTGCAAAGAATAGCGAGCAGACCAGATTGAACAGCCTAGAGCAATAATTATGCAGAATACCAAAAAATAAATCACACATTTAGTCTACTCTTGCTTTATTAAAGTGCACAAGAAAATGTGCATCTCTATGCTATACTGTTCTCTGCACCGTGCTTGGGTCAAGCACTGGAGCTCACATGGAAGTGTCTTATTTTGACTCTGCCCTCTCTCTCCTCTCCTGCCAGCACTCTGAATCAATCTGAGTGTCAACCATGTGTACACAGTGTCTGTGGAAAGGAATAAGAAACACAGCCAACAGTGAAATTATAAACCAAGCATCTGGAACTTGAGGGAAAAAACCCAAGACTTTAGCACCATATGACATTGTGAAGAAAAAGTCAATGTAACAACAAAGAGGAAGGAAACATGATTCAAGAGTTTCCAGAAAAGAGGGAAAAAGGTACAATGAAATTAACTAAGAGGATGGGAAAAGTGAAGGAAACACAGCAGGAAAGTTAAAATAAAAACCTTAGTTACCTGTTTCAATTTACTGAGTTCACTTGCATTATATGCCAAGATATTGTATGGAAATGAAATTTTGACACACAAAATAGTATAGAATTAAGGTTATACAAGCAGTCTTGCAGTCAGATCACAAGAATTCACCATGCTGACCAAATCCTCTATCCCTACCAGGCACCCACCCAGGGAAGTGGGAGAAACAACACAACCTGCAAAGAGTAGCATGGAGTGAGAACTCTGGCATCAAGTAACAAGTTAATGCAGTGCTGAGAAGAAAGAGACACTGGCAGAAGACCACAGAATAATGCATCAAGTGCACTGTATTACCCACTTCTTGAAAATGCTCTCAGGAAGTCAGTATATATTTCTACTGTAAGACAGAAGTCTCCCCTCCAGTTACAGTGAACTTAATGTGAGACATTCAGAAAATGGGACAAAACCCCCTATATTTCACAGCAATACAATTACATTTGCAGATAAAAATTTGGCAAAAGCCCAAACTGGGAATATATTTTGAAAATGTAGACTTTGGGGGCTCGCACAGTACCATTCCAGTCTATGAATGCAAACAGAATTAAACCCTATTCCTTTGCCATTTTGCTTCTGTTTTCTTCATATGTTTTGGTTTTTCTTAATTTGGCTAGAAAGTATCTAGAATGGTTTTAATCCAACTAAGTGTCAGAGGGATTTATCACCTTCTGTGTGTTCCAAAAATTATAACAATGTAATTTTGGTGGTATAGCTGAGGTTCACCTATCCTATGTCCATTGCAGCTTCAGAGGAAGATGTGAAGGTGCTTAACACTCAAGCACCAATACTACACTAATCCGATTTCCATCGTGTTATTCTAACTTCTTACATTAGCTTCATCTCTGCAAGATTATATCTTCAAAAACATTTATTACCAAAAACAACAATTCAAGATCATCTTGACATCCATATAAAACCACAACGATTTTTCAGAGTATTTATCAAGTTCTTGGATATTTTTCCTGTCATCACTCTGTTAACATGTTCATTAGTAATACACACATATTAGCACTTAGGTTCTAATAAGCGTGCATATAATTTCACCTTTTACGGTAAATGGTTTTTATTCTAAACAATTTTTTTCCTTCCAATGACACCTTCAATAATTTTTTTTTAAATTACTTCAATTTCACTTCAAGCATCAGCACAGCTCTTATACATCTCTGACATTTTCCTTCCTACAGTGTATCACAA